>NC_041390.1:356322424-356496195 GCF_002162155.2 Triticum dicoccoides | reverse complement strand
GGGGGGGACAATCACCGACAAACACAGAAAGAATATAATCAATGCAATGCACGATATGATGCATGATCATGACATGTCAATATGTTGTGATTTGTACTAATGCATCTAGCAACAATTCAAATGAAGTCCATATGAACCAAGGGTTCATATGCAAACTCCATAAGGGGTATTCAAAATGCCATTATCATGTTTTCACTTATACAGGTGTATAAGTTGGTTGAACATGCATGAAAGTAGCATAAATGGATAGATTTAATTTTTCTGATAATTTTTCATATATAAATTATTTCATTTGGAGTTACTGTTGATTTTCTATGATTTTTAGAAGTTTTAGACATTTTCTGGAATTTTCTAATTATTTAAAAACCAGAAAATGATTTACTGCGTCAGCATGACATAGCTATGACGTCATCAGGTCAACAGCGTCAACCCAGGTCAAACCTGACGCTGGGACCCACGTGTCATAGGTTTAGTCATAATTAGTGACTTTAGTTAAACCTAACCAAAATCATTAGAGGAGCTGGGCCCACCGGTCAGTGGCTGTGGGGGTTAATTGGAGCACCATTAGTGGCTAATGGTGGTGCCACGTCGGCTTCGCCAGAGTTCACCGGCGGTGACCAAAACCGACGACGGAGATGCCACAGAAATACGCTACGGGGAATGGTTTTGAGCGCCGGTTGCAGCTACGGAACGCCAGGACTCGAGCGCATCCGTTGCAACAGGCGGCAGCAGCTGGGGTGGCCGGAGCTCGCCCGGAACAAGCTCGCGGTGGCGGCCAGAGTACGGGCTTGATGGCTAATATGCTACGGTGCATGCGAGGTCGAACGAACGGCAGTTCCGGGCTCCCGGGAGCTTTCTGAGCAAGGTGGCGCGCATGGACACGAGCTGCGGTGGCCCAGGCCACACCAGTGTGGAACCACGGCGGCGGGTCCTCTCGAGTGCGGTGGCTAGGCTGGCTAGAGGAGGGGATTGACTGCAGGGAGAGGGGGGAAACTCTCGGGGGCTCACAACGGTGCCGTAGGGATGGCCAGCGTGCTCGAGGAAGCCCTATGGACGACGAATCGGCGGCAACGATCTTCGGTGCCTGACGGTGAACACGACGATGTCGGTGATGTTTTTTGGGGCTTCTGGCGTCGGGAGGCTCGGTGAGGAGGAAGAGAGGAACGAGACGGAGCTTGTGGGCAGCTTCAGGGGGCGTAAGAGAGGTGGTGGCCATGGCTACGGCGAGCGGCCGCGGCGAACGCGCTCGGTGGTGCTGCGGGAGAGAGCAGAGGAGGGGGAGGGGGTCCAGGGAGAGAGGGAGGGGGTCGAGAGGGAGTGCATGGCACGCGTGGAGGCGACAAGGCAGTAGAGGGGGCACACAGGCAGGGAGGAGCCAGCGCGGCTCGCCTGCGCATCGGGCACGCAGCTGCTTCTCCTCCTGGCAGGAGGAAGAAGACAGTGCTGCCCCTGGTGGGCCGGGCTGGCTTCGGCCAGTAAGCCACTACAGTGGTGGGCTGCACGGTAAGGTTTTTGTCACTTTTTTGTTTTGTTTTCTTTTGATTAACATTCTGCCACTGTTTAAAATTCAAAACAATTTCAAAGCAGTGACAAAAACCCTTTGAATATTTTTATGTTGCTGGATGGACTTCTCCAATAGCAGATAAAACATTTCAAAGTTATTTGAAACATATTCCATATATTATGAATATAATTCCAAATTCAAATACAATAATGACTTAAATTCAGTGCCCAAAATATTCCACAAAAATGTTCACCATTTTTGGTTTGGACTCAAAGCCTTGCCAAAAATTTCAAACGTTGATGAAGGCATTTTGGTTTCATTGAATGCAATTTCAGTTGAACTTAGTTGATTTAATTTTGGTGCTAGGCTTTGGAACAATCCCCATTTCAAGTTTATTTAAATTGTAAACATGATGACATGAGGAACAAGCAAAGGCAACAGGGGCTGAGCTAGGGCTGTGACAACTCACCCCCACTAAACTATAATCTCGTCCCGAGATTCAAGACGTGAGGTAAGAAGACAGAGGGGGCGCAAGACCAACACAATCTTCATGATCCAACTGCCCTCATCGAAGATGTTGATTCGTCCTAACATAATGATCTTGGCATCTTTTCGTTCGACATCTTTGTCCAACACAATGACGACAGAGAGAAACTCTATAGAAATCGATCTCCTTAAAGATCGAGCAACTCACGGAATAAGACGTTGAACATCTCTTGAGGTGAGAAACAAAACACAGCTTAAAAAGGACAGAAGAACAAGTTGACGAGGGTTTCAAAGTAGCGAGGGAAAATTGTCATGATTCCATAATGGAGTACCTCAGGGAAGGTGACTCATGGAATTACTCCCTTAAGTGGCAAAAAGAATTACTTTTGATACAGAGATCATTGAAACTCTTTATACCAGCCTAAGGCAATCACAATCGATCGTTTGGCGGAGTTCAAAGGGATGGCATATCCGGATTCGAATGGATGATGTGGACTAACTTGTTGAAGACAACGCGATGAATGATTTTGCTTATCATCGGAAATGGATGGGACCCATGGTAGGACCACTTTTGAAGATGATCCTGGATAGCAACTGCTAGGAAGGGCAGCCCATGGGAATTGGCACAATGGCGGTGCAAGCTGGGAACAAAATGCAACTGTTGGGAATGATTCTAGTAATTGGGAGAAACTCAATAGAAGAGAGTGATTCCATCGTTAGAAAAGTTATGGCATAATCGAAGAAACTGAGAGCGGATCCCAATTAATGCCGACGATAAACCTAGCACTTGCGCGTGTTCTCAAGAACTTGAGCATTTCCATATTCATCAAGGTTTTACCAATATCCGTGTCAAGGATCCTGGCAACACAACATACCACCATGATGGATATTGGTGGAGGATGCAGATGCAAAGGAAGATAACACTTTCTCAGATTTCACCTTAGCGAGGCCAAGGGGACAAAAGCTGGATAATCGATCGAGAGACATTTAGCACTCCGCTTCTAATGTTCTCCTCGATGTGCTAGCGCAACCCATTTATTAAAATGGTTTGGTACCTAGGACATCAACTAAAAGGTCGGACTTCGGGAGCACAAAAATCCATAAGGAACAACTATTGGAGTAAACCCTCGAAATCCTTATGGGGAGGTGGCCAACTTCTTCAATCAAGATACTACAATAATAGGTCTTCCGGTTGGGTGTGTCAGCCACAACATCCACTTTACCGGGTTACAGAGGGACCAATATTATAGCTCTTGGAAGACGTTCCAACCATCATATCTGCCTGAGATTCAGATCTGGTTGGTAACAGGATATTCCAGATTAACTGAGACTAGAAGAAGATGAAAGTTTGCAACACAAATCGACAAGACGATGTTGTGAGATTCTCGGGAAATGAACTACGGTAGTAAGCTCCAAAACATGAGCTGGTTCTGCTAAACACATGGGAACACGCTGTCCCAAACAAGCATGACCACATAGTAGTCTTATGATGAAACACTACCGAGTTCTAGTTGGGAACCATCATCGAGGATAGCAAAGTCCTTACTTAAGTCATGATTAGCTCTTAAGAAGGAACTTCTTCTCCTAGAACAAGTCAATCAGTGGCTTGCTGTGCTAGGGATACCTATGGAATGAAGGTTGCAAGTCTCGAGACCACAGAATACTTCACACGTGCATGACTAACTTGGGATGATTCCAGAGGAAGCAAAACTACTTTCTCGAATTCACGATGGCAACTTTCACCAAATGCACGAGAATCAGAGGTAGTCACTTCTTTCATCCAAACATATGCTTCATGAGCTAGCATGAAGAAATGCTTTCAAAGTTTCCAACGCTAACTTAGATGTTCAACATGAATCATGGACAAGATGAAAATGTTGTCAATGGGCTCAACAAACAACCATCCAGGCTTCCATATAGATGGAATTCCACAATTAAGTGAACACGGTGATAGCATTGGTCAGACCAAAGGATGTAATGGTGTATGCCCGAGGAATCAACCTCGAGTAGGAAACATTACGAACATCGTTGGTTCTGATTTGATTTGAGGATAGCCCACACTCAAATCAAAGTTTGGACAAGACAATAGATCCAATAACTGATCACGAGGACCAATCGATGAAGATATCATATTTCTTCAACACACACACACACAAAAGATATCCCTTAACATGAACTAAGTCAGACAAGCTTTTATCTTCCAACTCTCCAAGTTATTGTTTAGCTTAACCAACTATCTCAGGGGTATCCAACACAGATTCTTGGAGAATGGGTGGTTTGGTGGAAAAACCAACATGATCACGAACTCAACATAGCGGTCATGTGGCAACCTGGTAATACTTCCGAGAAGATATTCGGAACATCACGAACCACCGATATGTTACTAAGCTCGAGAACAATCTTGCTTTTCAGAGCAAGACGATATGATCAAATAAGCAAGGGATTGAATAATCCTAACTCATTGATCGAAAAGTGCACCGTAAATAAGGACTAGGTATCACGATAAACCTTAGAGTGATGATTCAATAACCAACACGCTAAGTATAAGATTATTGTCCATTAACTACCAAGCAACACAGTTGCTAGGAGTATTAATTTGACATCACGATTCACTTGTCGGCATTCCGGTTGCGACAACATGACACCGAGGAATGAATAATGATGGCGAGAAGTATCACTACGTCAAGAATTCATAAGATAAGGTGCAATTCTCATGACATTCCTGACATAAAGTGGGTAATACTTTAGGTAGAACAGAGCAAAAGCTGGATTGGTATTTGAGCTGCAGAACACAACTACTTTGACCCAATCCTGAATATGGATGAGGTACTGGAGTTTGTTTCTTCTAGTCATTCCAGAATAGAATGGCTTGACGGACCACAAGAATAATAGGCATCGATGAACACGAATGCACAACTATTCCTAACTATCAATTGATAGACTAGGGTCGGAATACAGCTGAGGAGGGTCAACTCAAGGAACGTATAACTTTCTGAGTTGTGGATGCATAGATTAGTATGTAGAACCAAGCTCAACAGGTTTCTTCCAGATAACCCATGCAGAGAGGTAGGACTGGCAGAGTCACAATATAGCATGGGGAACTCATCGGGAGGACTCTTATTGTGATCTTTTGGTTCAAAGAACTTCTGCCATAAGAAGTTCATGGTATTCGGAAGAAGGAAATACCACAGACCTCGAGGACTATCGCAAGGTCACTAATATCATAAAGGAGCTAGCAAACACTATCAACATGAGGTAAGTAGAGTGAATCTCGGGTTTAAGAACCCAGGAATAGAATACCTACTACTAAATGGCATCACGGGATGCTTTCGAGAATGGTAGCCAGAATCATCACACCGGGAACACAAAACATTGCTAGATTACTAGGTGACTCCCTAAGACACCTAGGGTCATAATAATAGCTCTAACATACACATCAAGGCAACAGAGTACCTCAACACACCGAATAGTGTGCTTAATCTGGCCCAAAAAATACAACGGGAACATGGAGGAAAGATTTGCAAGTGCATCAGACTATTTAGAAACCTGGGATGACTCGGACAGCATAACGGCTGTAAATGCTCAAAATGGTTTGAGACATCCTGCAAAAATGGTGGCATAGCCACTCCACATCACAAACTCAAGGTTCTGAGGCCAGCTATGAACATATGGAAGTAGTAGGAACTGAACTGAGGCTTGAACTCAACAATCCTAGGCAACTACGATTTAGTAACACGTCATCTTGAGATATAGAAGAGAAGCCTAGTTCTTAACCCCGTAGAAAAGATAAGATGACTCAGATCATAAGGTCATGAGGATAAGGAGTAAAAAGAGCCTTACGTTCCCATCCACAATCAATTCCCTTACATAACTAAAGCATTTCTAGAGACGACTTCGACCAGTTGGCTTGGTAATCCTACAGGCAGTCAGGATATGATACCAAAGCTATCAGGACCATGATTCCAAGCCACATCGATCTAGCCGGTAACACCTCATATCACTTTGCGGCCTCACGCACGGTATTCCCACGGGTGTCGCCTTACCATGGCCCGGGACCGTTTGCACCTTTTGGCTCACGTATATGATAGTGTCGCTAGCATCCATATGACAGAGAACCCGGGCCGACATGACTAGTCGTGAACCCAAAGTGGCACTAACTTACGGGGACAGGCATACATGAATCAACATCGAGCATGTCGGTCAGCAGCGTGCGAATCCGGGTTGTAGCACTCGGCTAACAGGACTCTGGGAACCCGGGCTGTAGCAGGCTAGGCGGGACTCCGGATGTCACCGCATGACATTTCCCAGAAGGGACAGACACAGGAACAAAGTGAATCACATGCCGGCCAGTCAAGTGTTTCGGAGAAGTAGTGCTGGGCTAGCAGGACTCCGGTGAACCGGGCTGTAGCGGACTACTATGGCTCATGGAAGCACAAGACTACATTTCCCCATAAGATAGGCTACCAAGGATAAACAACTAGGTTGTCGGATCCCACACATACCAAGCATTTCAATCATGCACACAATATGCTCAATATGTGCAATACAACATGGCATCACAACAAGACTCTACAACTCAGAGTATTTATTCATTAGGCTCCGAGGAGCCAAGTAATACAAACATGGGTCTCATGACCCAACATACAGAGCATACAAACAACAAGCACATGCGGAAGCTTAACTTGTCTGAGTACAGACATCTACAAATGAAAAAGGCTAAGAAGCCTGACTATCTAACAGATCCTGCCGAGGGTACAAGATCGTAGCTGAGGTATCAAGCCAAACGTCGAAGTCCATGCGGAAGTACTAGTGAGACTGAAGTCTCTCTGCAAAAACATAAATTAAGCAAACGTGAGTACAAATGTACCTAGCAAGACTTACATCATAACTATCTACATATGCATCGGTATCAACAAAGGGGTGGTGGAGTTTAACTGCAGCAAGCCAGCTTTGACTCGGTGGCTATCCTGAACTACGACTGCAAGTAACTCTTTTGTGGTGGCGCACACGAGTCCACATATTCACCATATCAATACACCACTATGGATCCGCTCCCGTTTCCCTACGAGAATGCCATCCATAGCACTCACGCTTATCTTGCGCATTTTAGAGTATCCACTTTCACTTGTCTATGAACTATGCAAGGGGTCCAAGTTTCCATATCCGAGGAATCTGGCTATTCGAATAGATAATGTTAACCCTGTAGGGGTGTACTTCTTCACACACGCTCTCGCCACTTACCACCATGTACACATCGTGTATCTCGGCAACCTTCAAGCGGAAGCCTGGCGAGGGAGTCGGCCACGACCTGACTAACCAACAAGTATCTAGTCCAGGTTTATCGCCTATTTGGGTTCCATCCGCAAGGAGATCAGGCCGGGGTGTCGCTCACGGCCCCAAACGATGTGTGCAGGGTTCCCAAGCCCACCATCCGGGTGCCACTTGGTACACCGTGCCACTGTGCCTAGTCTATCCCAAGCCCACCTGTACCGGGTGCCACTTGGTAGACTACTAACACTACCTACAAACACCAGAAACTAGTTGAAACTCCTGGACAGAGATCAAGTTGATTAATAAGTCGAGAGGGGTCGAGTTACCGGAACCAAATGTGTGGTATTAACTGTTCATGGATCACAAACACAGAACTCAGTTCCTGAGGACGGTTGCAATGAGACAACCCACCATGTACTCCTACATGGCCTCTCACCGCTACCTTTACCAAATCATGTTCACACACTTAGCTCACACACAGTAGGACATGTTCATCACCATTCCAATTCATTGCCGATGAATCAGACCTGACTCAACTCTAAGCAATAGCAGGCATGACAAACAATCATGAATGAGTAGGCACACCAGGGCTCAAACAACTCCTACTCATGCTAGTGGGTTTCATCTATTTACTGTGGCAATGACAGGTCATGCAAAGGAAAGGGGTTCAACTACCGCAACATGTAACAGTTGAATTGTTGTTGTCCTAATGCAGTAAAAGAGAGCAGGAGCGAGAGAGTGGGATTGTATCAGAATGAACAAGGGGGGTTTGCTTGCCTGGCACTTCTCAAGATAATATAGTTCTTCATCGGTGTCATCGATCACATCGTCGGAACCACTACTATCGGGGGGAACAATCACCGGAAAACATAGAAATAATATAATCAATGCAATGCACGATATGATGCATGATCATGACATGTCAATATGCTGTGATTTGTACTAATGCATCTAGAAACAATTTAAATGAAGTCCATATGAACCAAGGGTTCATATGCAAACTCCATAAGGGGTATTTAAAATGCCATTATCATGTTTTCACTTATACAGGGGGTATAAGTTGGTTGAACATGCATGAAAGTAGCATAAATGGATAGATTGAATTTTTCTGATAATTTTTCATATATAAATTATTTCATTTGGAGTTACAATTGATTTTCTATGATTTTTAGAAGTTTTAGACATTTTCTGGAATTTTCTAATTATTTAAAAACCAGAAAATGATTTACTGCGTCAGCATGACATAGCTGTGACGTCATCAGGTCAACAGCGTCAACCCAGGTGAAACCTGACGCTGGGACCCACATGTCATAGGTTCAGTCATAATTAGTGACTTTAGTTAAACCTAACCAAAAGAATTAGTGGAGCTGGGCCCACCGGTCAGTGGCTGTGGGGGTTAATTGGAGCGCCATTAGTGGCTAATGGTGGCGCCACATCGGCTTCGCCGGAGTTCACCGGCGATGACCAAAACCAACGACGGAGACGCCACAGAAATACGCTATGGGGAATGGTTTTGAGCGTTGGTTGCAGCTATGGAACGCCAGGACTCGATTGCATCCATTGCAACAGGCGGCAGCAGCTGGGGTGGCCGGAGCTCACAGGGAACGAGCTCGCGGCGGCGGCCGGAGTACGGGCTCGACGGCTAACACGCTACGGTGCATGCGAGGTCGAACAGACGGTAGTTCTGGGCTCCTGGGAGCTTTCTGAGCAAGGTTGCGAGCGCGGACGCGAGCTGCGGTGGCCCAGGCCACGCCGGTGTGGAACCACGGCGGCGGTTCCTCTCGGGTCCGGTGTCTAGGCTGGCTAGAGGAGGGGATTGACTGCAGGGAGAGGGGGAAAACGCTCGGGGGATCACAACGGTGCCGTAGGGATGGCCAGCGTGCTCGAGGAAGCCCTGTGGACGACGAATCGGTGGCGACGATCTCCGGTGCCCAACGGTGAACACGACGATGTCGGTGATGTTTTTCGGGGCTTCCGTTGTCAGGAGGCTCGGTGAGGAGGAAGAGAGGAACGAGACGGAGCTTGTGGGCAGCTTCAAGGGGCGTAGGAGAGGTGGTGGCCATGGCTACGGCGAGCGGCGGCGACGAACGCGCTCGGTGGTGCTGCGGGAGAGAGTACAGGAGGGGGAGGGGTCCAGGGAGAGAGCGAGGGGGTCGAGAGGGAGTGCGTGGCACGCGTGGAGGCGACCAGGCAGTAGAGGGGGCATGCAGGCAGGGAGGAGCCAGCGCGGCTCGCCTGCGCATCGGGCACGCAGCTGCTTCTCCTCCTGGCAGGAGGAAGAAGACAGTGCTGCCCCTGGTGGGCCGGGCTGGCTTCGGACGGTAGGCCACTACAATGGTGGGCTGCATGGTAAGGTTTTTGTTCCTTTTTTTGTTTTTTTCTTTTGATTAACATTCTGCCACTGTTTAAAATTCAGAGCAATTTCAAAACAGTGACAAAAACCCTTTGAATATTTTTATGTTGTTGGATGGACTTCTCCAATAGCACATAAAACATTTCAAAGTTATTTGAAACATATTCCATATATTATGAATATAATTCCAAATTCAAATACAATAATGACTTAAGTTCAGTGCCCAAAATATTCCACAAAAATGTTCACCGGTTTTGGTTTGGACTCAAAGCCTTGCCAAAAATATCAAACGTTAATGAAGGCATTTTGGGTTCATTGAATGCAATTTCAGTTGAACTTAGTCGATTTAATTTTTTTGCTAGGGTTTGGAATAATCCCCATTTCAAGTTTATTTAAATTGTAAACATGATGACATGAGGAACAGGCAAACGCAACAGGGGCTGAGCTAGGGCTGTGACAGACCCACTGCCACCTTCGAAGCGGGTGTTGCGGCTGGTCATAGCCGCCACTGCTGGAGCTGTTGTCAGAAGAGGAGCCGCCATAGCTGGACGACCATGGCCAGCGCCGAGGACGAAGCCGCCTTCCTCCTCATCACGGCCATTGCCAAGGACGAGCACCTCGTCGCTGTCGTTGTCCTTGGGGCAGCACCCGACGTAGGGACCATCTTCCCAAATACCCTCACGAAGAGGGTCGTGTCGCCGTCGTACTTGAAGTGGAGGGCGTACCACCTGCCCGGCCCGCGCGCATGGGAGAACATCTTCCAGTCGCGGGCCAGGACCGCGTTGCCCGCGGCGGAGACTTCCACCGTGACCCAACCGTCCGTCTACAGCCATAGACCGCCTGGACCTGCGGACGGCAGTTCACCGACAAAGAACCGCGGGAGCTGAAGCCAGGTGCCAGCCGGGTTCTCCGACCACACGATGAACTCCGGCATCACCTCCACCGAATGGAAGCGCGACCAAGGAGGCCACGCAACCATGGCATGCCTCACCTCATCAACGAGACTACCACGACCTAAGCGGTTGCCACCGCGGCCGTGAGGGGCCGCGACGAGGGTTGCCGTGTGCTTGTGGGGACGGCCGCACCCCCTCTTGGGCGGCGGTGAGACGGGCCCCTCCTGGCGAGCCTTCCCTTTCTCCGCAGCCGAGAGCCTCTTCACATGCGCCATGGGTGTCGCTGCCGATAGTGGAGCAAGGAAGAAGAAGAAGCGGGAGAAGCAAAGGAAGAGATGGGTGACGGGGGATCCGCCCCCACTTCCCATTTATAGCCAAGGGGAGGCCAACCGCCGGCCTCCACGATCTAAGGTAATAATGATATTTTTCTGCATGCGGCAAGGACCCGTCAAGTCGGGCAGTTGCCGAGGCGGCGTGGGGAAGCGGAGACGCCCATGTCCAATCAAGCGCCACGTGTCAAGCGAGGCCGCATGCTGTTGGGGCCTGTGGCGCTCCACACTTGTCCTTCGGCTTCGCCTCAAAGCCAAGTCCGAGCGCACCTTGGGCATGGGGGCTACTGTCGGTGTTCTGGGAACAGGGGTCCCCAGACTTGCCTACCTGCGCCCCACAACGTGGCTCCCCTAGTGGCCTTGTATGGCCCATGTTCACCAGCAAACACTCAAGACCCTCGTGAGGGGCCAAGCCTCGCGAGGCAGACGACGCAAGACCTCCTGAGGGGCTGCCTCACCAGGCTGGCTCGCGAGGGGTGGAGAGATCAAGGAAAGGGACACCTCGCGAGGTTTGCCTGACGCAAGCCATGACGACTGGAGCCAGGCGGGCGCCAGCGCGTGCAGTGTCCTCGTTTACTCTTTGGTGCTAAAGAGGCTAGCGCAGGCAAGGAGTCCCGAGGCATCAGGCACCGTAAGATCAAACCCACTACCGGGCACCTCTTCCCATTGCAAGATAAATAGATAAAGTTGGCCAAACCAAACCCAAATATCAGAGAAGAAATACGAGGCTATAAGAGATCATTCATATAATAGAACAAATAAACTCAAATAACTTTCATGGATATAAAAAGATATGACTGATCATAAACTCAAATTTCATCAGATCCCAACAAACACACTGCAAAAAGAGTTACATCATATGAATCTCCAAGAGACAATTGTATTGAGAAATCAGCGAGAGAGAGAAAGCCATCTAGCTACTAACTACAGACCCGAAGGTCTACAAAGAACTACTCACGGAGCATCGGAGAGGTACCAATGGAGGTGGTGAACCCCATCCGAGATGGTGTCTAGATTGGATCTGGTGGTTCTGGACTCTACGATGGCTGGATGAATATTTCATTGACGATTCTAGGGTTATGGTATTTTTGGGTATTTATAGAGCAAAGAGGTGGTTTGGGGGCACCCGAGGTGGGCACAACCCGCCAGGGCGCGCATGGGCCTCCTGGCGCACGCTGGTGGGTTGTCCCCTCCTCGGGACCCCCCAGGTGCAACCAGGGCCCAACATGTTACTTCTGGTCCATAGAAAATCTCCGTAAAGTTTTGTGGCATTTGGATTCTATCTGATATTGATTTTCTGTGATGTAAAAAACACGGAAAAAACATGAACTGACACTTGGCACTATGTCAATAGGTTAGTACCAAAAATGATATAAAATGACTATAAAATGATTATAAAACATCCAAGATTGATGATAAAACTGTATGGAACAATCAAAAATTATAGATACGTTGGAGACGTATCAACATCCCCAAGCTTAACTCCTACTCGTCCTCGAGTAGGTAAGTGATAACAACAGAATTTTTGATGTGGAGTGTTGTTTAACATGTCATATCATATTATTTTCTTTATAGCATGGATATTTGGAAATTCTATGTGATTCAAAGCAATAGTCTAGTTTTGACATAATAATTTAGATACTCAAGCATATCAACAAGCAACCATGTATTTCAAAATATCAATGCTAAAATAAGTTATCCCTAGCCCATCATGTTCAAACACTGATCCATTCATGAAACACACTCAAATATTAGCTACACCCAATACTTAAGTATGACCATATTGCCTCCTAGTTGGTGCTTTTTATAAGAGAAGATGGAGACTCAAATTTCAAAATAAAAATTGCATAAAGTAAAAGAAAGGCCCTTCGGAGAGGGAAGTAGGGATTTGTAGAGGTGCCAGAGCTCAAAGCAAAAGTTCAGAGATAAAAACATTTTGGTAGGTTTATCCATCCCACCAACGATAACGACTTAGAGTTCCCAACACTTTCCATGCTATATATGCCATAGGCGGTTCCCAAACAAAAAATAAAGGTTATTCCTTTTTCCACCATACTTTCACATTCCAGGGCTAACTATATCCACGGGTGTCCTCCATACCTACACTTTCCAAGGAATTTATTATTTGACAACATAAAGTAAATTCATTTTTGCATTTTGGGACTGGGAATCCCTAAGATCTTTGCCTTACTCTCGTGCAATGACAAGTGAATAAACACTCATCTTGAGAATAACACATCCAGCATGGAAAATATTAGCCACCCGTTACCGTTTCGCGAGCAAAACAAACACACAAAAGAGAAGTTTATTATTGAAAATTAGAGATGGCACATATAAATTTTCTTAGAACGACAAAAGAATACCACATATAGGTAGATATAGTGGACTCATGTGGCAAAACTGGGTTAAAGGTTTTTGGATGCACAAGTACGGATCATACTTAGTGCAAAATGAATGCTAGCAAAAGATTGAGAAGCGACCAACCAAGAAACGAATAATCTCATAAGCGAGCATTAAGCATAACTAACACCGAATAATGCACCATAAGTAGGATATAATTTCATTGCATAACTATTGAATTTCGTGCTTGCATAGGGAATCACAAACCTAAACACCAATATTCTTACTAAAGTATAATTACTCAATTAGAAGACTCACATATCACATCATCATATCTCAAAACTATTACTAAGAATCAAGTTTATTTATTTCACTGATCTTCATGACATTTTTTATATCCTTCTTGGATATCTATCACTTCGGGACCAATTTTCATGTGTTTCTTTTCATAAGCTCAAACAAATATATCTGAAGATCATGAGCATAACAAATTTTCTTTATCTCAAAATAATTTAAGTGAAGCAAGAGAGAATTTCTTAAAAATTTTACTAACTCTCAAATAAATCTATGTGAATCAAGAGAGCATTTCTTCAAAAATACTAAGCACACCGTGCTCTAAAAGATATAAGTGAAGCACTAGAGCAAGTCCATTGCTCATAAAAATTTAAGTGAAGTATAGAGAGCAATTTTAACAAGTCATGACATAATTTTGGATCTCTCAAATAGGTGTGTACAGCAAGGATTGATGACTTAAAACACATAATAAAAAAAGCAAAGACATATATCATACAAGACGCTCCAAGCAAAACACATATCATGTGACGAATAAAAATATAGTCTCAAGTAAAATACCAATGGTCGTTAGAAGAAAGAGGGGATGCCACTCGGGGGCATCCTCAAGCTTAGTTGGTTGCTGATTCTTGGATAATAGCTTGGGATGACAGGGCATCCCCAGGCTTAGGCTCTTCTATCCTTCTTTCATCCATCGTAAGATAACCCAAAACTTGAAAACTTCAATCACACAAACTCAACAAAACCTTCGTCAGATCCGTTTGTATAAGAATAATAAAGCACTACTATAAGTACTGTATCAAACCAATTCATATATTTTTTGTATTATATCTACTATATTCCAACTATTCTATGGCAAAAACACATGAAATAAAACCATAGAGCCATCAAAATAAGCACACAACACAAAGAAAATAGAATCTGTCAAAACAAAACAGTCTGTAACAATCTGACTATTTCGAATACTTCTGTAACTCCAAAAATTCTGAAACATCAGGACAACCTAAGAAATTTGTATATTTATCTAGTGAAAGTGGAATGGGTATTTTATCGCTCTCTGGTAAAAACTGAAAAATTATTTCGTGAGCGTAAAAGTTTCTGTTTTTTCAGCAAAATCAAACAACTATCACCCAAGAAGATCCTAAAGGCTTTACTTGGCAAAAACACTAATTAAAACATAAAAACACAATAATAACAGTAGCATAATTGTGCTAACACTCAAAAACAGGAAGCCAAAGTAAAAAATAAATTTTATTCATTGGGTTGCCTCCCAACAAGTGTTATCATTTTACACCCTTAGCTAGGCATAAAATTTCAATGATGCTCACATGGAAGATAAGAATTGAAACACAAAGAAAGCATCATGAAACATATTACAAACACATATAAGTATAAAATACTTCCTATGCATAGGAATTTTATAGGAAAAAATTATCAAGGCAAGAAACATCGAGCATATGCAAAGGAGAGAAATAAAACATTCACAATCTCAACACAACAAGAGGAAAATTAATAACATGAAAATTTATACAACCATATTTTCCTCTCTCATAATAATTATATGTAGGATCATAATGAAATTCAATAATATAACTATCATATAATGTTTTTCTTTATGATCCACATGCATGCAAAGTTGATTATCATCAAATAGTGGGATTATCATCAAATAAAGTCATGACCTCTCCAAACCCGCTTTCATCAAAAAATTCATAAGAATGAACACTCTCCAAATATGTGGGATTACTTTGAGCTAAAGTTTACACTCTTCCAAACCCACTTTCAATATTATCGCAAACATATTCATCATGAGGCTTAAATAAATTTTCAAGATCATAAGAAACATTATCACCCCAATCATGATCATTGCAATAAGTAGCGGATATGACAAAACAAGCCCCAAGCTTGGGATTTTGCATATTATTGGCACAATTGATATTAATAGAATTTATAGTAAAATTATTGCAATCATGCTTTTCATTCAAGGAGCTATCATGAATCACTTCATAAATTTCTTCATCACAATTTTCAAATTCACGATTCTCAAGCAAAACTTCATAAAGATAATCTAGTGCACTCAACTCACTAGCAATTGGTTCATCATAATTGGATCTTTTGAAAATATTAGCAAGTGGATGAGGATCCATATCAATAGATTTTTAGCAAGAAAAGATGCAAGCATATAGAAGGCACATGATAACACAAGCAAGCAAAAGATCTCACGAGAAAAAGGCGAACAAAAAAGAGGGCGAATAGAACGGCAAATTTTTGTGAAGTGGGGGAGAGGAAAATGAGAGGAAAATGGAAAATAATGTAAATTGCGAGGAGATGAGATTTGTGATTAGGAACCTGGTATATGTTGAAGATCCTCCCCGACAACGGTGCCAGAAATTCCTTTTGATTGCTCCCTGACTATAGCGCCAGAAAGCTCCTGTCTTCTAGGACTACGTCGGTATTTCCGCAAAGAGGAAGGGATGATGTAGCACATCGAAGGTAGGTATTTCCCTCAGTGATGAAACGTAAACAACACCTGCACACAAATAACAACACCTCACAACCCGACGTGTTAAAGGGGTTGTCAATCCCTTTCGGGTAACGATGCCAGAAATTTGAAGTAGATTGAAATAATAGATCGCAAATAAAATAAAGTGCAGTAAAGTATTTTTGTATTTTTGGTTATGGGTCTGAATAAAAATGCAAAGGAAAAGTAGATCGCAAGCAAATATATGAGAAAGAAGACCCGGGGGCCGTAGGTTTCGCTAGTGGCTTCTCTCGAGAAAGATAGCAAACGATGGGTAAACAAATTACTGTTGGACAATTGATAGAACCTCAAATAATTATGATGATATCCAGGCAATGAGCATTACATAGGCATCACATCCAAGATTAGTAGACCGACTCCTGCCTGCATCTACTACTATTACTCCCCACATCGACCGCTATCCAGCATGCATTTAGTGTACTAAGTTCATGGAAAAACGGAGTTGTGCGATAAGAATGATGACATGATGTAGACAAGATCCGTTTATCTATTGTGTATATATAGATCCTATCGTTTTATCCTTAGTAGCAATGATACATACGTGTTGTTTCCCTTTCTGTCACTGGGATCAAGCACTATAAGATCGAAACCACTACCGGGCACCTCTTCTCGTTGCAAGATAAATAGATCAAGTTGGCCAAACAAAACCCAAATATCGAAGAAGAAATACGAGGTTATAAGAGATCAAAGAAACTCAAATAATTTTCATGGATATAAAAAGATATGACTAATCATAAACTCAAAGTTCATCAGATCCCAACAAACACACCGCAAAAGAGTTACATCATATGGATCTCCAAGAGACCATTGTATTGAGAAATTAGTGAGAGAGAGAGAAATCCATCTAGCTACTAACTATGGACCCGAAGGTCTACAAATAACTACTCACGCATCGTCGGAGAGGCACTAATGGAGGTGGTGAACCCCATCCGAGATGGTGTCTAGATTGGATCTGGTAGTTCTAGAATCTATGGCAGCTAGATGAATATTTCATTGACGCTTCTAGGGTTTTGGTATTTTTGGGGTATTTATAGAGCAAAGAGGCGGTCCGGGGGGCACCCGAGGTGGGCACAACCCACCAGGGCGCGCTTGGGCCTCTTGGCATGCCCTGGTAGGTTTTTCCCTCCTCGGGACTCCCCCAGGTACAACCAGGTCCCAACACGTTCCTTCTGGTCCATAAAATATCTCCGTAAAGTTTCGTGGCATTTGGACTCCATCTGATATTGATTTTGTGTGATGTAAAAAAACATGGAAAAAAGAGGAACTGGCACTTGGCACTATGTCAATAGGTTAGTACCAAAAAATGATATAAAATGATTATAAAACATCCAAGATTGATAATAAGATAGCATGGAACAATCAAAAATTATAGATACGTTGGAGACGTATCATTGATCAGGAGACGTTTCTCAGGAGGATACAAAAACCCGAGAGTGGTGAAGAACGATAGATGTTTTGTTCAGCTTGCAGAAGTAATGGATATATCCAAACTCAATTCGTCGACAAGAGAAATTCTGCAATGCTTGTGAGGATGGCCGAGTGTTAGAATGTGAGATTCACTAAATGTAAGTGCATCTAGTGCCCCTTAGTGATTTTGGTGTATTAAAGACTTATAGGTTAAGTGACTAATGTGTTTATGAGTGTACACATGTCTATAAGTCTATGAGGAGTTTGATATTTATAGAGAAAGTCGACCCCTAAAAATGAAGTTCTTTGACTGAAGACTTTGGCTTTCTGAAGACTTTGAAAGTGAAGAAATTGGTGTAATCCTGAAGACTTGGTATTCACTCGAGGAGCATGAAGCATGAAGACTTTTGTTTTCGCAGTTTCATTTTCTCTTTCTTGAGTCATAGGAAACACCGTACTGTTAAAGGGGGTCGAGGAAATACTAAGGAAAAATTTCCATGTGATGCTCAACTCAAATCCTACCTACTAATCCTTTCGAGTGAAGCCATTGCGAATTGCCTACACAGTGAGGAACATGATAGCCCTGAGGAATTTGATACTCAAAATTCCAACCGTTGCTGTGTTATGCGCCAACTGTCCCAACATATCTACCCACTTAATGGTCATATCATTGAAGGGCATTTATGTCTTATCATGTCTGGCTGCTCCCTAGGCTATAAATAGACGCCCCCTACAACCACTAGCTGGTTGGCTGCTCCGAGAGAAACCGACACTTGTCATTTGAGAGCATCCCATCCTCCGAGGACTTTGAGTGAAAATTATCAAGTGAGGAAAACCCAAACCCAAACACCTACAAACCCCAAGTGATTGAGCATCACTGAAGATATTGATGCTGCATGGATCCGACGCTTGTTACCTTTGAAGACTGTGCATCTTCCAGACGGTTAGGTGTCATGGTCTAGAGCATCCAAGAGGAAATTGTGGATCACCGAGTGACCAAGTCTGTGAAGGTTTGGAAGTCACTTGAAGACTTACCACGAGTGATTGGGCGAGGTCTGTGTGACCTTAGCTCAAGGGGAATACGGTGAGGATTGAGTGTTCTGGACTGCGTGTTCAGAACTAGGTGTCCGGGACTGTGTGTCCTCAGGTTTAAATACCTAGCCGCCTTAACTAGACGTACAACTGTCACAACAGTTGGAACTGGTCTACCAAGTCATTGTCTTCACCAAGATACCCGGTTCCATTTCCTCAACACTTCCATTTCCTCATTTATGTGTTGAGTGCTTGTTCATATCTATTTGAAGGCTTTGACTGAAGACTTTCTCTATTTCCTCAGTTCAATTTCTTCAATCTGTTTGTCTTATCCTGTGTTATCATGTGTTTACGCTTTCTGTACTCTGTGCTTGTTTTCATTTCATCATGAAGACCATGCTCATGCACTATTATGTGTACTTATGAGTACTTATTCCGCTGCAAGTAGTTCTTCACTTAGGAATTTCCTCACCCGCAAATTCCTCAGTGAAGAATTCATAAAAATCACCTATTCACCCCCCTCTAGTCGATATAACGCACTTTCAATTGGTATCAGAGCAAGATACTCCCTTATTCTGTGTGATTTTGGTTTAACCACCTGGAGTTTTAGTTATGTCGACCACATGTATGATCAAAGTTTCTGCTGGGTGTCCTACCTTCGATGGGATGGACTACTCCTACTGGAAGAATAACATGCGCATGCATCTTAAGGCAATTGATAACGATCTCTGGTACGTTGTGGAGAATGGTGTTCCCTTTGTCACTCCCACCATCAATGTTGCTGATGTGAAGAGATTCAAGCAACTCGACTCTCAAGCGAAGAATATCATATGTGGCCATCTGAGCAAAGGGCAGTATGGCAGAGTGAGTGCTCTGGAGACAGCTAAGCTTATCTGCGATAGGCTGTCCAAGGTCAATGAGGGAGTCTCAACACAGCGTGACTCTTGAGTTGATGTTCTTCAAAATCTCTTCAACCACTTCAAAAGACTCGACAATGAAAATGTTCAGCAAACCTTCGATCGCCTCACTGACATCTGAAATGAGCTTCAAGCAGTTGGTGCCACTGATATCACCGACCATGAGGTGGTGAAGAAATTGTTGAGATCGCTTGATTCCTCATTTGATACCCTGGCATTGATGATACAAGAACGTGGAGACTACAAGTTACTTGAACCCGCTGATATCCTCGAGAGACTAAACACTCATGAGTTCCAGCTTGCTGAGAAGAGAGATCTCTATGGACCAAGTTATGGTAGATCACGGGCTCTGAAGGCCAAGGCAGTATTCGAATCTGATGGTGAAGATTCTGACAGCAGCCTTGGTGACCCTGAAGAACTGAGCCAGGAGCTAGCAATGCTCGTGAGGAAGTTCCAAAAGTTTTCCAGACGTGGTCGTTTTGGTAAATCCTCAAGAGGTGGTGACTTGAGATCAGATTCCTCATCCCATGATTACAAGAAGAGACTCTGCCATAAATGCAAAAAACCTGGACACTACATTCAAGATTGTCCTCAGTGGGAAAAGGAATAGAAGAAGAAGAAGTATAAGGATTACAGTTCTGATGATTCAAAGAAGAAGAAGAAATCTTCAAAGTCCTCGTCATCAAGACCCTCAAGGTCCTCATCTCACAAGAAGAGCAGCTCCAAGAAGGCTCGAGCATTCATTGGCAAGGAAATGGATTCTGAGGCCGAATCTGAGGAAAATGAGGAAGAGGAGGAATCTGAGGAGTCAAACTCTGGTGTGGTGAGCCTAGCCCTCGCTACCGCATTCCTAAGCAAGTCCATCTTCAACTCTGAAGAAAAGGACCTCCCTAGCACTACTGATGACGACGATGAGGACTACGCTCCCACCTATTGCTTCATGGCAAAAGGCTCAAAGGTACTCAAATATCCCTCATCTGAATCTAGTGAGAATGAATCTGATGAAAACCTCAAACCCAGCTATTCTAAACTTGCTAAGATTGCTGTGAAACTGCAAAAGGCTCTTGAAAAGGTTCAAAATATGCTAGGTAAAAGCGATGATATGTTAGGCGAGGAAATGGATCACACTAAAATCTTGACTAAAAATCTTCAGAGACTTTAGTCCAAGTTTTACAATCTTCAAGCTCATCATAACACTCTCCTATCTGATCATGAGAAGGTTTCTTATGAATTTCCTCAAAGAAAGCAAGATCTTGAGAAGCTAAGAGTGAGTTATGAAGATCTTCAGAAGGAGCATGATTCATTACTTGCTCAATAGATCAACGCTACTCAGGATGAATTTGTTCCTCCATGTTTGAAGTGCATTGAACGTGAAACTGCTAATTCTTCACCTGAATGCTCAAATACTTCCATTGCTGCAAATTCTTCAACTGCATCTGCTATCACTAATTCCTCATCTGAGGACATTGCTAGTATCACTGATGATGCAGGGCTGAAGGAATTGTATGTGACAGGCATGTACAAAAGCCTCAAAGGGCATCAGGATCTGTGTGACGTGCTTAAAAAGCAGATCCTCAACAGGAACCCTAGGAAAGAGGGTATTGGCTTTGAGAGGAAAACCAATGCTAATGGGACCAACTGGAAACCTGAGCAGTATCCCAAAACCTCATGGGTTGGTGCAAAGGGACCTTCAGTGGATCCATCTACTTTATGTGGCTTTACATGTGAATCTTCATATTCTTCGGATGAGTCCATTGACTCTAACTATAAACTGTTCAAAAATCAGAATGGTGAAGTATTTGCTAGATATGTTGGCATTAACTGCAGGAACGGTCCTCCTATGAAGAAAATATGGGTTCCCAAAAGGTGCCTTGAAAATCTTCAGGTGAATGTCATCATGACACCACCTGTGAAGAAGAGGAACCCCAGATCAAATTCTTCATATGGACCAAATTCTTCATATGGATCCAAGTCCTCATACGGACCAAACTCCTCTCATGGATCAAATTCCTCAAAAGGATCAAAGTCCTCATATGAACATCATCGTGCTAACCCGTCTGTTTTTCAGGGAAGATCTAAGGATTTTGGATATGTGCATTATTCTTCAAATCATTATGTCCATAAGTCCTCGAAGAATTTCTCTGCCTACTCTTATGCTTATCCTAACCCCTCTTATGTGAAACGAATGGATTGGCGTCTATGCCACCTTTCTCTTATGGAGCTCGCAGAATGATGAACTCTTTGCCACCCCTTCAGATGTGGGTGGTGAAGAAAAAGAACTAATCTCTTATGCAGGGTTAGGTCTCCATAGGAACTTAATCGTCTAAAGAATTTGCTGGAGACCTGAATATGCTTGAAAGGACGCAAGCTATTCATGAAGAAATGAATTTTCATTTTTCACGTCCTCATACTGTTGTCAGGACCCCGATTCTAAGTCACACCGATCTAGCCTATAACACCTCATATCACTTTGTGGCCTCACGCACGGTATTCCCACGGGTGCCGCCTTACCATGGCCCGGGACCGTTTGCGCCTTTTGGCTCACGTATATGATAGTGTCGCTAGCATCCATATGATAGAGAACCCGGGCCGACATGACTAGTCGTGAACCCAAAGTGGCACTAACTTACGGGGACAGAAATACATGAATCAACATCAAGCATGTCGGTCAGCAGTGTATGAATCCGGGCTGTAGCACTGGGCTAACAGGACTCCGGGAACCCGGGCTGTAGCAGGCTAGGCAGGACTCCAGATGTCTCCGCGTGACATTTCCCCGAAGGGACAGACACATGAACAAAGTGAATCACATGCCGGCCAGTCAAATGCTCTGGAGCAGTAGTGCTAGGCTAGCAGGACTCTGGTGAACCGGGCTGTAGCGGACTACTATGGCTCATGGAAGCACAAGACTACATTTCCCCATAAGAGAGGCTACCAAGGATAAACAACTAGGTTGTCGGATCCCACACATACCAAGCATTTCAATCATACACACAATATGCTCGATATGTGTAAATACAACATGGCATCACAACATAACTCCACGACTCAAGTATTTATTCATTAGGCTCCGAGGAGCGAGATATTACAAACATGGGTCTCATGACCCAACATTCAGAGCATACAAGTCAAAGCACATGCGGAAGCTTAACTTGTCTGAGTACAGACAACTAAAAATGAAGAAGGCTGAGGAGCGTGACTATCTACCAGACCCTCCCAAGGGTACAAGATCGTAGCTGAGGTAACAAGCTAAACGTCGAAGTCCACGTGGAACTACTAGCGAGACTGAAGTCTCTCTGCAAACACATAAGTTAAACAAACGTGAGTACAAATGTACTCAGCAAGACTTACATCAGAACTAACTACATATGCATCATAATCAACGAAGATATGGTGGAGTTAAACTGCAGCAGCCAGCTTTGACTCCGCTCCCGTCTCCCTACGAGAACGCCATCCATAGCACTCACGCTTATCTTGCGCATTTTAGAATATCCACTTTCACTTGTCTACGAACTATGCAAGGGGTCCAAGTTTTCCATATCCGAGGATCCGGCTATTCGAATAGATAATGATAACCCTGCAGGGGTGTACTTCTTCACACACGCTCTCGCCACTTACCACCATGTACACGTCGTGTATCTCAGCAACCTTCAAGCGGAAGCCTAGTGAGGGAGTCAGCCACGACCTGACTAACCACACAAGTCTCTCGTCCAGGTTTATCACCTATTCGGGTTCCATCCGCAAGGAGATCCGGCCAGGGTGTCGCTTACGGCCCCAAACAATGTGTAGAGGGTTCCCAAGCCCACCATCTGGGTGCCACTTGGTACACCGGGCCACTGTGCCTAGTCTGTCCCAAGCCCACCTGTACCGGGTGCCACTTGGTAGACTACTAACACTACCTACAAACACCAGAAACTAGTTGCAACTCCTGGACAGAGATCGAGTTGATTAATAAGTCGAGAGAGCTTGGAGCGCCCGGAGCCCAATGTGTGGTAGTAACTGTTCATGGATCACAGACACAGAACTCAGTTCCTGAGGACGGCTGCAATGAGACAACCCACCATGTACTCCTACATGGCCTCTCACCGCTACCTTTACCAAATCGTGTTCACATACTTAGCTCACACACAGTAGGACATGTTCATCACCATTCCAATTCATCCCCGATGAATCAGACCTGATTCAACTCTAAGCAGTAGCAGGCATGACAAACAAGCATGAATGAGTAGGCACATCAGGGCTCAAACAACTCCTACTCATGCTAGTGGGTTTCATCTATTTACTGTGGCAATGACAGGTCAGGCAGAGGAAAGGGGTTCAACTACCGCAGCATGTAACAATTGAATCGCCGTTGTCCTGATGCAGTAAAAGAGAGCAGGAGCGAGAGAGTGGGATTGTATCGGAATGAACAAGGGGGTTTTTCTTGCCTAGCACTTCTGTAGATAGTATAGTTCTTCATCGGTGTCATCGATCAAATTGTCGGAACATCATCTACTGAGAGGGGACAAACATCGGCAAGAGAGAGGAAACACAATCAATGCAATGCAACAATATGATGCATGAATGTGACATGGCAATAATGTTATGATTTGCACTAATGCATCTAGCAAAAATTTAAATGAAGTCCATATGGACCAAGGTTTCATATGAAAACTCCATATTTAGCATTTAAAATGCCATTATCATGTTTTCACTTATACAGTGGGTATAAGGTTGTTGATCATGCATGAAAGTAGCATAAATGGATATATTGGATTTTTCTGATAATTTTTCATATATAAATTATTTCATTTGGAGTTACGGTTGAATTTCTATGATTTTTAGAAGTTTTAACTATTTTCTGGAATTTCTAAATCATTTCTGAATAAGAAAAGCATTTACTATGTCAGCATGACGTCGGTGTGACGTCAGCAAGTTAACAGGGCGCGGTCCTGGTCAAACCTGACCAGTGGGACCCACTGGTCAGTGACCGTGAGACACTTAGTGCCACAGACAGGTGGGTTCGGTCAACTGCCACATCAGCGAGGTCAACTCTGGCTTGTGGGGCCACTGTGTTTAGACTAAACTTAACTATTTTTGTTAGCTAGTTAGTTAGGCAGTGGGGCCCATCTGTCATTGACTCAGGTGGTAGTTAGTGGGGTAATTAGCCCCTAAGAGTTTGCCATCACCGGCGGCTAATCACCAGCGTAACCAGGACGCGGCGGCGTTGCCCGTCCGGCCAACTCCGGCGATGGGAGCTCGCGCGGCTGGGCGCGTTGGAACCGGAGCAAGGAGGCGCGTCGGTTGTTGGCCTCAGGCGATGCTAGGGTGGCCGGGAACGTCGACAACATCGAGTTCTGCGGCGGCGTAGCTGCGGCTTGCATGGTGCGAGGGCCACTGTGCACGAGCGGACGACCTGAGGCGCGCTACGGGTTCCTGGAGAAGCCCAGAGCATGACTCCATGCTTGGGTTGGTCAGGTGGGGTAGCTAGCGACGGTGAGCTTTGTGGCGACGGCAGCGATTGCTCGGCCATGGCGGGGCTGCGGTTAGAGAACAAGAACAGAGGGGGCGAGCACGGGGGGAGGTGTAGGAGCTCACAAGGATGCGGCAGAGAAGGTCAGCGGGCTCGGGGACGTGTCGAAGATGGTGGATCGACGGCGGCGGTGGTCGGAGCCCGAGGGGGAAGACGACGGCGATGGCGACGTTGTAGGGCACCCGAGGATGCATGGCTCGTCTGGGATGATGAAGACGATGAGGCGGCACCGATGGACACGGCGGTTGGTCGAGGGACGAGCGGTGGCCGCGGTGGTCGGCGATGGTGGCGACGGTCGCGCTCGGGCAGCAGCGGGGAAGAGAGCAGAGGAGGAGAGGGGCGACCAGAGGGAAGGGGAGTGGACGAGGGGGGTCGAGGCGGCGCTGGGGAGAAGACGCGAGGCGTCGCGGTGGACAGGCGACGCAGGCAGGCAGCTTGGTGGCGTGGCGCCCACGCGCGCGCCGTGTGCTGTCCCTCCTCTGCCTACTGGCAGAGGTGGGTGACGACTAACATAGTCCAGGTGGGCCGGCCCAGCCGGGTAAGTGGACCTTGGGTCCTCCCTCTCTTTGTTTTGTTTTTGTTTTCTATTTTGCTTTTCTGTTTTTGATTTAGTAATAATACTAAACCATTTTTAAAACTCCTGAGAAAATTTGTGGGCACTTCTAAAATGTTTACTCACAGCCCTCAAATGCTTTCAGAATTATTGAAGCATTTAAAATATTTATAGCCATTAAATGCTCCAATTCAAATACTTATGATTTAATCCAATAACCTCAAATGACCTAGGGAAAATATGCTCCCATTTTTGTCAGAGGTTTTCACCAGTTTAAAAAATGATAGACTTTTCCTGAAGTCACTTTGGGTTTATTGGAAGTGATTTTATTTGAGCCTATTCGAATTCATTTGCTGCTAGGGTTTGGTCAGTCCCCATTTGAAGTTTTGTGAGAAATTTAGACATGATGCAAGATGATGATGCAATGACAAGCAAGGCCAAAGCTAGGGCCGTGACAACTGTTTTATCTGTTCTATTGTGTCATGAAATTGATACCATATTCTTCACTGATGAAGTATATGAGTCCGTAAGTTGCACTAATTCATGTGCAGGATGATCAACCCAAAGCCACTGACTGGGTCCTCGATAGTGGATGTACAAATCGCATGACTGGCGACACGAGTTTATTGATGGACACTGCTTTTATCTCCATCACATCTGAAGCATATCACCTACGCTGACAAAGGCAAAAGCAAGGTATTGGGTCTAGGTAAGGTTGCAATCTCAAAGGACCGACACATTGACAAAGTCATGCTTGCCGAGTCCTTAGGGTTCAACCTCATGTCTGTCGCAATGCTTTGTGATCTTGATATGGTGGTTTTCTTTGGCAAGTATCATTGTGTTGTGATCATGGAAACTGACAATTCCAAAGTCTTCGAAGGCTTTAGGAGAGGAGATTTGTATATTGTTGATTTCTCTATAGGACCACAACCTTCTACATGTCTTCTTGCAAAAGCTCCAGAAGGCTGGCTATGGCATCGACGACTTGGTCATGCTGGCATGAGGAATCTGCACACGCTCGCGAAGAAGAATCATGTCATTGGCATTGAAAATGTCAAATTCCTTAAGGATCACTTATGTGGAGCCTGTGAAGCTGGAAAGATGACCAAGGCCAAGCATCCAACAAACACTATCATGACTACTACTCGACCATTTGAATTGCTTCACATGGATCTCTTTGGCCCTACTCACTATGCCACATTTACCAATGCTGCATCTTTATATGGCTTTGTCATTGTTGATGATTACCCACGATATACATGGGCCCACATTATCACTTACAAAATTGAAGTGTAGGAAGTCTTCAAACAATTTTCCTCGAGGGCTTCAACTAAGTTTGGTGTGAAGATCAAGCACATCATGAGTGATAATGGAACTAAGTTCAAGAACACTAGCCTTGATGACTATTTTGATGAACTTGGTATTACTCATGAGTTATCTCCTCCTTATACTCCTCAGCAAAATGGCGTCGTGGAGCGCAAGAACAGGACTCTTGTTGAGATGGCCCGCACTATGCTTGATGAGTACAAGATGCCTCCTCGCTTCTGGCCTGAGGCAATTAATACTACGTGCCACATCATCAATAGGGTATATCTTCACAAATTCTTCAAGAAGACAACATATGAACTTCTCATTGACAAGAAACCCAATGTGAGTTATTTCAAAGTCTTCGGTGCTAAATGTTGGACTAGATATCCTCATCACGGTTCTAAATTTGCACCGAAAGCACATGAATGTTTTATGCTCGGTTATGGTAAGGACTCGCACACCTACAGAGTCTTCAACACCTGTCATCACAAGGTTGTTGAAACTGTAGATGTGCGGTTCGATGAGACTAATGGCTCGCAAAGAGAGCACCTACCTCCTGTGACAGATGAAATACCTCCTGAGGAATCTATTAAGCTCAAGGCTACAGAGGATGTCATTCCTATTGAAGAATCAGCTGAAGAAGTTATTCTAGAGCATGAAGAACGTCATGCTAATGCACCTGAGGAAAATGGTGCTGAAGAAAATGGTGATCAAATTCCTCAACGTCAACCCGCTCATCCTCGTGTCACAAATGAAGTGCAAATTGAGAAAATCATCAGCAACATCAACATTCCAGGTCCTCTCACACGCTCAAGAGCTTCACATTTATCTAACTTTTGTGGGCACTTTGCTTTCGTCTCTATCACAGAGCCCACTAAGGTAGATGAAGCATTTTTGGAGCCTGAGTGGATTCAAGCTATGCAAGGGGAATTACATCAATTCGAGCTCAACAATGTCTGGGAATTGGTCAAATGTCCAGATCCTCGCAAGCACAATATCATCGGCACAAAGTGGATCTACCGCAACAAGCAAGATGAAAATGGCCTTGTGGTGAGGAATAAGGCACGACTTGTAGCTCAAGGCTACACACATGTTTTGAATATCCAAAGCATCCTGATAAAGTCTTCAGACTCAATAAGGAACTTTATGGCCTCAAGCAGGCCCCACGGGCGTGGTATGATACTTTGAAGGAATTCCTCATGAAGAAAGGCTTCAAACCCGGTTCACTTGATCCAACTCTTTTCACTAAATCTTATAATGGTGAATTGTTTGTGTGCCAAATATACGTTGATGACATTATGTTTGGCTGTACTGACCAATGTTATACTAATGAATTTGCCTATATGATGAGTGAAGAATATCAAATGTCTATGATGGGAGAACTGAAATTCTTCTTAGGTCTTCAAATTCGTCAACAACGCAATGGCATACTCATATCTCAGGAGAAATACCTCAAGGATGTACTGAGGAAATCCGGCATGCAAGGTTGCAAAGGAGTCAAAATCCCTATGCCTAAAAATGGCCATCTATGCACTGATGAAAATGGTATTGACTTCGATCAAAAGGTATACCGCTCCATGATTGGTTCTTTATTGTACCTATGTGCATCTAGGCCAGATATTATGCTTAGTGTTTGCATGTGTGCCCAATTTCAAGCTACACCGAAGGAATCACACCATAAAGCTGTGAAGCATATTCCTCGATATCTAGCTCACACACCAACACTTGGATTATGGTACCCCAAGGGCTCGGCTTTTGATCTCATTGGATTTTCAGACTCAAACTATGCTGGTGATCGTGTGGATCGCAAGTCAACATCTGGCACATGCCATTTCCTCGGACGATCTTTGTTCTGTTGGTCCTCGAAGAAACAGAACTGCGTATCACTGTCTACTGCTGAAGCTGAGTACATTGCTGCTGGTTCTTGCTATGCTCAACTGCTATGGATGAAGCAAACTCTCAAGGACTACAGCGTCAACGTGAAGAATGTGTCACTCTACTGTGACAATGAGAGTGCCATAAAGATTGCTCATAACCCAGTTCAGCACTCGAAGACAAAGCACATTTAGATTCGTCATCATTTTCTTCATGATCATGTGTTGAAGGGCGACATCTCTATTGAGCATGTGAGGACTGAAGAATAGCTAGCCGATATCTTCACTAAGCCCTTGGATGAGAAGAGATTTAGCAAGTTGTGGTGTGAGCTAAATATCCTAGAATCTTCGAATGTTCTTTGAAAAGGACACCCATCCTAACACTTATGCAAAATTGATGACTTAGATGTGCAACACATGAAGAAATGTTTTTCTTCAATCAATGAAGACTAACACTCTAAGTGTGAAGAAATTAACAAAGAATTTGATTCTCAGAACCCTATGACAATTGTACGCGGTGTCTGAAATCATCATTCCTATACGGTGGGTCACGCCACCACAAAATATTGAAAATCTTCAATTGAGCTTTTCCTCAGTTCTTTGAAATTCTTCAGTTGTTTTTCAATTTGCATTGTCTTCACCATTTCTGTCGTTTTTCTTCATTGGCTATATATATATGAGTTTATGTCCTCTACAGCATTCACCTATTGCTATTTCTTCAAGTTGCTTGTTCCGCTAAGTGAATGTGATCGGACAATTCCCCCTCTATGCTAAACTCAACCCATTCTATTCACAAATTCTTCATGTGCGTTCTATTTGAAACACGTTCAAAATCTTCAGTGTGTCCTTGCAGCTGAAGAAATTGCTAACGGAACTTTAAAACCTATCTTATCTAAATTTTCGGTTTTGCCGCTCAAACCGTTCCACATCCCACGACAACACTTATGCATTCACCCACGATCTCACACGATCTCCACTTCTTAATACGTGGGTGACACATGTCAAGCGAATGAGAAGGGTCAGGGGCACGTTCATCCAATTTCTTCGGGCGAACAGTTTTTTCACCGTGGCTATAAATACCCCTTCCCTTCCTCACTTCACTTTTACTCCACTCGTTCTCACTCCAACTCGAGCTTCTCAAACCCTAGCGCTGCCGCTACTTCATCGTCGTCAGTGAGGAAGAGCTTCACTGCCTCAACCTCGTCGCCGTCGTACTCGCGCTGGCTGCGGATTTCTTCACTCCACCGCCATCGTAGCTGTCTTCCTCTGCCAAGTTAGGGCGTGGAAGATCTGAACTGACGAACTTCACATCTACACCTCTCAATTCGTCGTGTTCTTCGTTCTGGGTAATTAGAAGTTACTTTTACTACCCTCTTTGATTCAAATGATAACTACAAAATCTTCAAAGGTGTTTATACTTCAAATTCATCACAAACTGAACACCTCACATGTCATCTGTTCTTGATTCATTTCTTTAAAGCTATATTTTTCTTCAAGATTCCTCAAATGTGTGGATTTTCGATCTATACATCTCTAGAACCTAAGCCAAATAACGCTTAGTGAAATTCTTCAAGACTCATCTGGTCAAATTCCTCAAACTTGCTCCTTTTTGAAAAACCTCTGAGAACGCATATGACCTCTCCATATTCCTTGCAACTATACTATGTTCACAGGTACTCATGTCAGCTGCTGAATCACTAGGTTCTCATCAACTTAACTCATTTGCAGCGTTCCTCGAAGAAAAGTTGCATACATCTTCAGAGAATTCCATTGTTCAAATTCCTCATCTGAAGAAAATGGCTGATGGAAATAAGCCACAGAAGGGAGGAAAGAGGCCTGAGGTCAATACTGCTTTTGAGATCCCTGATGACATATACAAGGACTATTGCACTCCTAATGAGGCCACTCATGGAGAGGAAACCAAGAATGAGTGCAAGGTGCACATTCAAAGAATGGAGAGTAGATGGGAAAGAGAGTGGAGGGAGTACAGGTATGTTACTCCCAAGTACATGAAGAAATTCGCTCTCAATCCTCCATGCCCAGGACCTCCGTTGGCACCTTGCCAAGAAGCAGATCCCACCAGCCTTAAGCGCGGTGAGGATTATACTAATGAATGGGCCAAGCGCCAGGCCAAGTTGGCCAGACAAGCAAGAGAAGTAGTGAGGAAATTCACTGAAGACTCTGCTGCTGCTGCTGCCACTGCTGAGGCCTCCGCAAGCAAGCCAAAGAAGGCCATGCCAAAGAAGCCTGCTCACAAGCCAAGTGCTTCACCAGCAATGCCCTCACGGCCAAGTTCCTCAGTAATGCCCTCATGGCTGGATTCTTCAAAGCCCTCACGGCCAACTCCTCAAGCTGCTCCCACTTCAAAATCCTCAGCTCCTCCGCCAAAGTCCTCAGCTGCTCTGACCAAATCTTCAGCACCTGCGCATCTCGCCATGTGCCAAAGGACGACGGGCATCTCTATTGCCTCAGGAGCATCTGCTAGTTCCTCGGCACCACTGCATTCTTCAACTGGTTCCACTCTGTCGAAGACCAAGGCAACTGCTGGACGAGGCTCTCGACCAAGTCCTGAAAAGTAGCAGGTCGCTTTTCAAGTGTCGTCAGATGAAGACGAAGCTGATGATGATGAACTTGCAGAAATCATCAGAGACATGCAGGTCAAGGCCGCTAGAGCAAAGGGCACAAGTGTGCCTCTTCTTTTGGATCCAAAGTTGATTCTTGAGTACATTGACCTATGGCACAAGGACCCAAATACTCCTATGCCCGATTTCAAGCTGACTCCTGGCCAAAGTCATATGTTGACTCACTTCATACAAGAAGAAAAATGGAAGTTTGAGAAGGCCAGGCAGATCAAGAAAGCGCAGTACAAAAAGGAGCGCTACCTGAAGAAAAATGTCGTCTCTATGACAACTGAAGAACTCGTCAATATACAGTTTGAGATCAAGAAACTCAGTGATGAATTTGACGCATACCATGCTGATTGGCTGGGAGCCAAGGTTCGTTTTGTGAGAATCTCTAACAACTTCACTTCAAATGTTGCAGCCCCAACGCAACAGGAAATTCCTCAGGCCGAAGCATCTGCTCAGCCTACCAAAGAAAATGCCAGCACCGCTGATGACAATCAGGCCGCTGAAGAAATGCTAATTCTAGGGCTGATGACTGCATTCCATCCACTGAAGAAACTGCCAGGGCAACCACTAGAGTTGTGCCTGAAGAAAGTGAAGACGTCAGGGCAACTACATCAGTTGTGCCTGAAGAAAGTCAACCAAATTCCTCTGCTCCTCCTACGCCCACACCAACTTCGATCCTTCCATCTATATCAGATGTGAAGAAGACCAAGGCTGCATAGCATGCAGCAGTGAAGAAAAGGAAGGCATCAACTTCATCAGATTCTTCAGCCCCAAACTAGATGAAGCCATTGACCAGCTCATTTGCCAACCCAATTGATGTTGTTCCTATCTCAACCATGCCATCAAAGGACCTTGTTCCTTTGGATGAAGAATATGTGATTCCAAGTGAATCCGATGAAGAGAATCCCTCTGCTGCTTCGTCAGAGAAGTTGGATGAAGAAATTGAAGTGGATGAAATCCCTTCAACAGCAATTATCTCATCGCCCATGCCTCAGTTCACTACTGAAGCTGCCGGCGTCGAAGAAATGGATGAAGAAGTTGATGTGGACATTGGATGCACCACGCCAGTGCTAAATGATGACTTTTGGGAAAGTCAGCACCCCAACCCTCCTCTGTTCACACCTCTTCAACAAATTCCTCAGTCCCCAGTAACTACTGAAGTCCAAATGGGATCTGAATAACCTCGTGCAACTCCGTCCATCCATGAAGAAATTCCAGCCACTAGTGTTGATGAACATGTAAATGAAGAATTGAAGTCCCAGGCTGCCACTGAAGAAGTACCTAAAATTCCTCAGCCTATGGAACCTAAGATTGAGATCCCTGAGGTTGTGATGCAATTGACTGACACTCCTCACCCCAAGCCAAAGGATCCCTTCTCGAAAAAACAAAAATTCAAGGATGATGACTTCTTTGGCGAGCATGTATTCTTCACTGACTACAATCCTTATGACTCTGCTCGTCTTAGGAGGAAGCACTTCTGGACTACCAGCCAGGCCAATTTCTATTCTTCGCTGCTTTTCAACAATGACAAAATCTTCTACCATGAGCATATTACTCATGTGGACATGGAATCATTACCTTGTTTCACTCCTGTGCTTAGTATGCTTCATGACGCAGGCCTCCTCAACTTTTGTTCTGACATTGTTGATTGGAATGAAGAGCTTATTCTTTAGTTCTACCATACACTGCATATAACAGGTGATCCTGAAGATATCAACTCCTGGGTCTTTGACAGATGGCCGATAATACTCATTATAAGGCACCAGCCTCTGAATTGCTTCACGCCCTGCCCATCAGTCCACCCAGTGAAGGAGCTCGCTGCCTATACCAAGAACCTGAACTCACTACTCATTACATGCAAGTGTTAATGAAGCCTCTGAAGCCCGGTCAAGCCCCAAGGACCAAATTCCTCGTAAAGGACTTTGTGCCCAAAACAGTCTATCGCATTCTAACGAGGACAATGAGTCCCATCAAAGGCCACGACTCATCTGATGAGGAAATAGTTGGCATCATGACGAATCTACTGTTCAACATCATTCATAGCATTCCAACCAATTATTACGTTTTCTTCATGACGACTCTGGAAAATGTTGCACTCTCTCCATTTGAGTTGAAGCCTTATGCTCCTTGGATTATGAGATTCCTCAAAACAAGGTCTTCACTCAACTACAAGGCTGATTTTCAGAGTCACCTCAGCTACTTGCCCCCGATTGAAGTCCTCAAGCAGACTTTTACTTCAACTGATGAAAAGGGCAAGACACCTCTTGTCATTGATGAAGGCATTCGTCCATTGGATGATCAATTTCGCAAAGCTGCATCTTACTCCACCAATGATGACTCTGCCACTCATGATTCTGTTGCCAATGCACCCAAGTCTACTCCTCAAGCCACAGCTCCACGTGTGATGATTGACCATGAGCTGGTTCTTAGTCTTCACCGGAAGGTGGATCGAAATCATAAATGGGTTAAGCGTCAGTTTGGTTCTATTCTTCACAACATGACTGCTGCACATAATGCAGTGATGAAAAACCATTACTACCTCCATGAAGTTTTCAGTCGCACCTGGGTTGTGTTATCTCATCTGTATCGTGAAGAAGATTTGAAGCAAATGGGTCTCAAGGAGAGCTTTGACTGGTATGCACCTCCTCCGAAGAAATTCAAGAAGGTCAAAGTTCCTACCTTGGTGGCCAGTTCATATTCTTCATCCCGCGACACCGACGAGTATGAAGACTTGGACGACACTGCGGCAGGCCCTAAAACGAAAAACAACCCAACAACGCTGGCGCTCCTCCAACATCTTGATATTTTTCAGGGGTGTTAGTCCTCATTTTCAACCCTTTAGGTCATTCGATGACAAAGGGGGAGAAATTTGAGTTAGTCCTCAAGCGGATCTACTTTTATGGGTGTTTTTTTCTAAGTTACAACTCTCGTTCTTTTGAAGACTTTGCTGGATCGAGTTGTAATCCTAAACTCTATGGTGGCTGATACTTTTGCTGTGCTTTCCTGCATGCTTATTCCTTATTAATGTTAATGCATGCATGCTAGATTACATGCGTGTATGAATTACAAGATACAGGGGGAGATCTCCATGATTCTACTCTTCAAGTGTGGCTCACGAGGCGCGGAGATTTCAAGGCCAGGCAAACCTCACGGGGTTCCGATGACGTGAGGCATGACGACCAAATCCAGGCGGACGCCAGGCAGGCGCTAGTGCACACACTGTCCTTGTTTCCTCTATGGTACTAAGGGAGAAGGCGCAGGCGCGGAGTACCGAGACGTCAATCAAAGTCTCCATATCAGTTCAATAAGACCAAGACCAGAAGGACGGCAAGACGGAGGTCACCGTGGAGCCCAAGACGGCATCACCACTAGAGCCTTTGACAGGTGAAGACCACTTTTGTCAGGATAAGTTGTACTAGCTGTCCCCTTTCGAATTGGCCGTTGTTGGCTCCCTTCCCGCTCAATATTTAGGAACAGGACTAGGGCCTTTATAAATAGGACTAGCCACCACCATAGTCAGAGGAGGGGATCCAATGGATTGAGATAGACTAGGATAACCACAAGCTCATCGAGCACAATAATACCTGTCCTCAGGAGGCTATTCTTCCCCTTGTACTGTTCATCCTCAGCCCAAGGGGCAATCCACCACCACACAGTGGAGTAGGGTATTACAACACAACGGTGGCCCGAACCAGTATAAATCTTGTGTCCATTGTGTTGCGAGTCCATCGAGTTAGCCCGTAAGATCTTAATAAAGCTAGGATGTGGATCGGTAGGGGAAGATCTTCGCACGCACCCCAGAGTTCGAACCTTGAGGGTTTTGCCAGAACCCGTGATCCGACATTTGGCGCACCAGGTAGGGGTGCGCTGAAGGTTCCCTTCCGCTGCTCCGCGTCCCGTTGGTTCATCGTGTCCATGGCGGACGCTCGCCGCGCTCGCGCTGTGTAACATCCCAAAATTCTAAATTTTGGAATGTTATATAAATTTTGGAATGTTATATTAAATAAATAGTTTTGATTGTTTGGGTGATTGATTGATTGAAATTGAGTGGAATTTAAAACTTTTTGAAAAGGTGAATGAGAGAGAATGAAATGACTTTCCCAAACTTTCACTTTGGATTTTGATCTCAAAGAATTCAATTTCAGTTGAAACACAAAATTCTAGAGTGAATATGACATGACTTCTTCCATTTGAAATGAAAAAAAGGGTTTTGAAAAGATTTGAATTCCATTTGGAAATATTTCAACTTTAGAAACTTTATGCAACTCAATGATTTTCATGAGAAAAGATAAAATGACTTCTTCAAAATTATGAAATATGAGTTGGAAGTTTAGAAGGATCAAATTGAAAGTCCCTTTGTTAGTATTTTGAAAACCCACTTCCAATTTGGAGTTATTTTGAGTTTTATTCAAATTGTTTTTCTCCAAAAAATAAATATATGGAAATAAGGGTAAAATGATTCCCTTCAATGAAAATTTTGTTGAAAATAAATTTGAAATCATTTGGGTATTTTAAGAATGATTTTTATTGGGAATTATTGCAACAGTAGCACTTTTGTCTTATTTTAATTCTTGTTGATTTTATTTGGACTTTAGAAATAGTTCAACTTTTAGGATTTCTTTTGCTGAACATTTTGATATATTATGTGCCTACATAATATTTTTATGTATTTTTGATTTGTTTTTTCTCTTGTCTGTGTTTAAAAATAAATAGAAAAAAGGGTCGAAGCCTAGCGGACCCCTACCTCTCTCCCCGGCTCACCTGGCCTTTCCGGCCCAGTCAGCCAGCGCCGCGCCCGAACCACTATCGCCCGGTCGCCCGCTCCCTCTTCCCTCTCTCTCTCTCTCTCACTGACCGGCGGGCCCCACCTCTTCTTGTTCCTCTGCATGCAACGACCAACCGGAGTTCGCTCGAACCACCGCCGGAATCCCGATCTTCACGGGATTTGATCTCCCTGATTCGCCCCCTCCTCCAAGAACCCCCCTATATATATACCCCTCCTCCTCGTCCATTTCCGCCCTAAAGCCACCCCGAACTCCTCTCCCTCGCCTATACTACCTCGCCGGAGACAGAGCTCCGCCGCCACACCATTGCCGCCGCAGCACTCGACCACGACCTCTTAGCCGCCACCTTAGATCACCACACAACCCTCTCGCCAGCCCTCACCTCCCCGTGTCCTCTCCCGACTCCCTCGACCACCAGAGCGCCGTCTCTGTCATCTCCCGAAGCTCACCGGAACACTGGAACTCTGCCTCCTCGCCCTACTCGACTCCGTCATCCCCGACCTCTCCACCGACCACCCCCGTGATCGTCGTCTTCTTCTGCGTCGAACGGAGCTCTCACTGGCGCCGAAGACCCACGGGAGATGTCGCCTGCATCGACCCTGAGCCGCGGCCGTCGCCGGAGCTGCTCTTCCTCCGATGTAAGCCATGCCGCCGTCTGATCTGTTTTTAACGCGCTAGATTAGATCTAACAAAGCAGTAGGTTTTTGTTTAGTGAACCGGTTTTAGTTTAGGTTTAGATCGGTTATATAAGTGGCGGTTTAGTTGGACCGGCCGATTGGTTTATTTCTGTTAGCCCGTGGACGCATTGGTTTATTAAACACTTAGGCGCTGTTTAGTTTTAAAACGCTCACTGTTCGGCCCGTTAACTCGTTTTTTTTCATTTCTGTTTTAAAAAAAAGAATAGTTCTGATTTTATATTGCTTATAACTTTTATGTTTTAGATCCAAATTGAGTGATTCTTTTTGCATTAGATTCAAAATTTCTTGAAATTTCTGTTTGTGTCTTTAGTTATCAAGTTTGAGTAGTTTTAATTTTGAGTTTGATGAAATTTTTTCAAATCACTAATTTGGCTGTATCTTGAGTTTTATAAAAAAAATTGTTTGATTCTTTTTGCTTCGGTTTTGTTATTGTTTTGTCGAGTCATATGGTGATTTATTTTTAGTATATTTTAAATTAAGATTTGAGCAAAACAGTACTGTTTTAGTTATAGTTTTGTTTTAGTCTTTTCTTTATTGTTTTTATTTGTTTTAAATTATTTATTTTTGCCACTCTTGAAAAATTTAGTTTTGTTTCTGTTAGTCAACATAAGAATTTTTTTTATTTTAAAAATTTATTTTATTTAATTTTGTATGAGAACTTGTTTAGGTCATAGTTAGTGTTTCATAAAAGCTTCTTCTTTGTTCCTTTTTTCTATTAAAAGTTTATGAAAAATACTTTCTGTTAAAATTAGTTGTTTTATATTTTCTTTTATGTTTATTTATTATGTTAGTATTTTCTCTGTTCTTAAATTTTTCTGAGGACAAAGCTATTTGGGGTTATGTCTTAGAGTTTTCTTTAGTAGTTCTGCTGTGTAGTTTTCCTTTGTTCTTATTTGGTGTCCCTTGTTGTTTTGCAATTTATTTGTTGGTTTATTATGAGTGTTAGAATTGCTTGCTAGTATGTTTTCTTATATGAATGCTATGTTTGACTATATAGATTTTCAACGGAGTGATGAATAGTTCTACTAAGTCATCATTCTGAGAGCGTTGTTATCTTCATCAAGTAATACCAGGAAAGTTCACTTTGACCATGTTTTCCATACCTATGTTTATTTGCATGTAGTATCACCCTTTTAACAATCTCTCAAGTAGTGTTAATGAATCTTGTAGTTGAGTAGAATGCATGAGGTAGAAACCCATCTCCCTATTACCAAACCCGGGACGTTATATAGTTTTAATGCTACGCTATAGTAGACGGGGTTTGGTATGAGTGCATTAGAGTGGTGTGAAGAAGGAGGACCCGATGTCAATGGCGACAACTTCATGATGGCACCGGCAAGGACTGCATCTTCAGGACTCCTCAAGGTTTCGAGACTCGAGACAAGAATTCAATACACACTAATGGGTGAAGGACGGTTGACGGGCACCCTAGAGAAACTAGTGGTTGGCCGGGATGCATGGAGAAGCGCCATGACATCTTGCGGAAAGCTTCACCCAGACTCAAAGAGACGGAATGATACTTCATGCCCGGAAGCTTACCTGTGCAACCGCAAGTCACTATGGGCTCTGGCTTGGTTGACCTTAGTGGTGACTCTGGTTGGGACGGTGCTAGCAGATGTAGAACTACGGTAGGATTGGATGAGCACCGGACAGTGGTCAGAGGAACTCTTCAGAAGACCATGTTTCGATCATCTTGTTCTCAAACACCCTGAGGTGCGGGAACGTAAAAGAGGGATCGAATCTTGTGGGTAAAGTGTACAAACCTCTGTAGAGGGTTAAAACCTAATCAATTAGCCGTGTCCCCGGTTACGGACAATTTGATCCTCTGGACTTGGATCTATCTCGGAACTCTCAACACCGGACTGCTAAATTAATTGTGGGCAACTTATGATGATTTGGGCTATGAGACATCGGTTGTCGGAACCATGTCATGATAGAAAACTCCGTAGTACAGACTCTGGATAATTCCTTTGATGTAGGGAAAATGAACCTTGCTTTTATGCAAACAAAACTCAGATACAGAGCCACAAAGCCATATTGCATATAGTATAGTTTATCATTTGTTTTCTCTTATTGTGATCTTGCCGGTACATTCAATGTACTGACCTACACGGCTGCAACATATCATGTTGCAGATATTTCTTCGACGAGTAAGAGTTACGATACAGGGTTACAGTCTACACTCAACTTGCCGATGGCGTTGATGGGGCTCCACCCCCGATTGTTTGTTTCCGCTGAGACTTATGAGGTATATATCAATTTTACGTTATTTATACATGTGATTGCACTTTGATATATACATTGATGTACTGTGTGTGCTAGCATACTGATCCAGGGATGGCACAGATACACAGAGGCTTGACCGTCTGAGGTCGGGTGGCTACAGATATGGTATCAGAGCACATGTTGACTGTAGGATGTGACCCTAGAAACTAGAAAGCTCCTAGGACAGGACATCTCTAAAACTTTATTTTCAAAAGAATCCATTACTTCTCATCTTTTCTGATTTTAACAAATATCCTCTCTTACCTCAAATAGTTAGAATATACCCCTTTTCCCTATTGACCACACAGAGGATCAACCGAATCCGCTCCAAGAAGGACAAGGTATCGGACAACCGATGACCATTTCAGAGTAAACATGATTTGACCATGCATTAGAAGAGTTGAAGCTACACTAGTTGAAGACTCCAACAACTTGAAGAATCAGAAGAATTATTCGACCGTTAGAGGACCAAACCCCTGTTATACACTTATGTTAGATGCGACGATTTGTGAGCTATCATTTGTTTGATGTTTTTTCGACAGCACAAAATAAAACTCATTTCTTTAAAATTATTATTTGTATTGTGTGTATCCCTTCCCACCTCTCTCTTATCTCACCCTAAAACCCTTGGACCCAGTGGATGATGAATGAAATTGGACTAGTCTTCTCTGGACCGAAAACCCAGCCGGAGGCAGAGCTATGGATTCAGAACATGGAGAATCACTTCAGGAGCAATTTGGTTTCAAGGAAGAATGAAGTATCGTACGCTCTTCAGTACTTTGAAGGAAGTGCTGCAACATGGTCGCAGATGCATCAAGCTATACAGGGATGGAATGGAGCAAGGACTTGGGAAGAATTCAAGAAGACTCTGACAAGATCCCGTCTTATCCGGAAGCACCATGATAGCCCAAGAAATAAACCTTGTGCCTGCAAGATTTGTGGAGAAATAGGACACACCCAGGAGGAACACAAGGATGGATGCCCTCATTGTGAGGAGAAACACACAGCTGAGGAATGCCCAACTAGTCAGGTGACTTGTTTCTTGTGTGAAGGAACCACACACTACCCTGCTCAGTGTCACATTTACCCCATGGTGCAACAAACTATTTAGAAGCAGGAAGAAGGAATGAAAGAAGCCCTCCGAGAAGTTATGAAAGAACCTGTGATTAAGGAAAGTGTTGAAGACCCTGATGGAGAAAGCCTCAACGGATTTTACTCCAATGCCTATTATTCATGTGGAGAAGAAGGACATTTTTCATAGTATTGCACCAAGGAAAGAACAGAGTATCTGGGATACTTCATGACAGAAGTAGTGGAGTTTGATCCACAGGGAATAAAACGTTTGATCAGAACAAAGAAAACCAGGAAGAGAAAACAAAGACACCCTCAGAACAACCCAATTTCCGCAAAGAGGGACAAGAGTCATATTACCTGTTTTTAATGTAAGGACGTCGGGCATTATGCCAATGATTGTCTCGAAAGGAAGCACGGAACTCAAGGAGCAGGCATCATCACCAAGAAGCCTTGAGACATGCCGAAAGTTATTTGTTTCCGTTGCAAGGAAGTAGGACATTTTGCTAGGGATTGTTCAAATCATGAGAAAGCTAGAGCTGAGTAGTGGAGATGTTGATATCAGTAATAAGGGTAGTATGGAAAACACTTTTTCATGAGAATGCGGGGTTGAATTTTGTAATAGATTACTCAGAGATTGTAATAATTCATGACTCAATAAAGTTGATATGTCATATGCTGAAAGGCTTTAAAGAGTTGTTATGTTTTATCTTGGAAATTAATATTCTAAGTGAACATGGAAGAAAATGAGTTGTGATGCATAAACTGGATGTTGGAAATTGAGTTTCAAGTTTTGTTTGGATGTTATGAATGTGTACCCAAGGAGATAGGTACCTTATTCTGAGCACCACTTTTGTTTTACAATTGAAGATGACGACCCTTTATGCGTCTTTCCTTAAGGGCCCAGAAACGATCATGACCCTGACAAGTGATCATGATTACCTGAAGATCCTGAAGGACATGATGAAGCATATTCACCTTGAAGGAGATGCAATCTACAAAGGCTACCCCTTCATGCAAAAGGGAGTGGAACTTTGGTATGTGGAGGTACACCTCCACCGTATGAAAGGAGTTTGCCCAACGGCGATGGGGCAGTACTTTTTCATCTCACGTGTACCACAAGCAACTTTCTACGACGGTGTTCGTGAAGCCGCCATGGAAGCCATACACCAAATTAGAGAAATACTTGAAGCAAGACTCCGTTATACTCAGGAATACCTAAGAGAAGTGCATGCAGAGATGATGTAGATGAAGCTCAAGGCCACCACAATGAAACAGAAGATTAAAGCTTTCAAGGCGCATGTCGCACAATTCCAGTGGGACTGAAGAATCCTCAAGGAGGAAAAGTTAATAAAGTTGGGAGTAATGCCTGACCATACCAAACCATGTGGGTGGCAGCATTTGTAATAAAGTACTTTTTTGGAATTTGGATTTATGAAAAATGGTTAAGGAGGTAATAAAAGATTTGATATGAAAATAATATGATTTATGGATGAACTAGTACATTTCATTTAAGTGTGGTAGTACTTCGTAAAGCCACAGAATCAATGAAGAAAGAAAGGTGTTGTTCATGACGGTCCATAGAAAGGACCCAGACGAAATAAGTTGGAGTTTGATTATGATGGTTACCCCAAGAGTATGACAAAATGAAGTACTATTGGATTTAAAGGATGTGCAATGTTGGAATATGGAACAACTGTAACTCCAAGGATGAGTTAACACTATGCAAGTGCTGAAGTGGACACATAACCCACAGGCCCAGGATTTGACCAAGGCACAAGCACAATCTTGTTGAAGGAAGAATTCTGGAAGAATCTGTGATTTGATCAGTAGACGTTATGTAGGATGTTACGTAAACCCCGAGATTGTGAAGAAACGTTAGATGTCTTGTTCAGCTTGCAGAAACAATGGATTTATGCGAACTCAGTTCGTTGACAAGAGAAATTCTGCAATGCTTGTGAGTATGCCCAAGTGTTAGAATACATGATTCGATGTCTGCATATGTAGTAATGGTTCAAGTACGGGATGGATTGGCCCCCATACCGAAGACTTCTATCATGAACTATCATATGTTTATGGAAAATCAGAGAGCCTTGAAAACCCTAGAAGAGTGTCGACATGACAAGCCAAAACCATAGAATGGTAGGATGATTGATCCATGTACCAGGCACCCGTTGCCAATCGTAGGATATACGGTGAGATTCAACCAAACCCATTTATCTGCAGGAGAAACCATACATGGTTGACCACCATGAGAATTTTGATTGTTATTTAGTATTGGCGGTAGACCAGTCAGCTAAGAAGACTCAGTCTTGGAAGAACGTCACCAGGATGAAAGGACACGTGTTTGAGGAAAAGGTTATGCCCCGACCGGAAGAGCACCCGTGAAAGAGCTATTCCGGTGTATATGAGAACACCGACACCAGCAACCCAATAGGATGAAGTACATGAGTTTTGACGGAACCATACCCATGCTTTTAAGTGTGGTAGCACATTAGACCCTTCCGACCAAAATATTTGCTAGAAGACCCCCAACCCCCAACCTTTTCTTGTTAGCCTCTTCGAATCTCGAGGACGAGATTCATTTTAAGTGTGGTAGCTTTGTAACATCCCAAAATTCTAAATTTTGGAATGTTACATTAAATAAATAGTTTTGATTGTTTGTTTGATTGTTTGGGTGATTGATTGATTGAAATTGAGTGGAATTTGAAACTTTTTGAAAAGTTGAATAAGAGAGAATGAAATGACTTTCCCAAACTTTCACTTTGCATTTTGATATCAAAGAATTCAATTTCAATTCAAACACAAAACCCTAGAGTGAAGATGACATGACTTCTTCCATTTGAAATGAAAAAAGGGTTTTGAAAAGATTTGAATTCCATTTGGAAATATTTCAACTTTAGAAAGATTATGCAACTCAATGATTTTCATGAGAAAAGATAAAATGACTTCTTCAAAATTATGAAATATGAGTTGGAAGTTTAGAAGGATCAAACTGAAAGTCCCTTTGTTAGTATTTTGAATACCCACTTTCAATTTGGAGTTATTTTGAGTTTTATTCAAATTATTTTTCTCCAAAAATTAAATATATGGAAAGAAGGGTAAAATGATTCCCTTCAATGAAAAATTTGGAGAAAATAAATTAGAAATCATTTGGGTATTTTAAGAATGATTTTTATTGGGAATTATTTCAACAGTAGCATTGTTTGCCTTATTTTAATTCTTGTTGATTTTATTTGGACTTTAGAAATAGTTCAACTTTTAGGATTTCTTTTGCTGAACATTTTGATATAGTATATGCCTATATAATATTTTTATGTATTTGTGATTTGTTTTATTTCTCTTGTCTGTGTTTAAAAATAAATAGAAAAAAGGGCCGAAGCCTAGCGGACCCCTACCTCTCTCCCCGACCCACCTGGCCTTTCCGGCCCAGTCAGCCAGCGTTGCACCCGAACCGCTATCGCCCGGTCGCCCGCTCCCTCTTCCCTCTCTATCTCACACTGACCGGTGGGCCCCGCCTCTTCTTCCTCTGCACGCAACGACCGACCGGAGTTCGCTCGAACCACCGCCGAAATCCTGATCTTCACGGGATTTGACCTCCCCGATTCGCCCCCTCCTCCAAGAACCCTCCCATGTATATATGCCCCTCCTCGTCCGTTTCCGCCCTAAAGCCGCCCTGAACTCCTCTCCCTCGCATGTACTGCCTCGCCGGAGACAGAGCTCCGCCGCCACGCCATTGCCGCCGCAGCACTCGACCCCGACCTCCTAGCCGCCACCTTAGATCACCACCACAACCCTCTCGCCAGCCCGCACCTCCCCGTGTCCTCTCCTGACTCCCTTGACCACCGGAGCGTCGTCTCCATCATCTCCCAAAGCTCACCGGAACACCGGAACTCCGCCACCTCGCCCTGCTCGACTCCGTCATCCCCGAGCTCTCCACCGACCACCCCCGTGATCACCGTCTTCTTCCACGTCGAACGAAGCTATCACCGGAGCCGAAGACCCACGGGAGACGTCGCCTGCATCAACCCTGAGCAGCGACCGTCGCCGGAGCCTCGCCGGAGCTGCTCTTCCTCCGATGTAAGCCGTCGCCGCTGTCCGATCTGTTTTTAACGCGCTAGATTAGATCTAACGAAGCGGTAGGTTTTTGTTTAGTGAACCGGTTTTAGTTTTGATTTAGATCGGTTATTTTAAGTGGCGGTTTAGTTGGACCGGCCGATTGGTTTATTTTCGTTATCCCATGGACGCATTGGTTTATTAAACGCTTAGGCGCTGTTTAGTTTTAAAACGCTCACTATTCGGCCCGTTAACTCATTTTTTTCATTTCTGTTTTAAAAACAGAATAGTTCTGATTTTATATTGCTTATAACTTTTATGTTTTAGATCCAAATTGAGTAATTCTTTTTGAATTAGATTCAAAATTTCTTGAAATTTCTGTTTGTGTCTTTAGTTATCAAGTTTGAGTAGTTTAAATCTTGAGTTTGATGAAATTTATTCAAATCACTAATTTGGCCGTATCTTGAGTTTTATAAAATATTTTTGATTGATTCATTTTGCTTCGGTTTTGTTATTGTTTTGTCTATCCAGAGTCATATAGTGATTTATTTTTAGTTTATTTTAAATTAAGTTTTTCGCAAAACAGTGTTGTTTTAGTTATAGTTTTGTTTTAGTCTTTTCTTTATTGTTTTTATTTGTTTTAAATTATTTCTTTTTGCCACTCTTGAAAATTTTATTTTCGTTTCTGTTAGTCAACAAAAGGAAATTTTGTTTTTATTTTTAAAATTTATTTTACTTAGTTTTGTATGAGAACTTGTTTAGGTCATAGTTAGTGTTTCATAAAAGTTTTTTATTTGTTTCTTTTTTCTATTAAAAATTTATGAAAAATACTTTCTGTTAAAATTAGTTGTTTTATATTTTCTTTTCTGTTTATTTATTATGTTAGTATTTTCTCTGTTGTTAAATTTTTCTTAGGACAAAGCTATTTTGGGTTATGTCTTAGAGTTTTCTTTAGTAGTTTTGTTGTGTAGTGTTCCTTTGTTCTTATTTGGTGTCCCTTGTTGTTTTGTAATTTATTTGTTGGTCTATTATGAGTGTTAGAATTGCTTGCTAGTATGTTTTCCTATATGAATGCTATGTTTGACTATATAGATTTTCAACGGAGTGACGAATCGTTCTACTAAGTCATTATTCTGAGAGCGTTGTTATCTTCATCAAGTAATACCAGGCAAGTTCACTTTGACCATGTTTTCGATACCTATGTTTATTTGCATGTAGTATCACCCTTTTAGCAATCTCTCCAGAAGTGTTATTGAATCTTGTAGTTGAGTAGAATGCATGAGGTAGAAACCCATCTCCCTGTTACCAAACCCGGGACGTTATATAGTTTTAATGCTACGCTATAGTAGACGGGGTTTGGTATGAGTGCATGAGAGTGTTGTGAATGGCGACAACTTCATGATGGCACCGGCAAGGATTGCATCTTCGGGACTCGTCAAGATTTCGAAATTCGAGACAAGAATTCAATACACACTACTGGGTGAAGGACGGTTGACGGGCACCCTGGAGAAACCAGTGGTTGGCCGGGATGCATGGAGAAGCGCCATGACATCTTGCGGAAAGCTTCACCCAGACTCAAAGAGACAGAATGATATTTCATGCCCGGAAGCTTACCTATGCAACTGCAAGTCACTATGGGCTCTGGCTTGGTTGACCTTAGTGGTGACTCTGGCTGGGACGGTGCTAGCAGATGTAGAACTACGGTAGGATTGGATGAGCACCGGACAGTGGTCAGAGGAACTCTTCGGAAGACCATGTTTCGGTCATCTTGTTCTCAAACACCCTGAAGTGCGGGAACGTAAAAGAGGGATCGAATCTTGCGAGTAAAGTGTACAAACCTCTACAGAGGTTTAAAACCTAATCGATTAGCCGTGTCCCCGGTTACGGACAATTTGAGCCTCTGGACTTGGATCTATCTCGGAACTCTCAACACCGGACTGCTAAATTAATTGTGAGCAACTTATGATGATTTGGGCTATGAGACATCGGTTGTCGGAACCATGTCATGATAGAAAACTCCGTAGTACAGACTCTGGATAATTCCTTTGATGTAGGGAAAATAAACCTTGCTTTTATGCAAACAAAACTCAGATACAGAGCCACAAAGCCATATTGCATATAGTATAGTTTATCATTTGTTTTCTCTTATTGTGATCTTGCCGGTACATTCAATGTACTGACCTACATGGCTGCAACGTATCATGTTGCAGATATTTCTTCGACGAGTAAGAGTTACGATACAGGGTTACAATCTACACTCAACTTGCTGATGGCATTGATGGGACTCCACCCCCGATTGTTTGTTTCCGCTGAGACTTATGAGGTATATATCAGTTTTACGTTATTTATACATGTGATTGCACTTTGATATATACATTGATGTACTGTGTGTGCCAGCATACCGATCCAGGGATGGCACATATACACAGAGGCTTGACCGTCTGAGGTCGGGTTGCTACACGCTGAGCGTCGGGCTGCCCTCGCCGCCCGCATCTCTCAGACGGCTCCCATTGGCGGGCCACCCCATCGTTCCCTGTCGCGTGCTACCAACGCCGCCAGCGGCCCGACGAGGAACGGGCAGCAAGCATCTGCACCACCACTCCATCGCTGACCCTGGCCGGCTCGTCATCCCACACTTGTCGCGCTCCCGTGGATGCGCATGCCGCTTTGTGCATGGCGCGAGAGCTCCTGAGCTACCGCCCAGTCGACGACCTCTACGAAGACTGGCTCGACCACATCGCCGAGCTTGTCAGCACCACAGGGGGCTCCCCTGCGCCATCCCTCTCACCGCCTCGCCCTCCGCTAGCTGCAGGCGGCGTGGCCCATGGGGCGCCTCCACCACCTCTGCCCCAAGATGGAGTCTTGGCGCCCAGGCGCGCGGCCCCACGGTGCGACCTGCCGCGTCCGGCGCCCGCGTAAGAAGAAAGAAGCTTCCAAGAAGTCCCTCGACCGGGAGAAAACGCCCCCGCGCTCCTTGCGCCACCGCGGCAAGACCACGGGGCGCCTGCGGCGGCAGTGCGCGGACCCCATCAAGGACAAGTCTCCACTAGCGCAGAGTCCCGGTGACCACGGCATGCTGCCATGCCTTCACCCCAGAGCTGCGTAGCGTCGCTTGGGCGGGCAAGTTCAAGCCGGACCTGCCTCCTCGCTACGACGGCACCCCCGACCCCGCGGAGTTCCTGCAGCTCTACGAGCTGAGCATCGAGGCGGCCAACGGCGACGAGAAACTCATGGCAAACTGGTTTCCCATGGCTCTCAAGGATGGTGCCCGCTCCTGGTTCTTGAACCTGCCTCCAGGCTCGGTCTCCTCCTGGAACGAGATGCGTGACCGTTTCATCGACAACTTCCAGGGCACTCGTGACCACCCACCAGCTACGGGTGACCTGCGCTGCGTCAGGCAACAACCAGGAGAGACCCTCCGGAAGTACATCCAGCGCTTCAACAACGTTCGCCTCAAGATCCCCAAGGTGACGGACGAGGCCATCATCTCTGTGTTCTCCGATGGCGTCCGCGACGTCAAGCTGAAGGAAGAGCTCGCCTTCCACGAGGAGCTGTGCATGTCTTTGGAGCTATTCAACCTAGCGACCAAGTGCGCAAGAGCTGAGGAGGGGCGCCTCTCCCTCCTCGAGCTCCCAGCTGCGGACCCGTAGGAGAAGAAAGCCAAGTCCAAAGACGTGAAGCGCAAGGTAGCAGCCGTGCTCGCAGCGGAGCCGGACACAAAGCGTGGCAGGGACCAGCCCGAGTCATCCAAGAGGAGCTGACCATTCTGCGCCTTCCATAACCTGCATAGCCACAACACCAGCGACTGTCAAGAGCTCAGAGCCATTCGAAAAGGACGCTTCAGTCGACAACCCGAGCGTAACGAACGGGGCTATGGAAGAGGAGGAGGACGTGGTGGTGGACGCTGGGATGACCGTGGCCCGTGCCAGGAGTGGCATGACCGGCCTCGTGAGGACCACTGGCAGGATCAGCCTCGCGAGGGCGCCTAGACGGATCAGCCTCGTGAGGATCGTCCTCAGGGAAACGCCGGTCTTCCTCCATTGCCGCCACCACCAAGAAGGAACGACGACCACCATCAGGAGCCGCGTGGCATCGCCTGCATCTTGGGTGGAGCTCAAGCCCCAGCCTCACAGCGTATCTTGAAAGAGTTTGCTCATGAAGTGAATGCAGTCCTCCCCAAGCTCGAGGCCACGCGCCCTCTCAGGTGGTCCTAGTGCGCCATCACATTCAGCTCAGCAGATCAGCTCAAGTGCGCGGCCACTGTCGGTGTCCTCCTGATGCTCTGTTCACCAGTCATTAGCAACGTGCAAGTCACCAACACCCTCGTCGACGGCGGCGCAGGGCTCAACATCCTGTCCGTCGAGATGTTCGACAGCCTCCCAGGAGTGACCGACAGCTTCAGCCCACCAAGCCTTCCTCAGGAGTGACCGATGGCTCCACCACGCCGATCGGCCAGGTCCGCCTCCCAATCACCTTCGGACAACGCAACAACTACTGCACCGAGCTCATCGACTTTGATGTCTCCAACATCCCTCTTCCATACAATGCCATCCTCAGGTATCCAACCCTGGAAAAGTTCATGGCTGTAACGCACCACGGCTACAACGTCCTCAAGATGCCAGGAATCGGCAGGATCATCACATTCCCCTGCGAAGAAAGAGACACGGTGTGTTCCCTCGAGCGTGCCTTCCAAGAAGCGTCAATCGAAGACCCCAACAACAATGCAGCTCGGTACCCTCCTGAGGTCGTCCCCAAGAAGAAGAAGCAGCAACTCCATGCCGGACCTCAGGAGGGAAGCGCCGCAGGTGGCACCTCGTCAGGATCAGCGCCCGCATCTGGGGCGTCTCCCTCTATCGCATAGGAAGGCGCGCCCGGCGCCGTCCTCGGGCAGGGCTAGGGGGCTCTCTTCTGGAGGGCCTCAGACCTTTCCAACGTAACGAGGGAGGCGCTCGGGCACCACTTGGAGGCGTGTTTCGTGGCACCGCTCCCTCAGGAGGACACTTGGCATGGAGCGCCCGGCGCTCAGGACTTCATCACCAAGGTATCTCAGGAGCTTCAGGAAGCAAGAGCAATACGCGGCGACCGCCGCCCACTTGGCGTTGCTCCCCACCCGGGCAAGGGTGGTGAGCTGCATGTCTGCGTCGACATCCCAGGGCTCAACCGAGCCGCATCTCAGGAGCGCTTCTGGCCTTTGCATGTTGGGCGCCGCGAAGGTCCACCACACAGGTACGTTCGCATGCCGTTTGGCCTGCCGAGTGTGGCCACTGCCTTCCAGCGCAACCTGCGGAGCGTCATGGCGGGTCAGGAGGCCAGACACCACGCAGTCCTGGCAGAGATGGAGACGGTCCTCAAGGAACCGCCTGGACCCCCAGAGCCTCTCGAGGTTCACGGCCCCGGTGGCTCGTGAGGAGCAACCCCTTCGCCGCGTACCTTCAGCTGCCGCAGCACCCCTTCATCAACGGAACCAGGTGACATTTTCCAAGTTCGTTTAGCTAGGAGTGCCCCCAGGGTTGCATCATTCCCAGGCCGCGTGGGTATGTCCCTATGGCATGTATCCCTTCCTTTTTATGTCTTTAGCTTACCTTGCCGGGGGCGCCCCTCGGGCTGCATCATCCCCAATCCACTCGGGCCGGACCCAGTGGCGCGTATCGTTTATGCATTTACCTGAGCTAGGTTGCCTTTCATGCTTAATCTATCTATCACTATCACCTGCTAGATTGTCGCCCATCGCGGGAGCCGCGCATCGGTGGTCTTTCTTCAGGACCCTTCACGTGAGAGGATTAGGCACTGTGTCTATGCTCGGGCCCGTCCCTGCAGCATCGATAAATCCAACGACCGAGCTCTGTCCGGTAGGCCGGCCCCATTCATGTCACCTCCTGGGGCTGTTGGTGCTTGGCTTTCTCACGCGATAACCTCAGGAGATTCGTTCGGCGCAGGTTGTTTGACCACCTCGCAGGACCAAGACAGCGAACAAGAATCAAGACCAGGCGCAACCCACCTTGAGGTAGGTCCTTGTGAGTCCCGCACTGGCTCACGAGTGCCCAGACACACCTCATCTAGCCCTGACGTGCAAGCCACATGTCAGGGCAGGGCTGTACACGCCCCGGGGGCTCTCCGCGGTAGGGAGTCCCCTCCCACGTACCAGTGGAAGCACCATGCTTTGCGCTGGTAGTCGACACTACCGAGGAGCGGCTATGCCCGTGCAAGTGCGGAAGCGCCATGGTCCGTCCTGGAGATAAACAACTAAGGGTGGCCTCACGGCCGTATCAATCTCAGGGAGCCTCCAGGCTCAATGTCTAGCCTCAACGCAACGCCTCCCATCGGGAGAGCCGCGCGAGGGGGCTGCGCTCGGGTCACACCCAAGCGAACGCCACCCCGCCAGGTCCCTCGGACCTGGCTGTCACGCGCCCTCCCAAGCGGAGATAAGGTATGAAGGTCGTTAGAACATCAAGGGGGACTCCTGAGCATCGCGACTCAGGAGCCTAACTGACCATGTAGCCCCTCACTCCTTGGTCCATCATGGTCTCCGGTCGGCCCAACGGCGGTTGAGGTATGCGCGGGGTCGGGCCCTGCCGACATAGAACACAAGACCAAGCATTGCATCTCCTTTCAACAAGCTGTTTGCGCATCAAGGGGGACTCCTGAGCATCGTGACTCAGGAGCCTAACTGGTCACGTAGTCCCTCACTCCTTGGGTCCGTCTTGGTCTCCGGTCGGTCCAACGGCGGCTGAGGTATGCGCGGGGCCGGGCTCTGCTGACATAGAACATAAAGCAAGTAGGAAGAAAATCACAAAAATCTCAACGCAAATATTACAAGACATATTGTTCTCCGAATACCAAACACAAGTTTAAACGCCTCCACATGGCACGATACATGTTCCAGGAGTTTCAACAGGAAAGAAGCCGCAGACCAGTGGCTCTCATGATAGATTCATATGGTAATTTTATTTTCTTTCTAGGAAAGTGTTCCATGCCCTTTATTAATGGAAATTGGAATCTAATATTCCCTTCCTTCATATCCATAATCGCACAAACCGTACTAAGGAAAGGTCTACCAAGAATAATAGGGCAAGAAGGATTGCAATCTATATCAAGAACGATAAAATATACGGGCACATAATTCCTATTTGCAACAATAATAACATCATTAATTCTTCCCATAGGTTTCTTAATAGTGGAATCCGCAAGATGCAAGTTTAGAGAGCAATCATCAAAATCACGGAAATCTAGCAAATCACACAAAGTTTTGGGAATAGTAGAGACACTAGCACCCAAATCACACAAAGCATAAAACTCATAATTTTTAATTTAAATTTTAATACTAGGTTCCCACTCATCATAAAGTTTTCTAGAGATAGAAACTTCCAATTCAAGTTTTTCTTCATAAGATTGCATCAAGGCATCAACGATATGTTTAGTAAACGCTTTATTTTGACTATAAGCGTGAGGAGATTTTAGCATGGATTGCAACAAGGAAATACAATCAATTAAAGAGCAATTTTCATAATTAAATTCCTTGAAATCCAATATAGTGGGTTTAGCAACATCTAGGGTTTTAATTTCTTCAATCTCACTTTTATCAAATTTAGCATCAAAATCAACAAATTCTGAATTCTAAGAACGCCTTCTAGGTAAAGGTGGATCATATTTAGTCCCATCATTATCAAGATTAATATTGCAAAACAAAGATTTAATAGGGGACACATCAATAATTTTTAGATCTTCATCTTGATTTTCGCAGGTATCCGGTTTGGCGGCCATCTTATTGACTAAGGTAGCTTGCATATCCAAAATTTCAGCAGTTAATTTTTCAAGATGAGCAATTTGGGATCTTATAGCATCAAATTCTTTAGTCATATCATCGAGCTCCTTATTCATATAATTCATAAATTTTTTTTGTTCCTTAAGCTCGTTTCTAAAGAAATTATTATGCTCAAATTGCAAAACCATAAACTTCCTGACATTGTTTTCGATCTCCTCTAACCTTTTAAGGTGAAGATCACCAAATATAGGTAGAGCCATCGCGACAAACAAGCAATCCAACACACGAGCAAACAAAAACAAACAGGCAAAAGAGGCAAATAGAGAGAGAGAGAGGGAGGATAGAGAGAGAGGGCGAATAAAATGGCAAGGGTGAAGTGGGGGAGAGGAAAATGAGAGGCAAATGGCAAATAATGTAATGCAGGAGATAGGGATTGTGATGGGTACTTGGTATGTTGACTTTTGTGCAGACTCCCGGGCAACGGCGCCAGAAATTCTTCTTGGTACCTCTGGAGCACTGCGTTGGATTTCCCCGAAGAGGAGAGGATGATGCACCAAAGTAGCGTAAGTATTTCCCTCAGTTTTTGAGAACCAAGGTATCAATCCAATAGGAGGCTACGCTTGAGTCCCTCGTACCTACCCAAAAACAATAGCTCAACGCAACCAACGCGCTTAGGGGTTGTCAATCCCTTCACGGTCACTTACGAAAGTGAGATGTGATAAAGATGATAAATAATATTTTTGGTATTTTTGGTATAGAGATGCAAAGTAAAAAGTAAAAGCAAAGTAAAAGCAAAGCAATAATAAAGTAATAGAGATTGATATGATGAGAAAGAGACCCGGGGGCCATAGGTTTCACTAGTGGCTTCTCTCAAGAGCATAAGTATTCTATGGTGGGTGAACAAATTACTGTTGAACAATTGATAGAATTGAGCATAGTTATGAGAATATCTAGGTATGATCATGTATATAGGCATCACGTCTGAGACAAGTGGACCGAAACGATTCTGCATCTACTACTATTACTCCACTCATTAACCGCTATCCAGCATGCATCTAGAGTATTAAGTTAAAAACAGAGTAACGCCTTTAGCAAGATGACATGATGTAGAGGGATAGTTTCATGCAATATGATAAAAACCCCATCTTTTTATCCTCGATGGCAATGATACAATACGTGCCTTGCTGCCCCTTCTGTCACTAGGAAAGGACACCGCAAGATCGAAACCAAAGCTAAGCACTTCTCCCATGGCAAGAACAACCAATCTAGTAGGCCAAACCAAACTGATAATTCAAAGAGACTTGCAAAGATAACCAATCATACATAAAAGAATTCAGAGAAGATTCAAATATTATTCATAGATAGACTGGATCATAAACCCACAATTCATCGGTCTCAACAAACACACGGCAAAAAGAAGATTACATCAAATAGATCTCCACAAGAGAGGGGGAGAACATTGTATTGAGATCCAAAAAGAGAGAAGAAGCCATCTAGCTACTAACTATGGACCCGTAGGTCTGAAGTAAACTACTCACACTTCATCGGAGGGGCTTGGATGATGATGTAGAAGCCCTCAATGATTGATTCCCCCTCCGTCGAAGCTCCAAAACAGGCCCCAAGATGTGGAATTAGGTTTTTGGCTTCGTCCTCGATCATTTGGGGGTACGTGGATATATATGGGTGGAAGAAGTTCGTCGGTGGAGCTTCGAGGGGCCCACGAGGCAGAGGGCGCGCCCTAGGGGGGCGCCCTCCACCCTCGTGGCCGCCTCATGGCTTTCTTGACGGAGAGTCCAAGTCTCCTGGATCTTATCTGATGAGAAAATCACGTTTCCGAAGGTTTCATTTTGTTTGGACTCCGTTTGATATTCTGTTTCTCCGAAACACTGAAATAGGCAAAAAACAGCAATTCTGGGCTGGGCCTCCGGTTAATAGGTTAGTCCCCAAAATAATATAAAAGTGGAAAATAAAGCCCAATATAGTCCAAAATAGTAGATAATATAGCATGGAGCAATCAAAAATTATAGATACGTTGGAGACGTATCACATCACATAGCCTAAACCATGTCAATTCCTTTACCTTCAAAGATAAAGGGAAGACCTTCTTGTCTATAACATCCTCGGGCATACCTGCAAGCTTAAATAATCCACAAACTTCATCCACATAGATTAGGTGCAAATCGGGATGTAATGTTCCATCACCTGTGAAAGGATTAGCTAGCAGTTTCTCAATCATACCCGAAGGAATTTCAAAGTAAACATTTTCAGTAGGTTCAGTAGGTTGAGTAACAACTCTTTTCTGTACTGATCGGGGTGAAGATACCCCGAACAAGCCCCTCAAAGGATTATGTTCCATAGGAACAAGTGACAGTAAATTTCAGCACACTATATAAATTTTTCCTTACAAAATTCCACCTACCAAAGGTGCTTCACTCCCCGGCAACGCTGCCATAAAAGAGTCTTGATAACCCACAAGTATAGGGGATCTATCGTAGTCCTTTCGATAAGTAAGAGTGTCAAACCCAACAAGGAGCAAAAGGAAATGATAAGCAGTTTTCAGTAAGGTATTCTCTGCAAGCACTAAAATTATTGATAACAGATAGTTTTGTGACAAGGTAATTTGTAACGGTTAACAAGTAACAAAAGTAAATAAGGTGCAGCAAGATGGCCCAATCCTTTTTGTAGCAAAGGACAAGCCTGGAAAAACTCTTATATAAAGGAAAGCGCTCCTGAGGACACGTGGGAATTATTGTCAAGCTAGTTTTCATCACGCTCATATGATTCGCGTTCGATACTTTGATAATTTGATATGTGGGTGGGCCGGTGCTTGGGTACTGCCCTTCCTTGGACAAGCATCCCACTTATGATTAACCCCTCTTGCAAGCATCTGCAACTACAAAAGACGTATTAATGTAAACCTAACCATAGCAAGAAACATATGGATCCAAATCAACCCCTTACGAAGCAACTCATAAAACCATGGTTTAAGCTTCTGTCACTCTAGCAACCCATCATCTACTTATTACTTCCCAATGCCTTCCTCTAGGCCCAAACAATGGTGAAGTGTCATGTAGTCGACGTTCACATGACTACTTGCATCTCATCAAAATATCAAACGAATACCAAATTCACATGACTACTTATAGCAAGACTTCTCCCATGTCCTCAGGAACAAATGTAACTACTCACAAAGCATATTCATGTTCATAATCAGAGGGGTATTAATATGCATAAAGGATCTGAACATATGATCTTCAACCGAATAAACCAACTAGCATCAACTACAAGGAGTAATCAACACTACTAGCAACCCACGGGTACCAATCTGAGGTTTTGAGACAAAGATTGGACACAAGAGATGAACTAGGGTTTGAGATGAGATGGTGCTGGTGAAGATATTGATGAGAGGATCGATGGTGATGACGATGGTAATGATTTCCCCCTCCCGGAGGGATGTTTCGCCGGCAGAACAGCTCCGTCGGAGCCCTAGATTGGTTCCGTCAAGGTTCCGCCTCGTGGCAGCGGAGTTTCATCCTGTGAGCTTGCTTATGATTTTTTTTCCGGATGAAAGACCTCATATAGCAGAAGATGGGCACCGGAGGCCTGCTAGGGGGCCCACGAGGCAGGGGCGCACCCAGGGGGGTAGGGCGCGCCCCCACCCTCATGGATGGTGGGCGGCCCCCCTCTGGTGCTTCCTTCGCCCAATATTTTTTATATATTCTGAAAAGGACTCCCGTGCAGTTTCAGGACTTTTGGAGCTGTGCAGAATAGGTCTCTAATATTTGCTCCTTTTCGAGCCCAGAATTCCAGCTGCCGGCATTCTCCCTCTTCATGTAAACCTTGTAAAATAAGAGAGATAAGCATAAGTATTGTGACATAATGTGTAATAACATCCCATAATGAAATAATTATTGATATAAAAGAATGATGCAAAATGGACGTATCAATGTCATGGAACACTTGTATGACAACACAAGTATGACTATCTTGATTCTGTCATAAAATCTTCATGGATGTACATGCATGACAGAAAACGTGACCTACTATGACAAACACGTATCATCACGGAAGTATCCTTTTTTGTAGTGTCATTTAGCATAAGTGGGCGCTCCTGCCCCACAAACTATGACCAGAAGAGCTTCTCCGTCGCGTACCCCTCCTGCGCCTGGAAGAAGTCGGCAGCGTCCGCAGTGCTCTTCGGCAGATCCTCATACACGTCTGGAGAACTCCACAATCGATTAAGCAAGGCATACTTCGGGTCCCCAAATTTGGCCTGTAAAGGGAAGGGCTTACCAGCCGCTATCTGTCCGGCTTGACAGATCTCCTCGCGTGCTGCACAGGATTCGGACCGCGCCTCCGAAGCATCCTGAAGGGCCTGGGCGAGTTCGGTCCCCTTTGCCTTGTTTTCCGTTTCCAAGGACTCGCACTTGGCGGTGGTCTCCTTGAGTTTTTGCTCCATCTCGATCACCCGTTCCTCAAAACGGCGCCGAGCGGCCCGTTCGGCCGTTATGTCCACAGCCGCCTTGTCAGCAGCTGCCTGGCTTACCCTTGCCTTCTCCTTAGCTTGAGAAAGCTCACCCCTAAGGGTCTCCACCACGGCGGCACAATCCGTACAACCATGCACAGTAAAGCTCTTCAAGTTCCAGAAAAGCAAGGAAATAAACATGCATACAATAAGATGTATCTTATACCTTGCGCCTGGTCGAGCCGAGTGTTCACAAGGACTAGATCCTCATCGGCTGGCTCCTGTTTCCATTTAAGTTCGGAAATCTCCGGAGACTGGGCAGTCGCTACTAACAGAGAGGCCTGTTTTAAAATTCAAATAAAATAGCATGTTACCACCTCACAACTGATTATTAATCCTCTACTCTCTTTTCTTTCAAAAAGCTGAACAGAGTCTCAGTGGCAACTATCTATATACAAGCATATTTCTCATAAACAAAAAGATAAAAAAACATTACACTGCATACCTCGAAGCCTGCTAGCAGGCTGGAGAAGGCTTCATTCAGCCCACTCTCGGCGGACTGAATCTTCTCAGCCACCGCACCCATCAGGATGCGGTGCTCGTCTAGGACGGATGCACTTTGAAGAGTGTCTGTCGTGGTATTCGGCACCTCCGAATTAGCAGTCGTCACCACTCCGTTTTCTCCTGCAGGGGGTCGTTCACTAGACTTTGGGACCGTATTGGTCTTAGGAGCAGTATGGGGCCAGGAGTCGGATCGACTGTGGCCCATGTTGTCGGTCTTCATGAGGGCCATACCCCCCAGTCCTCCGATGGCCGAGGTATCACCTTCTGGCACCGTTAAATCGCCCCCCCTATGCGTCTCTTCAAGGGTCGAGGTGGGCGTATGCGATGACACCTCGGCGGCGGAGAGGCTAATGGAGGCGACTCGCTCTCCATCATCTCCGACGTAGGTCCCCGAGGATGAGGATAGTTGGGGGAGACTGCGTGTCGGACTAGAAAATAAAGAACCTAGAGTTATGATCACAATTCATAAAGAATTGGACAATATGTGAGACATTCCGAGCTGCTTACGAGTCGGCTTTGGGCTTAGTCCAGCGATGATGTGTCAGGATGGCCTCGGTGTTTGACTCCAAGTGATCGGAGAGGGTAATTTTGTCCCTCTTGGACACTTCGGCTTCCAGGCCATCGGAGGCCGCCATATTTTTTCCCTTGTAGGGAGGATCTTCTTCTTCCTCCTCCTCCTCGGGTCATCATCACCTTAGTGAGAGGACTGGGCATTAGCGTCTCCGGACACCGCGTCTGAAGTGCCCTCCTCTCTTTTCTTCTTCTTGTCCTTCTATGACGGCGCCTGGTATGGCGCTGGGACCAGCATCCTCATTAGAAGGGGATTGTTTGCGTCTTCGGGGAGCAGAGCCGGACACCAGATCTGCTTCGCCTTCCTAATCCAGACCTGTTTGGGGATGGATTACTTAGCACCTCGGGTTAACAAAAGCCTATTGGTGTTCAGAGTTTTTAGAACCGTTGTAGGGTCAGCGGACCTTCTGTATGGAACTCCCACATCTTGAGGGGCCGCCTCTGGCAGGGAAGTGCTTGGTGGATTAGCATCACTTGGATTACGTCGGCAAGGGTAACGTCCTTCGCTATCATGCTCTTGACACGTTTCTGCAGCAGCTGTTGACACCAGATTTTGACACGGCCAAGAACTTAATTAAGATGGCCTCAAATGTAGAAGTGCTCAAAGTGAGAAAGTTCTGTGTCATCAAAAGGAGAAACTTTCATATTTGGGCCATAGCCATCCGGTCTCATCTCTAAGGCTGAAGTTGTGTGTGAAGTACTTGGATTTTGTATTCAGAACACTATTCAGCTGATTACGCCCCCAAGATGGCCTCAAATGAGAAATGTTTCTACACGGATTCTCTTTGACTCGTCGAGGCGATCGATTTGGATATACAAAACGTCTAAATCGGAGTTCATATGCAAAAGTTAGAGCCAAAACAGTGTGCTACATAAGTTTTCCCCGGAAGTTCCGCGCAAAACTTCCAGGGAGGTTCGGGCTAAACCGAAAGTTTGCACGCGGTGCGCCCCGAAAACTAGAATTTTAACATTTGTTGCAGATTTGTGGGGCTGATTTCGACATCAAGATGACCTCGGATGAAAAAGTGATCAACTGAAGAATTTTTCTACATTGCAAGATTTACAACTTTGCTATTGGGACCATCGTCATCCGATGTAGTATGCGACCTGTAGATTCAGTGCAAGAGGGTTACTTGATATAATTTCAGCCCGGATGTTCCGGGACATACTAGAAGTTCCAGCCCTCATAGTCCGAGTTAGGGTAACTTTTGATGATTTGGACATGATTTGAGACCTTTTCTTGTACGGGAAGTCTAGCCGCCTCATATATATGTAAGGGGTGACAGCCGATTGAACAACACACAATCGAACAAATCATCTACCACTTTTTACCTTTACCTTTATCTCTCTCCCTTGTTCTTCTTCTTCCTCATTCTTTGTTTGCAGGGCGGCGAACCTCGAGGCCCTAGGTGCGATCAGGTTGACCTAGGGCAGCCCAGAGCCGCTGCGCGCCCTAACAGGGTCCCTCTCGGGCGTGTGGGGTTTCGGGTCCTCAAAAGCTCCCGCCGGATTGTCTTGCGTACCACGCTTCCAGCGGGTCTCCTTCGACGTGAGCTGCGGTGCATCACCCCTGGCGTCAAGGGTACATGGTGACGTGTTCGTGTGCGAACTCACTTTTTGGGGACTCCACTGGGGATGAAGCTTTGAATGGTCTCTAGCCCGATCTTGCTACGAAGAGATCATCATCTAGGGTTTGCAATCTACAAAGGTAATATGAATACTACTAACCCACAAGTATAGGGGATCGCAACATCTTTCGAGGGTAGAATATTCAACCCAAATTTATTGATTCGACACAAGGGGAGCCAAAGAATATTCTCAAGTATTAGCAGCTGAGTTGTCAATTCAACCACACCTGGAAACTTAGTATATGCAGCAAAGTGTTTAGCAGCAAAGTAATATGATAGTGGTGGTAACGGTAACAAAAGATTAATGGAAGCAAAGTAATATTTTTGGTATTATGTAGTGATTGTAACAATAGCAACAAGAAAGTAAATAAGCGTAAACTAGTATGTGTAAAGCTCGTAGGCATCGGATCAGTGATGGATAATTATGCCGGATGTGGTTCATCATGTAACAGTCATAACATAGGGTGACACAGAACTAGCTCCAATTCATCAATGTAATGTAGGCATGTATTCCAAATATAGTCATACGTGCTTATGGAAAAGAACTTGCATGACATCTTTTGTCCTACCCTCCCATGGCAGCGGGTTCCTAATGGAAACTAAGGGATATTAAGGCCTCATTTTAATAGAGAACCGGAACAAATCATTAGCACATAGTGAATACATGAACTCCTCAAACTACGGTCATCACCGGTAAGTATCCCGATTATTGTCACTTCGGGGTTAACGGATCATAACACATAATAGGTGAATATAGACTTGCAAGATAGGATCAAGAACTCTCATATATTGATGAAAACATAATTGGTTCAGATCTGAAATCATGGCACTCGGGCCCTAGTGACAAGCATTAAGCATAGCAAAGTCATAGCAACATCAATCTCAGAACATAGTGGATACTAGGGATCAAACCCTAACAAAACTAACTTGATTACATGATAAATCTCATCCAACCCATCACCGTCCAGCAAGCCTATGATGGAATTACTCACGCACGGCGGTGAGCATCATGAAATTGGTGATGGAAGATGGTTGATGATGACGACGGCGACGAATCCCCCTCTCCGGAGCCCCGAACAGACTCCAGATCAGCCCTCCCGAGAGGTTTTAGGGCTTGGCGGCGGCTTCATATCGTAAAACACGATGAAATATTCTGTCTATTTTCCCTCGAAAGCAAATATATAGAGTTGGAGTTGGAGTCGGAAGGTCTCCAGGGGGCCCACGAGGTAGGGGGGTGCACCCTAGGGGGGGCTCCCCCCACCCTCGTGGACAGGGTGTGGGCCCCCTGGTCTTCATCTTTGGCGAGGATTTTTTTATTATTTATTGTAAGATATTCTGTGGAGTTTCAGGTCATTCCGATAACTTTTGTTTTCTGCACATAAAACAACATCATCGAAGTTCTGCTGAAAACAACATCAGTCCTGGTTAGTTCCATTCAAATCATACAAGTTAGAGTCCAAAACAAGGGCAAAAGTGTTTGGAAAAGTAGATACGACGGAGATGTATCAACTCCCCCAATCTTAAACCCTTGCTTGTCCTCAAGCAATTCAGTTGAAAAACTGAAAGAAATAAAGAAAAACTTTTACAAACTCTGTTTGCTCTTGTTGTTATAAATATGTCAAGCTAGCATTCAAGTTTTCAGCAAAGATTATAACTAACCACATTTGCAATAATTATTAGGTCTCATGATTACCCATATCAATAGCATAATCACCTAGCAAGCCATAATAATAAATCTCGGATGACAACACTTTCTCAAAACAACCATAATATGATATAACAAGATGGTATCTCGCTAGCCCTTTCTGAGACCGCAAAACATAAATGCAGAGCATATTTAAAGATCAAGGACTGACTAGACATTGTAATTCATCATAAAAGAGATCCAATCATAGTCACACCCAATATAAATTAACAGTGATGAATGCAAATGACAGATGCGCTCTCCAGCTAGTGCTTTTAATAAGAGGGTGATGACTCAACATAAAAGTATATAGATAGGCCCTTCACAGAGGGAAGCAGGGATTTGTAGAGGTGCCCGAGCTCGGTTTTGAAATAGAGGTGAATAATATTTTGAGCGGTATACTTTCATTGTCAACATAACAACCAAGAGATGGCGATATCTTCCATGCTACACACATTATAGGCGGTTCCCAAATAGAATGGTAAAGTTTATACTCCCCCTCCACCAACAAACATCAATCCATGGCTAGCTCGAAACAACGAGTGCCTCCAACTAACAACAGTCCCAAGGGGAGTTTTGTTTTGCAATTATTTTGAATTAGTTTGCATAAAGCATGGGACTTGGCATCCCGGTGACTAGCCATTTTCTCGTGAGTGAGGAGTGGAGTCCACTCCTCTTGAGAATAACCCACCTAGCGTGGAAGATACAGACAGCCCTAGTTGATACATGAGCTATTCGAGCATACGAAACAGGATGATTATTTGAAGGTTTAGAGTTTGGCACATACAAATTTACTTGGAACGGCATGTAGATACCGCATATAGGAAGGTATAGTGGACTCATCTGGAATAACTTTGGGGTTTAAGGGATTGGATGCACAAGCAGTATTCCCGCTTAGTACAGGTGAAGGCTAGCAAAAGACTGGGAAGCGACCAACTAGAGAGCGACAACAGCCATGTACATGCATTAAAATTAATAAACATTGGATGCAAGCATGAGTAGGATATAATCCACCATGAACATAAATATCGTGAAGGCTATGTTGATTTGTTTCAACTACATGCGTGAACATGTGCCAAGTCAAGTCACTTAAATCATTCAAAGGAGGATACCACCCCATCATAACCATCTCAATAGCATGTTGGCACGCAAGGTAAACCATTATAACTCATAGCTAATCAAGCATGGCACAAGCAACTATGATCTCTAATTTTCATTGCAAACATGTTTATTCATAACAAGCTGAATCAAGAACGATGAACTCATCATATTTACAAAAACAAAAGAGGTCAACTTCATTCCAGTTTTTCTCATCTCAGTTAGTCCATCATATATCATCATAATTGCCTTTCACTTGCACGACCGAACGATGTGAATAATAATAAGAGTGCACGTGCATTGGACTAAGCTGGAATCTACGAGCATTCAATAAACAGGAGAAGACAAAGCAATATGGGCTCTTGGTTAAATCAACAATAAAGCATATAAGAGCCACTTCAACAAGAAATAAAACTATTTACATGGGAAAACTCCCAACAAGCAAAAGAAGAACGGGAAATATTTTTGGGTTTTATTTTTAATTATTACTACAGCAAGAAAAGTAAACTACTACTATTTTTTTGTTTTTTCTTAAGGTTTATCAAACACACAAGAAGAAAGCATAAAAGGAACTAAACTAGCATGGATGATATAATGAAAAAGTATGAACACCGACATCTAGCAATGAGTGTGTGTGAACATAAATGTAATGTTGGTGAGAAATACATACTCCCCCAAGCTTAGGCTTTTGGCCTAAGTTGGTCTATGGCCACGGCTGGCCTGGCTGATATCCATAATAATAGTTGTTGGGCTCGTACTGTGATGAAGAAGACTCTGACTGCCATTGGCTGACAGGCATCTCCGGATCTCAAGAATAAACAGATTGTCGTGGAGGCTCCTCTTATGGTTCCGGTTCCGGGGCTGGTGCAGGGTTCTGGTAGGCGTGAATAACCGCCAACGGAACAACGTACGTGCCTACAGTCAAATCAAAGAAAAGAAGGAGCATGCAAGGTAATAGTCTGAGGATGATGTTTATTAAAGAACAATTGATATTTAAGCTCTCCTTCCCTATTCTTAAAAATAAAATCATGTGCTACCATACTTTTATGATCTAAATAAACATGAGGTAGCACCTTTTCTTCCTTCTCATAATGCCTAATAGGTATGTTAAAATGTGCAGCGAGGCGTGAAGCATAAATGCCTCCAAAGATGGGACCCTTAGTACGGTTCATACTTAACCGTCTAGCAATAATGCCACCCATACTAAACGAGTTATCACCGTATAAACTATGGTGCAGAATAATAATATCAGGGATACTCAGGTTTCCACAGTTTCTGCGACCAATTAAGAAACGACTAGCAAATAATGCAAAGTAGCATAAAATAGGAAAATGTATGCTAGTGATTCATGCATCGGAAACCTTCCTTGTTTCCCCTACAGTGATAGTGTCAATAAATCCCTCCAGATCATCACGATGTGGTTCTTCTATCTTGCCACCAAAAGGGACTAAACAAATCCGACAGAAATCATAAAGTGACATCTCCTTATGCTCATCATATAAATGAAATTCCACCGTAGGTGGTGAGTTCTTAGAATCAAAATGAAAGTTTTGCACAAAGGCGTTTGTGAGCAAGAGATACTGATCGCATTGGTTGTGGAGGAAAGCGGTAAGGCCTGCAGTCTGAGCCAACTCATGAAAATCTTCATAAATCCCGGTTGCTCTTAAGAAATCCTCGGAAGGCCATTCACATGCCCGAACCACCACGGTGCGAGGCAAATTATACTTAGGCTTCGGTGCCTTCTCCTTCGAGCTTTGGCTCGATGAGCCCCTCAAAAGTCTCCTCACCATTTTCTGAAAAATTCTGAAATTTTTAGTAACTTCAAAATAAAAGTAAACCAAACTCAATAATATTGATAGCAACCACTCCTACAAGTGCCTAGAGCCTATATCATGCATCAAAACTACTTTTGACCATATAAATTTGACATGCAAGCTCAAGAACAGGGTCACCTAAGTAGCAAAAATTTGCAATGAATAAAGCACTAGAACAAAAACTAATTGGACCAATGGAGGAGTCACATACCAAGGACAATCTCCCCAAGCAGTGTGTGAGAGGTGCTTTGAGCAAGGAGGTCGAAAATGGCAGCAAAGAGGGCTGGAACTCATGCTTGAGTTGGTTTTTCGTGTTTGTGGGAGGAAGAAGAAGAGGATGGGTGCAGGAATAAGTGGAGGAGGGCCACTGTGGGCCCACGAGGCAGGGGGCGCGCCCTCCACCCTCGTGACCAGGTGGCAGCTCCCCCGCGCTAATTTTTGCACCATAAATCCTCAAATATTCCCGAAAAAATCATATTAAATTGGCATGTCATTCTGAGGACTTTTATTTTCAGGACATTTTTATATTGCACGGATAAATCAGGAAACAGACAGAAAAATACTATTTTTACTTTATTTCAACTAAATAACAAAAAATATAGGGAGGGTACAAAAGGTTGTGCTTCTAGTTTCATCCATCTCATGCTCATCAAAAGGAATCCACTAACAAGGTTGATCAAGTCTTGTTAACAAACTCATTCCGATTAACATGAAATCGGAGAAATTTCGAATAACACTAGGTTACCTCAACGGGGATATGCACATCCCCAATAATAAGTATATCATATTTCTTCTTGACAGTAGGAAGAGGAAATTCAAAACCTCCAAATATAATCGATGGAATTTTTCCGATAGAATTGATACTATGAACTTGAGGTTGTTTCCTCCGAAAGTGTACCGTATGCTCATTACCATTAACATGAAAAGTGACATTGCCTTTGTTGCAATCAATAACAGCCCCTGCAGTATTAAGAAAAGGTCTTCCAAGAATAATAGACATACAATCGTTCTCGGGAATATCAAGAATAACAAAGTCCGTTAAAATAGTAACGTTTGCAACCACAACAGGCACATCCTCACAAATACCGACAGGTATAGTAGTTGATTTATCAGCCATTGCAAAGATATTTCAGTAGGTGTCAACTTATTCAAGTCAAGTCTACGATATAAAGAGAGAGGCATAACACTAGCACCGGCTCCAAGATCACATAAAGCAGTTTTAACATAGTTTCTTTTAATGGAGCATGGTATAGTAGGTACTCCTGGATCTCCAAGTTTTTTGGTATTCCACCATTAAAAGTATAATTAGCAAGCATGGTGGAAATTTCAGCTTTTGGTATCTTTCTTTTATTTGTAACAATATCTTTCATGTACTTAGCATAAGGATTCATTTTGAGCATATCAGTCAATCGGATACGAAAAAAGATAGGTCTAATCATTTCAGCAAAGCGCTCAAAATCCTCATCATTCTTTTTCTTGGATGGTTTGGGAGGAAAAGGCATGGGTTTCTGAACCCAAGGCTCTCTTTCTTTACATGTTTCCTAGCAACAAAGTCTTTCTTATCATAACATTGATTCTTTGATTGTGGGTTATCAAGATCAACAGCAGGTTTAATTTCTACATCATTATCATTACTAGGTTGAGCATCATTATGAACATCATCATTAACATTTTCATTACGTTCATATTCATTGCCAGATTGTGTTTCAGCATCAGACATGGAGATATCATTTGGATTATCCGGAGGTTCAGCAATAGGTTCACTAGAATTTTGCACAGTTCTATCATTTTTCTTTTTCTTCTTTTTAGAAGAACTAGGTGCATCAATATTATTTCTCTGAGAATCTTGATCAGTTCTCTTAGGGTGGCCTTCAGGATACAAAGGTTCCTGAGTCATTCTACCAGTTCTAGTAGCCACTTTAATAGCATAATTATTTTTCTTACTATTCATAACAGAAGGTGAATCAAGTGCAGAGCTAGATGGCAGTTCCTTACCTCCCCTCGTAGTTGAGGGATAAATTGTTGTCTTAGCGTCTTTCAAGTTCTTCATAGTGTCCAGCAGATATAAATCCCAAGTGACTCAAAGAATAGAGCTATGCTCCCCGGCAATGGCGCCATAAATTAGTATTGATAACCCACAAGTATAGGGGATCGCAACAGCTTTCGAGGGTAGAGTATTCAACCCAAATTTATTGGGGAGCCAAAGAATATTCTCAAGTATTAGCAGCTGAGTTGTCAATTCAACAACACCTGGAAACTTAGTATCTGCAGGAAAGTGTTTAGCAGCAAAGTAATATGATAGTGGTGGTAACGGTAACAAAAGAGTAATGAAAGCAAAGTAATATTTTTGGTATTATGTAGTGATTGTAACAATAGCAACGGGAAAGTAAATAACCATAAACCAGTATGTGGAAAGCTCGTAGGCATTGGATAAGTGATGGATATTTATGCCAGATGTGGTTCATCATGTAACATTTGTAATATAGGGTGACACAGAACTAGCTCCAATTCAGCAATGTAATGTAGGCATGTATTCTGAATATAGTCATACGTGCTTATGGAAAAGAACTTGCATGACATCTTTTGTCCTACCCTCCCGTGGCAGCGGGGTCCTAATGGAAACTAAGGGATATTAAGGCCTCCTTTTAATAGAGAACCAGAACAAAGCATTAGCACATACTGAATACATGAACTCCTCAAACTATGGTCATCACCGGTAAGTATCCTGATTATTGTCACTTCGGGGTTAACGGATCATAACACATAATAGGTGACTATAGACTTGCAAGATAGGATCAAGAACTCTCATATATTGATGAAAACATAATAGGTTCATATCTGAAATCATGGCACTCGGGCCCTAGTGACAAGCATTAAGCATAGCAAAGTCATAGCAACATCAATCTCAGAACATAGTGGATACTAGGGATCAAACCCTAACAAAACTAACTCGATTACATGATAAAGCTCATCCAACCCATCACCGTCCAACAAGCCTTTGATGGAATTACTCACGCACGGCGGTGAGCATCATGAAATTGGTGATGGAGGATGGTTGATGATGACGACGGCGATGAATCCCCCTCTCTGGAGCCCCGAACAGACTCCAGATCAGCCCTCCCGAGAGGTTTTAGGGCTTGCCGGCGGCTCCGTATTGTAAAACGCAATGAAATCTTCTCTCTATTTTCTCCTCGAAAGCAAATATATAGAGTTGGAGTTGGAGTCGGGAGGTCTCCAGGGGGCCCACGAGGTAGGGGGAGCGCCCTAGGGGGGGCTCCCCCACCCTCGTGAACAGGGTGTGGGCCCCTGGTCGTCATCTTTGTCAAGGATTTTTTATTATTTATTATAAGATATTCCATGGAGTTTCAGGTCATTCCGAGAACTTTTGTTTTGTGCACATAAAACAACATCATGGAAGTTCTGCTGAAAACAGCGTCAGTCCTGGTTAGTTCCATTCAAATCATACAAGTTAGAGTCCAAAACAAGGGCAAAAGTTTTTGGAAAAGTAGATATGACGGAGACGTATCAAAACCCAATTCCCTACTGTAGATGCAAATAATTCATATGGTGTTACTAGATCGTTCAATGATTATACTCTATCGGCCAGCCCTAGTTTTTTCAATAATGCATCTAATTACGTGCATAGGCCGATTCAAAGTAATTTACATGTTTCAACATCTTATGATACTAGTAACATACAACATATGTATCCTAACTCTCATGCATCGGCAACCCCACAAATCCATATGCCGATGAACAACATGATGGGTTCGGTTAATCAATTTGAAACACCTCATGTTAAAATTTCCAATAGCATAGAAGAAAGTGTTTCACCTTTTTATTCATCGGCAACTAATTTGCAGTATGTGAATCCAACTTTGCCGATGGATGGGAGAATTCGCCATGCTACTACTAGCTATTCGGCCAGTTACTCTCAACCATCTTATGCTACACCTCATGTTAGTAATTTTTCAGCACTGTATGCAACTGTAGATGTTCATAATTCGGCCCCGCATCTTCATGGTCATAGCCGAATAAGTGAAAATTTTATAGGAACACGTGTGTCGTCATCAAATACTGTAGCATATAATGCATACTCTATGCAATTCGAGAATTTCGGCAACACTCACGAATCATTGCCGAAAGAATCTGAAAGTATTGCGGTGCAATCCCTTCCAAAAGCGGTTGTGACTGCGTTAAAAAACAGCTTGGCACAAAACAATAGAATTAGTGCTCTTTGCCTTGAACAATATGAAAATGGGTTGTTTCCTGATTATGCTGCAATAAAGGCTACAATTTTGCAAGAAGATGAAACTACATTCATTGATAGGATTGGCGAAAGAGCATATGGTTATACAGCAGTGCATACACCTCCACCTAGTACCGCAGCATATTATACACCCCCTACACAATTGCAAAATTTCGGCAACACTAACACTTCATTGCCGAAAGATTCTAAAAGCATTGGGGGGCAAACTAACCTAGAGCGGGCTGAGATTGAGAGGGGAGTTAAAGCTTTGCACGATAGGGTGCAAGTACTTCGCCAAGAGAGAATTGATAGGGAATTAGCTCAAAGAAAAGAAGTGTTGCCAATTGATATAACCAGTGAAAAGAATGATGATTCGGAAACTAAAAGTGCTTCGGTTGAAAAAGCCGAATCAAGTAGTTAAGATTCCAAATCCATCAAATCAAAAGAGGCAAACATTGTTGAGAAAGGGCATGGGAAGTATAGCAAGACAACCATGTTGGGGAACATAGTAATTTCAAAAAAATCCTACGCACACACAGGATCATGGTGATGCATAGCAACGAGAGGGGAGAGTGTCGTCCACGTACCCTCATAGACCGTTAAGCGGAAGCGTTATGACAACGCGGTTGATGTAGTCGTACGTTTTCACGATCGACCTATCCTCAGTACCGAACGGACGGCACCTCCGCGTTCAGCACACGTTCAACTCGGTAACGTCCCGCGAACTCACGATCCAGTAGAGCTCGGGGAAGAGTTTTGTCAGCACGACGGTGTCGTGACGATGTTGATGAAGCTACCGCAGCAGGGCTTCGCCTAAACACCGCTACAGTATTACCAAGGTGGATTATAGTGGAGGGGGGGCACCGCACATGGCTGGGAGAGATCTTTGCGATCAACTTGTGTGTGTAGAGGTGCCCCCTGCCCCCATATATAAAGGAGCAAGGGGGGAGAGCTAGCCGGCCAGGAGGAGGCGCGCCAGGGAGGAGTCCTACTCCCACCGGGAGTAGGACTCCCTCCTTTCCTAGTTGGAGTAGGAGAAGAGGGAAGGAGGAGGGAGAGAGGAAGGAAAGGGGGGCGCCGCCCCCCGCCTCCTTGTCCAATTAAACTAGAGGGAGAGGGGGTGCGCGGCCTGCCCTAGCTGCCCCTCCTCTTCTCCACTAAGGCCCATCTTGGCCCATTAAACCGCCGGGGGGTTCCGGTAACCCCCGATACTCCGGTAAAATCCCGATTTCACAAGGAACACTTCCGATATCCAAATATACGCTTCTAATTGTAACAGCCCCAAAATTGGGTTATCAATTTTTGTGCTGTTATTCTCTCCTGGCACTCATTTTCAAAATCTTTCTCCTAAGTTTGTTGGATGACTCTGAGATTTCTTGTCATTTCAGCCTTTCAAAACCTTGCTCATGTCTTTTTCAGTGGGCAAGACCTCATCCCAACTCTCTTAAAGCCTAATTCCAAATTTTTGGAATTTGGATATGCCCTTTTGTGCTTGCAAAGGATCCATCATTTTCCTTGATCTCTTGATCGTTCCAATTGTTCCCAGAGACCATTCTACCTTTCTGAACCTTGGATATGCAAAAATATTGCTAGGTCCCATGCAATATTTTTGAATTGTGATTTATTCCTTTTCTTGCTTTTCTGAGGAATAAAATCCAAAGGCATAGCTAGCCATCTCCTAAATTCAAGGAAATTGGTGGAGTTGATACTTATGCCTAATCCAAGCTCTGGCAAATATATTGGCCATAATTAAATAATAAAATTGCCTTTTTCTATTTAATGCCAATATTGCATTTCTGCCATTTTCCAAAGGAACTACTATTTTTATTGCAGGAAAAATTCTCACATAAATTGTGGAGCTTGTCCTTGCTATATAATCACTAGTTCCTCCCTGATCTCATGATCCGGCATAAGATCCAATGCAAGTTTCTACCTTCTCTAAAATTTTGCAAAAGAAGTGCTTTATTCCTAATTCCAATGGAGCTGCAATTTGGCAGGGTGATTAACCTTGATAAATAACCCATGTATGCCAAATATGAGCTCAATCCATTCATCCTAGCTCCCTGTGCTATTTTTCAAAGTTTTTGACCAGAATGCAACATTGTGAAGGAAGTACCTTCATAGAGTTTCCAAATGGGATGAAAGTTTTTCATACTCTCAGGTATCTCAAATCATCATCCTGCACCCAAATTCAGTTCATTTCATTGAACTATGTGAGCATAGGAGCAATTCTTGGTTTCTGTCCAACTTCTTAGTTTGTGAAGCAAGTGCATTTTATCTTTCCCCATTATGACTGAAAATATTCCCAGGCCTTCTCATATCCATACAACCTATCTCCACAAGATTTTGGCTCATTTCATCTAGCCAATTGCCCTAAGGATTTTTTGAAGTTTTTGTAAAGAAATGATAGCAGTGAAGGAAGTACCATTTTGGCAAGTCCAGTTGGTATGAAACTTTTACAGCATCATTATATACCCAAATCATCAGGCTTTGCCAAGTCTTAGCCAAATTGCTCACTCCTAGTGAGTGCTCCTTCTTGATTCAATTTCTGGGTCAGATTTGGCAGTTGAACAACAACTATGCTAAATATTTGACCAAATGACCTAAAAATTACTAGGACTGTAGTCCTTTCTACCCTAAGCCTCCCCGACATCAAATTTACCTTTTACCCTCTCTGGTTTAATCTCTGGAGTGTGGCCAAGTTTGTAACAGAAAACTTGTGGAGCTCGGGTTACTCAGCTCTGTTTGTCTCTGCCCATCTACTTACCGTAGTAACACTCTATCTACGAAGTAATACGCGGTAGACATGAGCTAGTCTCAGTAAAAACCCCAGAGCGCGCACTGTCTATGGTGACCACGAGTGTAGCCAGCCAAAACGGTGGTCTAGCCACTGTTCTCCGACCGTCTCTGGCCTCGCCATTAATGCCCGACAGCTCCTCCTCGACGCTGGCTTCCCTCTCGACCTCTAGCCCTCTTTGTTTTCTTCCGGCGAGCCGTGCCAACGACCGGAACAGTGTGCTCCTGTGCATCGCCGCCTTCCTCCCCGGTGTCCTCTTCCTCCGTGCGTCTCCGAGCGCTGCTCGTCTCCGTGACTCTCTGGCACTCGTCTGCTTCCCTCCTTGTCGCCTTCCTGTGCCTCCCCGTGACTGCTGAGCACGGCAGAGCCGCGGCCGGACGCGCTCGATGGTGCCCGGCTTGGGTGCCCCTGGCCCGGCTATAAATAGCCCGTCCGCGCCTCGTCCGAGCTCATCAGCAGCTCCCCCGCCCTCTTCTACGCCTCCCCAAGCGCTCATTCTTCCCGGAGCCCCTCTCTGCCCCCTCCCCATAGCCATGGCTGCCGCCCCGGCGTTCTCTGATTTCGGCGACCAGAGCCTCCCCTCGCCGTTCCTCCACCACCACCGCATCCCCCATACTCCGGCGGGTCTCCCCGTGGCCTCGGCCTCTCCTCTCCTCCAACGTAGCCCCTACTTTGCCGGCGACCGAAACCCCCTCTCCGCCACAGGCCCTGCTGCTCTCTGTCCGGCGCTCGTCGACGGCAGCGTCTACCACCTCTGGATGCGCCTCCCTTCCCTGGTCATCTGGGTAGGTCGCACGGCCCCCGCCGTGGTCAGACTCGCCGGCAGTCGCCATTGGGGTGTCCTCCTCCCTCGGCTAGGCGCGAGCCCGAGCGTGAGGTTGAAGACGCCAGAGCCAGGCGGGCCCCTCCTCGCGCGGCCACACCTGTCGGCGACCGAAGGGCCTGGCCCAGCGCCACGTCGGATAAGTGGCAGCGCCCTTCGGCGAAGCCGTTTCGCCGCACCAAAAGCGCACTTCACCGTGCTTTAGAGAGAAATGTGTTTTCGTTTTCTGAAAACGTACTTTCTGTCGCCTGCGGTTAGTAATGCGCGTTCCTTTTCTGAAGACGTATTTTCCTTAGTGCGCTTTCTGTTTTAACCGACAAGGGCCTGTTTGTGAATATTGATTTTATAGATTAGTCCTTGTCATTCAAACGGTCGTATCTTTGCAACCACAACTCCGATTTAGGTGATTCCAGCGCTCATGTTCTCAGTTCATCAAGCTCTTTCCGCTGGTATCATTTTCATTATGTTCTCACATAATGAAAATGACCATTTTGCCCTTGCCTGTAAACAGTCCCCTCCGAGAGAGAACTGTTTCCGGCAAATCTTTCCGCGATCGTTTCGCACTTCTTCCCGGAGTATTTGTCGACCCCCAGGCAAGCCAACCTCTTATCATGAGCCCCGAACTTGCATGTTGACTTTGCTTGCACCTTGTGTGTGTGTAGTTACAGTTGTTTCTTATCGTTTTCGGTTGCAATCATTTTGTTATGCTTATCATGCATGCTTGTGTTTTCATGATATCTTTGCCATGCTAGTTGGAATGTTGTTGTTGCCATGTCACTACTCTATTATATTTTCAAGTCATCGTTATAAAATGTTATGAGGATTGCAATGCACCATTGATATTTATTACTTGGTACTGTCATGTTCGTTATGCTATAGTTGTGCACTTGAGAAGTTCAACATTTTGTTCATGCATTTGTATGCTCCATGCTCATCGTTGCATTCGTGTTCATGATGATGGAGAAGGAATTAAAATGACTTAATAATAGAAAACCTCCTCCGTCATCGATGGGATCGAGTCATAGTGCCACCAAATCGAACTTTTTCAGTACAGCCACATTTGCCTCTGGGGGAAGGCCTTAATGCAGTCTATTGTCATGCCTCTCGTCGGTGCCTCCAACTAGGGAAGGTTATGGGCGTGCTTACCCTGATCAGGTAGGCGGACATAACCTTGTGTGCCAGTTGTTGGGATTTTTGGTACCGGTCCCCGTGAGGGACATTTTGGCCACAACGGCGGTCGGTGTGTCTTTGGTAGACACGAGGCCACCCAGGACTAGCCCAGTTGGGAAGTGAGTCGGAGTGACCGGGAGAGTGTCATGGCAGTAGGTCGGTTTCGTTGTTATGTCGTTGGTCCACTCGATTGGGAATGCGAGGCCATGGGTTTCGTGGTGTGGGTACAGTGTGCTACTTCTGCAGAGTGTATATAAAGTCTATCGATAGCAACACAATTCGTAGTAGGTCCAACTATCAGATCTTGGTCGAAATGGAGGATAAACCTAAAATAATTAAGTTAGTAAATAAATATGTGATAACAAGAATATGGTGACTTGGACTATGAGATAGTCGTGAGAAGCCACGACGATGTTTTGGTATGATCACGAGACAAGGTCTCGGTGAGTGTTGGAGACCAAGTGTTGGTCATGGTAGTGATCCCCAGAAGGATCACGTTTGAGACCAAGTGTTGGTCGTGGTTGTGATTGCCGGAAAGATCATTGTTGGACTGGTTGTGATCGCCGTAAGGATCACGAGTTACTCTGGTCAAGACCATGATGGTGGTTTGGTTGTGATCGCCAGAAAGATCACCGTTTGGTTGCAAGGCAACCCGTTGGTAAGAGAGTCCGAGGGACTCAGTGCACAAATTTTGGTTCCCTTGCATGAGTAATATGTTGCATTTAAAGAACCATGTCAGAACAGAACATGATTGCATAAGATTAAACCTGCTATGTGTGCATTGAATGTGATCGGCAGTTTATTTTCAGCATAATTTCATGATGCCATGCCATGCTTCAATTAATTACACCATGATTGGATGATATGTTATGTTTTGCTTTTACCTTGTTAGAAGCATGTTTTGATATGCCATGTCAATGGCATGTTAGCAGATGTTATGATGTTGTTCATGCTTAGTTGATATTTTTATCATGCCACGTTTAGTAATTGATATGAGATAAGTTGTTGCATGCGCTTGGTTCTTGCCTTGTCTTCTGCTTGTTTGGATGCTATGTAATTGGTTGTCTTGCAAGTACATTAAATGTACTGACCTGGGGTGTCATGCCAGTTTTGTAGGTCATACCCGAGTTGTTCACTTGATCCGTCGTGCTAGGCCGTAACCTTGCCAGTCCTGTGAGTTGTGGAGCCCAGCCAGAGTTGTTATGCTGCCAAACTAAGACTTCCGCCGCCATTTTAAATAAGCTTCCGCTGCCATTTAAATAGCCGTAGGGCTATGCCAGATGATTGTATTCATCAATGATGTAAGCTTATGCACATGTATTTGATGAATATTATTGTACCTAGAATGTTGTATTATAGACCTGTCATGCGCCAGGTGTTATCCTGGGCCGACGTACGAAGGCCCCCTGCTCCATGCGGATCGGGGTGCCACAAGACATGGTATCAGAGCAGCCAGGCTGGCATAGGTTATCCAAGTCTTAGATCACCGCTACCAGTAAAACTGTCATTACCCTAAGGGATTTGACTCATCCCTGGCATCCGGCATGGCCACTATTAATCCACAGGTGGCTTAGTCGGGACCGACACGTCCTCACCCCGTTTTCCTCGCCTAGTTATCCGTGGAGCAAGTAGCAGCCACATCCTTTCTAGTCGGCCGCACCGCTTGCCCTTCACCATTAAGGGAAAGGGGCCACACCATGCGGGCATGTCCCACATAGCTGCCTATAAAAGCCCCCTTTTCTCGCTCGCCGTATCGCTCACTCCTCATTCGGCCATGTCCCTGCAGAGAAGCCTAGCTAGTAACACTCTAGTCATGGCTAGCACCCTCAAAACTACCAAGTTTCACAGCCGCACCAGCGCCACCAACCATGGTGGCTTTCCACCCCTTCTTGCTGAGATGCTCACCCAAGCCTTTGTCTATGATGCTAGCCCCAACTACCTGGTGTTCCAGTCAACACCCGTTCCTCACCTTCATTGCTATGATGCAGGGGTGCACATCAGCCCCGGTCCCGCAGCAGATGGCCAGCCGTTGGTTTTTTAGGGTAGAGCCATGCCTACCACTAATTTGGCCATTCAGTCCGCTGATGTGGAGGCAATCCTATACCTCCGAACCAAGTTCCCGCAAGTAGCAGAGAGAAGGGAGTTCTGTTTCTTCCCCATTGCTGCAGCATCAGGAATAACCACCCCCTCGATCCAAGGGAATGACCCTGCAATCGCTCGCCTGGTGCAGTATGTTATTGCCTAGGGAATGATGACTTCAAAGATGCTTGCCGAATTCAGAACCTTGGCCAACAATGCGGTGCGAGTTGTCAAGGAAGATTACCGTGAGGCTCGTAAGTTCGCATGTCAAGTGGTTCACCCAATGCTATCCGAGCTAGTGGCCACCCTCTCAGCCGGTGTTGTGGCCTCGGCCAAACATCATCACCCTCGACAAGACCCTTTTTCGGATCCACCAGCAGTATATGCTTGGATCAATTTCAGCCACACCCCCAGTGGCCGAACCCCAACCCATAGTGTTGTCGGACGATGAAGATGGAGATTGGATCAGTCTTCGTCCTCCCGGAGAGCCCCATCATAGCAAACCCTCAGCTTGATCTCAGCCGCGGAACCAGTTATTTATGCAAGTAGATCAGTCTGTCAGTTCATTCTCGATATGAGGATAGAACCATGTATTCTGAAGTGAGTAGTTTCGTTTAGCGCGTAGAAGGCTCGTGTTTTGTTGTATGCTTGCACTGTTGTGTAACACCCACAATGCGGCTATATCTCCCATGTGTCGGGGCACGACTTAGAGGCATAGCCGCATGGTAGGTTTGTCGCAAGAGGGGTAATCTTCACACAATCCCATGTACTGAATAAGAACGGGATAAAGAGTTGGCTTACAATCGCCACTTCAAAAAAATACAAGTTAAACATACATCATCCAGAGTACAAACAAGGTTTGACTATGGAACCAAAATAAAAGAAGAAAACCCCAAATGCTAGATCCCCGATAGTCCCAACTGGGCACCACTACTGATCAACTAGAAATGAAACAACACAACGAACATGATCTTCATCGAGCTCCGACTTGAGCTCAGTTGCGTCACCTACACTGGTATCATCGGCAACTACAACAGTTTGGAAGTATCTGTGAGCCCCGAAGACTCAACAATCTCACACCCGCGAGATCAAGATTATTTAAGCTTATGTGTAGGAAAGGGTAGGAAGGTGGAGCTGCAGCAAGCACTAAGCATATATGGTGGCTAACAGACGCAAATAAGAGCGAGAAGAGAAGTAATGCAATGGTCGTGAACTAGAAATGATCAAGAAGTGATCCTAAATCTACTTACATTCAAGCATAACACAAGAACCATCTTCACTTCCCGGACTCCGTCAGAAAGAGACCATCATGGCTACACACGCGGTAGATGCATTTTAATTAAGTTAAGTGTCAAGTTCTCTACAATCGAACATTAACAAATTCCCATCTGCCCATAACCGCGGGAACGGCTTTTGAAAGTTCAAACCCTGTAGGGGTGTCCCAACTTAGCCCATCACAAGCTCTGATGGTCAACGAAGGATATTCCTTCTCCCGGGAAGACCCGATCAGTCTCGGAATCCCGGTTACAAGACATTTCGACAATGGTAAAACAAGACCAGCAAAGCAGCCAGATGTGCCAATAATCCCGATAGGAGCTGCACATATCTCGTTCACAGGGCATCACCGGATGAGACATCCTACGAGTAAAACCAAACCTCAAGTTTCCCCGAGGTGGCCCCGCAGTCTACTCGGTTCAGACCAACACTTAAAGAAGCACTGGCACGGGGGGTTAAAATAAAGATGACCCTTGGGTTGGCCGACCCAAGGGAAAGGTATAGGTTGTTAGGCAAATGTAAAATCAAGGTTGGGCCTTGCTGGAGGAGTTTTATTCAAAGCAAACTGTCAAGGGGTTCCCATAACACCCAACCGCATAAGGGATGCAAAATCAAGGAACATAACACCGGTATGACGGAAACTAGGGCGGCAAGAGTAGAACAAAACACCAGGCATAAGGCCGAGCATTCCACCCTTTACCAAGTATATAGATGCATTAATTAACATAATAGATATTGTGATATCCCAACAAATCCATGTTCCAACATGGAACAAACTTCGTCTTCACCTGCAACTAGCAACGCTATAAGAGAGGCTGAGCAAAAGCGGTAACATAGCCAAACAATGGTTTGCTAGGAAGGTGGGTTAGAGGCTTGACATGGCAATATGGGAGGCATAATATAGCAAGTGGTAGGTAGCACGACATAGCGATAGAATGAACAACTATCAAGCAAAGATAGAAGTGATTTCGAGGGTATGGTCATCTTTCCTGAGATCCCGCAAGGAAGAAGAACGAGTCCATGAAGAAGACAAACAGACGTAGTCGAACGAATCCTCACAAACGCGACGTTATCAGAACTAACCCAAAGACGCAACACCGGAAAGAAGCAAACAACATGGTAAACAACCATCACATAAACACGGCATGATGCACAATCAAGTATGATGCATGTCCGGTTTAATGGGGCATGGCATGGCAAAATGCACAAACAAACCTACAAGTTAAATGGAGCTCAATATGCAATGAGTTGCATATTGACGAAACACCACATCAATTATTTAGTTCACTCCCGGTTAGGTACTCAACAATATTAAATGTTGGTTAACACGGAAAGAGGTGAATCAAATGAAAACTACCTATCTAGGCAAGTTTAAATGAGGCTGGAATAACAAACAACAAGTCCGGAGAATCTCATGTGCAAATTTATGGATTTGTTACTGTTCTGCCCTAAACCATATTTTATAGTTATCAAACATGCAAAGTGAATCCACCATGTTAAACTAGGCATTTTTCTACCCCATTTACACATAAAGATTATTTAAAATGGAACTACGGTTATTAGGTTATGAATTAAAGCATTTTAGCATGGCATTTAAGCAAATTTAAACAAACAACAGTTTAAACATTTCAAAGATGCATGAAAGTTGGATATTATGAAACTAGACAAGATTCTAATCATTTTACATATATAAATTATTTTAAACCGATGTGCGGTTGAGAAGTAATTAAATGCACGAAGCTTAGGGTTTTTTTTCGCAAAACAGGTCTTCTCTGGATAATAGATAAATACGCAGGCAGGAAAAAAACATCAACGTGCCGAATCCGGTGCAAGTTGGGCCAACGGAGAGGAGGTTGTGGGGAGCTCACCCTGGGCTGAGGCCCACAACAAAGAGGATAGGGCGCACTGGGCCTTGAGGAGGCTCGCTCGACTGACGAGGAGCGGTTCCACGCTGGATGCGGACAAGCGACACGAGGCAGCAGGCATCGCCCTTCTCTGCTCGAACTGCAGCTTCGCGATGCAGCGGAAGCAGGGGCCGGGAATGGGGACTCTGGCGAAGGGGCCGGCGGAGCTGTGAGTCCATGGGTCGCGGGATCCAGCTAGGAACGGGCGACCTGGCGGAGGCCGGGCGGATTTGGAGCAAGCTGCGGCGGCTTGAGGCACCGACGCGGGTAGAACTCAACGAGACCATGGCGCTATGGGAGGGCTTGGCAGCAGGATCTTGAGGCTTCGGCAGTGCGGTTCGAAGGGGAAGCAGGGGAATTTGGCGCGGCGGAACTCTCCAGTGAAGCAGCAGCGGTAGCAGGGCCAGGCGGAAGCGGGACTTGGCGAAGGCGGAGCCTCTCCGGCAAGGCGTGGATGGGACGGCAAGAGTTCGAGGCCATGGCGACTCGATGGTGGCGCTGCAGCTTCGAGGCGTTGGAGCTCCCTGTACGAGCAGACAGAGGGAGAGAGATGTGAGGGAGGGGCAGAAGAATGGAAGGAGGAAGAAGAGATGTTGCGCTCGTTCTGGTTGGAGGAGGAGCTCAGTTCAGCTGGGGTCTCGGGCGCGAGGACGAGGCATGAGGGGCTCGGGCAGAGGCTCTGGACGAGGGGAGGCGCAGGAGATCGAGCGCCGTGGTGATCCGCACCCTGGCGAGCTCAAGCAAGGAAGAGGGGATCACGGGTGCGTGGGGGTTGCTACTGTTTGAAGGAGACGAAGGCACGGCGATGGATCAAAAGAAGAGGCAACCGAGAGAGGTGAGCGGGGAAAAGAGGAGTATCTAGAGGAGCTCTCTGGTTGGAGGATTAGGGAAATTGAGGTGGATGCGGGGTGTATCCCAAGGAAGAAGAGACGGGAGGAGCGGCGGCGGCTAGGAGGATCAATAGAAATTAGGGATTGGTCCGATGATTGCACTGCCATTTATAGTAGGTGGGTGTGGGTTAGATTAGGGGCTATCTCATTCCTCCGATCAAAACCGGATGGTCAGGAAAAATAGGCTAGGGAGTCCAAATAAGAAAACGCTGATGTTTTGTAGATGTTTGGGGATGAACCGGACCGGTTGGTAACGATAGAGCGGGTCGGGTTCGGGACAGTTTCGGACATGGGCGAGGGGTCGATGCACTGTGCAAAGAGGGAGTAGGTGGTTTGACAAGAGGGAATCGATAACCCGGTTGGTCTCGGAACGGTCAACGAAGGTGAGGGGTTTGATGGGCTCAGAAAAGAGAGAGAAGAGAGATGCCCGACAGCAGTTTCGGGGACCGAAACGTCCGACATTTAACAGGCTATATTGTCGCTATAGTAAACCGTTGGGGCGTCAAACGAACTCCGAATGCGATGAAACTTGGCAGTCGACCGACTCACAACATAACAACACCGCATGCCAACTTTCATCCCGTTCCGAGAACATTTTCTGGCCACTTATAAAATAATATTTCAGACATGCCGCGAGCGCGTGCAAGTGTGTCTGGGCTCAGAACGGGCAACACAAAGAACGGGGCGACCAGGACGGATGCAAGTTTCAAAAAAACATGATGATGCAATGCACATGATGACATGATGAAATTCAACCTGCAAGAAAATGACAAGACAACAACGGCGAATAATTGGAAGACACCTGGCGCAACGGTCTCGGGGCATTACAACACTCCACCACTATGAGAGGATCTCGTCCCAAGATCTAGGATGGCACCGGAGGGAAAACGGAGGAGGAAGAGAAAAGGTAAAACAAAGTTGCTTGTTTGACAATTGAGTGAAACCAAAGAACCTTGCGAGCTTGAACGAATTGAAAGAAAGAAAACAACGAAGATGACCAAAGTTGAAAACACTCCGTTAGAAAAGAGGAACATAGAACATTACTAGAACCTTGTAGGTTGAAAGACATAAGAAAAAAAGGTTGCAATGGACAAGAAGTACATTCAAGCGCTCCGGTTGAAACGAGATGTACAAGGGATTAATGATCGCTTACGACAACACCTTGGTTGGAAACGGAAGGCAATAATATGAACTTGGCAAAATGAAAGCACTTGGATGAGAGTCCGGTTAGAAGAGGAATGATAGACACAACACTCCGGTTAAAACACGATAGAGATGGAATAAGAATGATATAATTTGGACAGCACTCCCACTGTAAATGAAAGGAATTGAATATGAACTTGGGAAGATTGGATGATACTTGATGAAATCAACAACACACTACCTCTGGAACTATTGAAAGAATGGCACAAGGGGTAAGAACGATTTCAGACAACACTCTGGTTGAGAAGGGATGGAAAACTTCATAAGAGGAGAGAACTTGAATAGAGGGCACGACACTCCGGTTGAATGGATAAGCAAAGGAAAGAGCATGATCTTGGCAAAACGAGATGATGGGACGAAGAGAGCAACGTCACCATGCCTCTGGAACAAATGAACGGAAAACTAGATGGTTGGAAAGAAAAAGAACGGAGAAGACGAATGACAACTCTCGCAATTAAAATTGAAAGAGAAAAGGTTGAACGGAGTTGTTGGAAAACCAACAACGAAAAGAGTAAGCTTGTTGTGGGCTTATGGAAAAACATCTCAAAACTATGAGGTGAAATTCTTCCACTAACGAAAAACAATAGATTGGATTGATATCAATAAGGAGACGAGAAACTTATTTCACCGGAAGGATAAATGAAGAACTTGGGTCATTTATAAGCACCATAAATAGCAAAAACCTTAGGGAAAGCTTTAGGTGAAATATAACCCAAGATAACTCAATTGAAGATATTGATGGATATAAAATACCTCATTCTTGATAACTTGTGAATCGTGAAACACGCAGGGAAATTATCAAGAATGACATAATGCCACCTCAAAAGATAAGGGAGAAGGGGTTGAACTTTGAAATGCAAGATGAAGAATACTTGAGCTCCTCTGAAAAGAATTTCGATGAACAGTTCGAGAAGGAATTAAATCCTTGATGAACCACCATGTTGAGCCATCGTGAGAACTCCGGTAATAAAAGGATGATAAAAAAAGAAAGAGAAGTGGAGAACATAAAGTGAAGCCTTGTAATGATTTATATGGATCTTCGTGATGATGAGAGCTTGGAACTCTGGGAAAAGAAAAGATGAAACAATTGAAACCGAGAATTTTGATGAACCTCCAAAATAAGGATTTGAATTCACTTGATGAAACAAGAATAAGAATTACATTATGCTTATCCTTCATCAATTAAATTGATGACACACAATGGATTTGGCATACTACTCATTCTCATTGGAAAGGATTCAGGAGAGATATAGCCTACTCTTGAGAAGGTCTTCAACGAATCACCAGTAGGATTGAAACAACGAATGAATTAATATGACAACCAAGGAAGAGAACTCTTGAACGAACCACTGTAAGAATTGAACATGAAAGTATCAAAAGCACAATTCACCGGGAAGAATTGGAAAATGAATGAAGATACTTTCTAGGATTTAGATACATGATAACAAAGAGATCATGAATTGATTAGAGAATATTTGAACGATGCACCAGTAAGATTTGGAGAATGAGATCTAAAAGCTGAGAATGAATTAACCCGAAATGATGGTCTTCGGAGAATCAAACTGAAAAGACTCCTGAATTGCTCCAGATGGGTGAAAAAAATTCTCACAATCAAAAACAATTATGAGAGGATGGCATCAAGCTTGAACTACGCATGTTTGGAAGAACGGATAAGATTTGGAGGAAAAACTCTTCTTCGGTCTTCAAATGTTGAGAATGACGATGAGAAACACCACCATAAATTGTTGAGACACTCCGAAATGAAGAAATAGAAAGGTTGAACCAACGATGAAAAGAATTTTGAAAGATCTTGGAGAAAGACATTTGACTGATGAAAATTCATTCTTACGTCAAACTTTAGAAGATTTGAGAATAGCTCCGAGAAAATTAGAAGCGTTAGGTAAGATCCTGGAGAAACACATGTGGGTTAGGGCCCACTCAAAAGATACACCGTTGAATGATTTAAAAGAGAGATTGCACAGTTGAATTAAATGGCTTGAATGAGATAACAATCTCGAAAGAGCTTGAATGAATATAGAGTGGAAACATGAATCTTCTGAGATATCTTCAGCACTCCAGAACAATTGAATAGCGAGAAGTGAATGATTAAGAAGTGTGCCGGAATGAGAAAATGTTTGAACCGAGGGAAGGATATGATTGACAAAGCTTGACTTGAATCCACCGGAGAAGAAGGAGAACAGAGAATGATGAACTTGAAGCTTCCTTAGTATCTTCCTGAGAATCACCGGATAAGAACATTGACAGATAAGAATTGAGAGGCTTCGCAACAATAAAGGATACTTGAATAAGAAATCCAAGTCCTTGAAGGAAAAGGGTGGGACGGCGGGGAAAACAAAGGCAAGTTGGGACGGATGCAAAAAATAATGCTGAGAAGACTTTGAGTTGATCTTGCGGATGTTGAAAATGATCGGATCCACTTGAATAGAAACACGCTAGTTGAAAAGGATTGACATGACAATCTTGATTATCATGTAGGATTAGTATTCACTTAGGAGTATGAGAACACTACTTAGGAAAGGTATGGAATCAACACTTGACATTGAAGCAACTCGAATACCACAACAAAACAAAGCAAGGATTGGCTTGTAGAATAAGCCGAAATATACATATGATAGATCCCATATCGTATCATGTGTCTGTTGGAAAGAATTCCTACGTGATACTTGAATTCCCACTTATAAACTCCCGAAACTTTCTGGATATGCAATCAGGTGTTGGGGATATAGGGGAAGCATAATATCTCACCCAAACTAACAATCCCAACATCCAGTTGTATCCATCCTTTAACACATAACCAAGAAACCTTCGGAAATCATGTACCTCAACCTTCGAAAAGCATCTGTTATACGAGTTATGGCAATATTCCTGAACTCCCGCCCCAGTACTAGGTGGAGTCGAGGTTATCTCACTAACAACTGCATAAAAGAGATTTTCGATGACGGCGAAACTCAGGTATTCCAGAACTGCAACAATAAAATTGTGACGACAACACCTTGGAGCTCAACTCCCCGGGACACTGCCACAACCCCTAAATGTCAGGAGGCACCAAGAACAATGTTCTCGTCACAAAACCATCGGAACGATTCCAAGATACCCGCGTGATCCTAAATTTTTTTAGTGAAATTTGAAGAGAGAAGAGTCAAAACTCTATGTCACGAGGCCTCACCAGAGTGACGAAGGGACTGAGGAGTAAAAAGAATCCTACTCTCCGATATATATAATCCTAAGACTCAAAACATTTTGTTCTAGACTCAACAATGTCAGCGATTCGATCAAGCAGGGGCTCCTAAGTCGGGGAAGGCTCTGATTACCAACTTGTAACACCCACAATGCAACTATATCTCCCACGAGTCGGGGCATGACTTAGAGGCATACCCGCATGGTAGGTTTGTCGCAAGAGGGGTAATCCTCACACAATCCCATGTACTGAATAAGAACGGGATATAGAGTTGGCTTACAATTGCCACTTCAAACAAATACAAGTTAAACATACATCATCCAGAGTACAAACAAGGTCCGACTACGGAACCAAAATAAAAGAAGGCAACCCCAAAGGCTAGATCCCCGATCGTCCCAATTGGGCACCACTACTGATCAATTGGAAATGAAACAACACAATGAACATGATCTTCATTGAGCTCCCACTTGAGCTCAGTTGCATCACCTGCACTGGTATCATCGGCACCTGCAACTGTTTGGAAGTATCTGTGAGCCACGAGGACTCAGCAATCTCACACCCGCGAGATCAAGACTATTTAAGCTTATGGGTAGGAAAGGGAAGTGAGGTGGAGCTGCAGCAAGCACTAAGAATATACGGTGGCTAACATACGCAAATAAATCGAGAAGAAAAGCAATGCAATGGTCATGAACTAGAAATGATCAAGAAGTGATCCTGAATCTACTTACGTTCAAGCATAACACAAGAACTATGTTCACTTCCCAGACTCCGCTGGAAAGAGACCATCACGGCTACACACGTGGTAGATGCATTTTAATTAAGTTAAGTGTCAAGTTCTCTACAACCGGAAATTTACAAATTCCCATCTGCCCATAACCATGGGCACGACTTTCGAAAGTTCAAACCCTGCAGGGGTGTCCCAACTTAGCCCATCACAAGCTCTCACGGAAAATGAAGGATATTCCTTCTCTCGGGAAGACCCGATCAGTCACGGAATCTCGGTTACAAGACATTTTGACAATGGTAAAACAAGACCAACAAATCCGCCCTATGTGCCGACAATCCCGATAGGAGCTGCACATATCTCGTTCTCAGGGCAACACCGGATGAGACATCCTACAAGTAAAACCAAACCTCAAGTTTCCCCGAGGTGGCCTCGCAGTCTACTCGGTTCGGACCAACACTTAGAGAAGCACTAGCCCGGGGGGTTAAAATAAACATGACCCATGGGTTGGCCAACCCAAGGGAAAGGTATAGGTTGTTAGGCAAATGTAAAACCAAGGTTGGGCCTTGCTGCAGGAGTTTTATTCAAAGAAAACTCTCAAGGGGTTCCCATAACACCCAACCGCATAAGGGATGCAAAATCAAGGAACATAACACTGGTATGATGCAAACTAGGGCGGCAAGAGTGGAACAAAACACCAGGCATAAGGCCGAGCCTTCCACCCTTTACCAAGTATATAGATGCACTAATTAACATAATAGATATTGTGATATCCCAACATATCCATGTTCCAACATGGAACAAACTTCGTCTTCACCTGCAACTAGCAACGCTATAAGAGGGGCTGAGCAAAACCGGTAACATAGCTAAACAACGGTTTTAGAGCCTTGACATGGCAATATGGGAGGCATGATATAGCAAGTGGTAGGTAGCACGACATAGCGATAGAACGAACAACTAGCAAGCAAAGATAGAAGTGATTTCGAGGGTATGGTCATCTTGCCTGAGATCCCGCAAGGAAGAAGAACGAGTCCATGAAGAAGACAAACAGACGTAGTCGAACGAATCCTCACAAACGCGACGTTATCGGAACTAACCCGAAGAAGCAGCACCAGAAAGAAGCAAACAACATGGTAAACAACCATCACATAAACATGGCATGATGCACAATCAAGTATGATGCATGTCCGGTTTAATGCGGCATGGCATGGCAAAATGCACAAACAAACCTACAAGTTAAATGGAGCTCAATATGCAACGAGTTGCATATTGACGAAACTCCACATCAATTATTTAGTTCACTCCAGTTAGGTACTCAACAATATTAAATGTTGGTTAACATGGCAAGAGGTGAAGCAAATGAAAACTACCTATCTAGGCAAGTTTAAATGAGGCCGAAACAACAAACAACAAGTCCGGAGAATCCTCAGGTGCAAATTTATTGATTTGGTACTGTTCTTCCCTAAACCATATTTTACAGTTATTAAACATGCAAAGTGAAGCCACCATGTTAAACTAGACATTTTCTACCCCATTTACATATAAAGATTATTTAAAATGGAGCTACGGTTATTAAGTTATGAATTAAAGCATTTTAGCATGGTATTTTAGCAAATTTAAACAAACAGCAGTTTAAACATTTCAAACATGCATGAAAGTTGGATATTATGAAACTAGACAAGATTCTAAGCATTTTACATATATAAATTATTTTAAACCAATGCACTGTTGAGAAGTAATTAAATGCATGAAGCTTAGGGGGTTTTCTACAAAGCAGGTCTTCTCTGGATAATAGATAAATACGCAGGTAGGAAAAAACATCAACGGGCCGAATCCGGTGCAAGTTGGGCCAACAGAGAGGAGGCTGTGGGGAGCTCACCCTGGGCTCAGGCCCACAACGAAGAGGATAGGGGTGCGCTGGGCCTTGAGGAGGCGCTAGCCTCACGCGTGCGTGCTGGGCCTTAAGGAGGCTCGCTCGGTCGACGTGGAGCGGTTCCACGCTGGATGCGGACAAGCGGCACGAGGTAGCAGGCGTCGCCCTTCTCTGCTTGAACTGCAGCTTCCTGATGCAGCGGAAGCAGGGGCCGACAATGGGGACTCTGCCGAAGGGGCCGGCGGAGCTGCGAGTCCATGGGTCGCGGGATCCGGATAGGAACGGGCAACCTGGCGGAGGCCGGCCGGATCTGGAGCGAGCTGTGGCAGCTTGAGGCACGGACGCAGGCAGAACTCAACGAGACCATGGCGCTACAGGAGGGCTTGGCAGCAGGATCTTTAGGCTTCGGTAGTGAGGTTCGAAGGGGAAGCAGGGGAATTTGGCGCGGCGGAACTCTCCAGCGAAGCAGCAGCGGTAGCAGGGCCAGGCGGAAGCGGGACTTGGTGAAGGCGGAGCCTCTCCGGCAAGGCGTGGACGGGACGACAAGAGTTCGAGGCCATGGCGACTCGACGGCGGCGCTGCAGCTTCGAGGCGTCGGAGCTCCTTGTACGAGCAGACAGAGGGAGAGAGATGTGAGGGAGGGGAGAAGAATGGAAGGAGGGAGAAGAGATGGGCGCGAGGCACTCATCTCTGGCACGGCGGCGCTCCAAACGGCGGCGGTGGCGCTCGTTCTGGTTGGAAGAGGAGCTCGGTTCGGCTGGGGTCTCGGGCATGAGGACGAGGCAGGTGGGGCTCGGGAAGAGGCTCTCGACGAGGGGAGGCGCAGGAGATCAGGCGCCGTGGTGATCCGCTCCCCGGCGAGCTCAGGCAAGGTAGAGGGGATCACAGTCACGTGGGGGCTGCTACTGTTCGAAGGAGACGAAGGCACGGTGATGGATCAAAAGAAGAGGCAACAGAGAGAGGTGAGCGGGGAAAAGAGGAGGATCTAGAGGAGCTCGCTGGTTGGAGGATTAGGGAAATCAAGGTGGATGCGGGGTGGATCCCATGGAAGAAGAGACAGGAGGAGCGGCGGCGGCTAGGAGGATCAATAGAAATTAGGGAATGGTCCGATGATTGCACTGTCATTTATAGTAGGTGGGTGTGGGTTAGATTAGGGGATATCTCGTTCGTCTGATAAAAATTGGACGGTTAGGAAAAATAGGCTAGGGAGTCCAAATAAGAAAACGGTGATGTTTTGTAGATGTTTGGGGATGAACCGGACCCATTGGTAACGACAGAGCGGGTCGGGTTCGGGGCAGTTTCAGACATGGGCGAGGGGTCGATGCACTGTGCAAAGAGGGAGTAGGTGGTTTGACAAGAGGGAATCGATAACCGGGTTGGTCTTGGAACGGTCAATGAAGGTGAGGGGTTTGATGGGGTCAGAAATAAAGAGAAGAGAGATGCCCGACAGCAGTTGGGGGGACCGAAACGTCCGACGTTTAACCGGCTATATTGCCGCTATAATAAACCGTTGGGCGTCAAACGAACTCCGAATGCGATGAAACTTGGCAGGCGACCTACTCACAACATCACAACACCGCATGCCAACTTTCATCCTGTTCCGAGAACATTTTCCGGCCACTTATAAAATAATATTTCAGACATGCCGCGGGTGCGTGCAAGTGTGTCTGGGCTCAGAACGGGCAATGGAAAGAACGAGGTGACTGGGACGGATGCAAGTTTCAAAAAAACATGATGATGCAATGCACATGATGACATGATGAAATGCAACACGCAAGAAAATGACAAGACAACAACAGCGAATAACTGGAAGACACTTGGCGCAATGGTCTCGGGGCGTTACATGTTGTAACTCGTATGATGTGTTTATGCATGCTTTCTTGCTTTTGATTGGATTGTGTCTCTGTCAAATAGAGATGTTTGACAGGGTTGGCAATGTGAGTTAACAAGATTTTAATTAGTAGGTCACATACACTAAAAACAACTTTGACTGGTCCCGAGTCTTTAATAAAAGGCACGTTGGTTTAGGTATATATATACCAGGATTATATATACCCACTAGCATTAAAACAACTTAGAATGGTTTGTCTGGTGTGTTTTTCATTGCGTGATTATTTTCTCTATTTGTATGTTAGATTACTGCATAATACACACATACCCGGTTCACCCACGAGTACCTTTGGGCAGTACTCGGGGGGATGCAAAGTCACATATCCCTATCTATCCGTGCATACTCCGTGTGCCGGATTTTCAAATCTAGAACCTCGTAGAGGCATTTCCGCCTGGAAATTCCTTGTCTCTAATTCTTTCTCCCAATTTCCATTTCTGGGGGAAACACTACCCACTTTATTTCATTCGATCCGGTGCAACTAGTCCGATACAGATTTCAACTCCGATCCCACCTCGACACCTACTTTTCGTGGAGCATTCCGCAAAAATTTTCCCATAACCCAGTGTGCTTCCGAATCTGGCGCCGCCACCTCTCCTGCACCTGGACCCCACCCCCACCATCTTCTGTGCCTTGCGTGGCGCAGGCGAGTCGCCACCCTCCTCCACCGCCGCCCGCGATTACTCTACCGGCGCAAAGGGACGGAGGATCAAGCATGGCGGAGGCCCACGCAGTGCACCATCTTCTCCCGCATCTCGAGCACCTGCACCCAGCCACGCATTCTCCCGAGCCTGGTCATTCTTGATGAGTACCAGCAGGAGGATCGACGAGCCAATGAGCGTTCCCAGCAGCGCCGCGAGGAATAACCGCAGCGCCGCCAAGAACATTTCTTCGCTGATGGAGCTCGGCTCGATCTCGTCCAAACCAAAGAGGTAGTAGAGCGGCATTGCGTTTGTGCATTGGAGGAGAGCCGCGTTGCCGTTTTTATAGTCCAACCCCGGTGTACGGTGAGCGAGGTCTAGGAGAACTGCTCGTCGCTCGATCACCGGCGTCTAGGAGGCGAATCCACGAGCAGTGCCGACAAGGTGCTGGCCCGCGACGTGAGTGCTCGCTGCATCGGCGCCGTGCACGCCGCGCACTATGGCACTAGGGTCCTCATTGCCCTAGGAGCTAGAAGCGCGCTGCGCCAAGCCACACGCGGAGCAGCGACGACGAAGAAGAAGCAGCAAGCTGGAGGTAGAAGAAGGAGGCTTCGAGTGGGCCCTGGACCCACGTGTCAGCAGGTGAAACCACTATTCATTGGGGGCATCCGGTATTTTTCGGGAGTCTGATCTTGAGTACCCCTAGCCGTGGAGGTAACCTTGTTTTGACCATGTATCCCTTCCCGGGTGTACCAATTATCGGTGCCTCCATCTCAATTGAATTTAATCAAAGGGGTTAAAAATTAACCCCAGGTTTTCTTTTGAAATGGTTATTCTTTCATTTGTGCTGTAACCTAGGAATCTCGTGGACGAGATTCTTTTTAAGGGGGGAAGAGTTGTAACAGCCCCAAAATTAGGTTATCAATTTTTGTGCTGTTATTCTCTCGTGGCACTCATTTTCAAAATCTTTCTCCTAAGTTTGTTGGATGACTCTGAGATTTCTTGTCATTTCAACCTTTCAAAACCTTGCCCATGTCTTTTTCAGTGGGCAAGACCTCATCCCAACTCTCTCAAACCCTAATTCCAAATTTTTGGAATCTGGATATGCCCTTTTGTGCTTACAAAGGAGCCATCATTTTCCTTGATATGTTGATCGTTCCAATTGTTCCCAGAGACCATTCTACCTTTCTGAACCTTGGATGTGCAAAAATATTGCTAGGTCCCACACAATATTTTTGAATTGTGATTTATTCCTTTTCTTGCTTTTATGAGGAATAATATCCAAAGGCATAGCTAGCCATATCCTAAATTCATGAGAATTGGTGGAGTTGATACTTATGCCTAATACAAGCTCTAGCAAATATATTGGCCATAATTAAATAAGGAAAATTGCCTTTTTCTATTTAATGTCAATATTGCATTTCTGCCATTTTCCAAAGGAACTACTATTTTTATAATAGGGAACATTCTCACATAAATTGTGGATCTTGTCCTTGATATATAATCACTAGTTCCACCCTCAACTCATGATCCTCAGTTCAAAATTTTGGCACATGATCCAATGCAAGTTTCTGCCTTCTCTGAAATTTTGCAAAAGAAGTGCTTTATTCCTAATTCCAATGGAGCTGCAATTTGGCAGGGTTATTAACCTTGATAAATAACCCATGTATGCCAAATATGACCTCAATCCATTCACCCTAGCTTCCTGTGCTATTTTTCAAAGTTCCTGACCAGAATGGAGCTTTGTGAAGGAAGTACCTTCATAGAGTTTCCAAATGGGATGAAACTTTTCCATCCTCTCAAGTATCTCAAATCATCATCCTCCACCCAAATTCAGTTCATTTCATTGAACTATGTGAGCACAGTAGCAATTCTTGGTTTCTGTCCAACTTCTCAGTTTGTGAAGAAAGGTGCATTTCATCTTGCCCCATTATAGCTGAAAATATTCCCAGGCCTTCTCATATCCATATGACCTATCTCAACAAGATTTTGGCTCATTTCATCTAGCCAATTGCCCTGAGGAGTTTTCTGAAGTTTTTGTACAGAAATGATAGCTATGAAGGAAGTATCATTTTGACAAGTCCATTTGGTATGAAACTTTTACAATGTCATTATATACCCAAATCATCAGACTTTGCCAAGTCTTAGCCAAATTCCTCACTCCTAGTGAGTGCTCCTTCTTGATTCAATTTCTGGGTCAGATTTGGCAGTTGTAGAGCAACTATGCTAAATATTTGACCAAATGACCTCAAAATTACCAGGACCGTAGTCCTTTCTACCCTAAGCCTCCCCGACATCAAATTTACCTTTTACCCTCTCTGGTTTAATCTCTGGAGTGTGGCCAAGTTTGCAACAGTAAACTTGTGGAGCTCGGGTTACTCAGCTTAGTTTGTCTCTGCCCATCTACTTACCGTAGTAACACTCTTTCTACGAAGTACTACGCGGTAGACATGAGCTGGTCTTAGTAAAAACCCCGAAGCGCGCACTGTCCGTGGTGACCACGACTGTAGCCAGCCAAAATGGTGGTCTAGCCACTGTTCTTGTCGGCAGCGCTGCTCCGACCATCTCTGGCCTCGCCATTAATGCCCAACAGCTCCCCCTCGATGTCGGCTTCCCTCTGGACCTCCGGCCCCCTTCGTTTTCTTCACCGGCGAGCCGTGCCAACGACCGGAACAGTGCGCTCCTGTGCATCGTCTCCTTCCTCCCCGATGTCCTCTTCCTCCGTTCGTCTCCGAGCGCTGCTCATCTCTGTGACTTTCTTGCGCTCGTCCACTTCCCTCCTCGTCGCCTTCACGTGCCTCCCCATGACTGCTGAGCACAGTAGAGCGTCGGCCGGACGCGCTCGGCGATGCCCGGCTCGGGTGCCCCTGCCCCGGCTATAAATAGCCCGTCTGCGCCTCGTCCGAGCTCATCAGCAGCTCCCCCGCCCTCTTCTACGCCTCCCCAAGCGCTCATTCTTCCCGGATCCTCTCTTTGATTCCGGCGACTATTGCCTCCCCTCGCCGTTCCTGCACCACCACCGCATCCCCCATGCTCCAGCGAGTCTCCCCGTGGCCTCGGCCTCTCCTTTCCTCCATCGTAGCCCCCACTTCACCGGCGACCGAAACCCCCTCTCCACCACAGGCCCTGCTGCTCTCTGTCCGACGCTCGTCGACGGCAGCGGCTACCACCTCTGGATGCGCCTCCCTCCCCTGGTCATCTGGGTAGGTTGCACGACCCCCGCCGTGGCCGAACTCGCCGGCAGTCGCCGTTGCGGTGTCCTCCTCCCTCGGCCAGGCGCGAGCCCGAGCCTGAGGTTGAAGACGCTAGGGCCAGGCAGGCCCCTCCTTGCGCGGCCCCACCTATCGGTGACCGAAGGGCCTGGCCCAGCACCATGTCGGATAAGTGGCGGCGCCCTTCGGCGAAGCCGTTTCCCCGCACCAAAAGCGCACTTCGTCGTGCTTCAGAGAGAAATGTGTTTTCGTTTTCTAAAAACGTACTTTCTGTCGCCTGCGGTCAGTAATGCGCTTTCCCTTTCTGAAAACATATTTTCCTTAGTGCGCTTTCTGTTTTAACCGACAAGGGCATGTCTGTGAATATTGATTTTACATGTTAGTCCCTGTCATTCAAACGACCGTATCTTTGCAACCACAACTCCGATTGAGGTGATTCCAGCGCTCATGTTCTCAGTTCATTGAGCTGCTTCCGTTGGTATCATTTTCATAATGTTCTCACATAATGAAAATGACCATTTTGCCCTTGCCCATAAACAGCCCCCTCCGAGAGATTCAACAAACCATTTTCATTGGGTGTATAACCATAGAAGGTTTTATTCATGTAAACAGAATAACAATTATTCTCTAACTTAAATGAATAACCGTATTGCAATAAACATGATCAAATCATATTCATGCTCAACGCAAACACCAAATAACACTTATTTAGGTTCAACACTAATCCCGAAAGTATAGGGAGTGTGCGATGATGATCATATCATTCTTGTAACTACTTCCAACACACATCGTTACTTCACCCTTAACTAGTCTCTATCCATTCTGCAACTCCCGTTTCAAGTTACTACTCTTAGCAACTGAACTAGTATCAACTACCGAGGGGTTGCTACAAACACTAGTAAAGTACACATCAATAACATGTATATCCAATATACCTTTGTTCACTTTGCCATCCTTCTTATCTGCCAAATACTTGGGGCAGTTCCGCTTCCAGTGACTAGTCCCTTTGAAGTAAAAGCACTTAGTCTCGGGCTTAGGTCTAGACTTGGGCTTCTTCACTTGAGCAGCAACTGGCTTGCTGTTCTTCTTGAAGTTTCCCTTCTTCCCGTTGCCCTTTTCTTGAAACTAGTGGTCTTGTTAACCATCAACACTTGATGCTTTCCTTGATTTCTACCTTTGTCGATTTCAGCATCACGAAGAGCTTGGGAATCGTTTCCTTTATCCCTTGCATATTATATTTCATCACGAAGTTCTAGCAACTTGGTGATAGTGACTAGAGAACTCTGTCAATCACTATCTTATCTGGAAGATTAACTCCCACTTGATTCATGTGATTGTAGTACTCAGACAATCTGAGCAGATGCTTACTGGTTGAGCTATTCTCCTCCATCTTGTAGGCAAAGTAATGTCAGAGGTCTCATACCTCTCGACACGAGCATGAGTATGAAATACCAATTTCAACTCTTGGAACATCTTATATGCTCTGTGGCATTCAAAACATTTTTGAAGTCCTAGTTCTAAGCCGTAAAGCATGGTGCACTAAACTATCAAGTAGTTATCATACCGAGCTTTTGTCAAAACGTTCAAAACGTCTGCATCTGCTCCTGCAATAGTTCTATCACCTAGCGGTGCATCAAGGACATAATACTTCTGTGCAGCAATGAGGATAATCCTCAGATCACGGAGCTAGTCCGCATCTTTGCTACTAACATCTTTCAACTTATTTTTCTCTAGGAACATATCAAAAATAAAACAGGGGAGCTAAACGCGAGCTATTGATCTACAACATAGATATGCTAATACTAACAAGACTAAATTCATGATAAATTTAAGTTCAATTAATCATATTACTTAATAACTCCCACTTAGATAGACATCCCTCTAGTCATCTAAATGATCACGTGATCCAAATCAACTAAACCATGTCCGATCATCACGTGAGATGGAGTAGTTTTCAATGGTGAACATCATTATGTTGATCATATCTACTATATGATTCACGCTTGACCTTTTGGTCTCCAGTGTTCCATCGCCATATCTGCATATGATAGGCTCGTCAAGTTTAACCCGAGTATTCTGCGTGTGCAAAACTGGCTTGCACCCATTGTAGATGGACGTAGAGCTTATCACACTCGATCATCACGTGGTGTCTCGACATGACAAACTTTGGCAACGGTGCATACTCAGGGAGAACACTTTTATCTTGAAATTTAGTGAGAGATCATCTTATAATGATACCGTCAAACAAAGCAGAATAAGATGCATAAAGGATAAACATCACATGCAATCAATATAAGTGATATGATATGGCCATGATCATCTTGTGCTTGTGATCTCCATCTCCGAGGCACCGTCATGATCACCATCTTCACCTGCGCGACACCTTGATCTCCATCGTAGCATCGTTGTCGTCTCGCCAACTATTGCTTCTACGACTATCGCTACCGCTTAGTGATAAAGTAAAGCAATTACAGGGCGATTGCATTGCATACAATAAAGCGACAACCATATGGCTCCTGCCAGTTGCCGATAACTCGGTTACAAAACATGATCATCTCATACAATAAAATATAGCATCATGTCTTGACCATATCACATCACAACATGCCTTGCAAAAACAAGTTAGACACCCTCTACTTTGTTGCTGCAAGTTTTACGTGGCTGCTATGGGCTGAGCAAGAACCGTTCTTACCTATGCGTCAAAACCATAACGATAGTTCGACAAGTTAGTGTTCTTTTAACCTTCTCAAAGACCGGGCATAGCCACACTCGGTTCAACTAAAGTTGGAGACACTGACACCCGCCAACCACCTATGTGCAAAGCACGTCGGTAGAACCAGTCTCGTGTAAGCGTACGCGTAATGTCGGTCTGGGTCGCTTCATCCAACAATATCGCCGAACCAAAGTGTGACATGCTGGTAAGCAGTATGACTTGTATCGCCCACAACTCACTTGTGTTCTACTCGTGCATATAACATCTACGCATAAAACCAGGCTCGGATGCCACTGTTGGGGAACATAGTAATTTCAAAAAAATTGCTACGCACACGCAGGATCATGGTGATGCATAGCAACGAGAGCGGAGAGTGTCATCCACGTACCCTCGTAGACCGTTAAGCGGAAGCGTTATGACAACGCGGTTGATGTAGTCGTACGTCTTCACGATTGACCGATCCTCAGTACCGAACGTACGACACCTCCGCGTTTAGCACACGTTCAGGTCGGTGACATCCCGCGAACTCACGATCCAGTAGAGCTCGGGGAAGAGTTTGTCAGCACAACGGCGTGGTGACGATGTTGATGAAGCTACAGCAGCAGGGCTTCCCCTAAACACCGCTACAGTATTACCGAGGTGGATTATGGTGGAGGGGGGCACAACACACGGCTGGGAGAGATCTTTGCGATCAACTTGTGTGTCTAGAGGTGCCGCCTGCCCCCGTATATAAAGGAGCAAGGGGGAGAGGCGGCCGGCCAGGAGGAGGCGCGCCTGGGAGGAGTCCTACTCCCACCGGGAGTAGGACTCCCTCCTTTCCTAGTTGGAGTAGGAGAAGAGGGAAGCAGGAGGGAGAGAGGAAGGAAAGGGGGGAGCCCCCTCCTTGTCCAATTTGGACTAGAGGGAGAGGGGGCGCGCGGCCTAACCTGGCCGCCCCTCCTCTTCTCCACTAGGGCCCATCTTGGCCCATCAAACCCACGGGGGGTTCCGGTAACCCCCAGTGCTCCGGTAAAATCCCGATTTCACCCGGAACACTTCCGATATCCAAATATAGGCTTCCGATATATCAGTCTTTATGTCTCGACCATTTCGAGACTCCTCGTCATGTCTGTGATCACATCCGAGACTCCGAACTTCCTTCGGTACATCAAAACACATAAACTCATAATATAACCATCATCGAACTTTAAGCGTGCGGACCCTACGGGTTCAAGAACTATGTAGACATGACCGAGACATGTCTCCAGTCAATAACGAATAGCGGAACCTGGATGCTCATATTGGTTCCTACATATTCTACGAAGATCTTTATCGATCAAAGCGCACAACACTATACGTTGTTCTCTTTGTCATCGATATGTTACTTACCCGAGATTCGATCGTCGGTATCCAATACCTAGTTCAATCTCGTTACCGGCAAGTCTCTTTACTCGTTTCTTAATACATCACCCCATAACTAACTCATTAGTTATCATGCTTGCAAGGCTTATAGTGATGTGTATTACCGAGAGGGCCCAGAGATACGTCTCCGACAAACGGAGTGACAAATCCTAATCTTGATCTATGCCAACTCAACAAGTACCATCAGAGACACCAGTAAAGCACCTTTATAATCACCCAGTTACGTTGTGATGTTTGGTAGAACACAAAGTGTTCCTCCGGTATTCGGGAGTTGCATAATCTCATAGTCATAAGAACATGTATAAGTCATGAAGAAAGCAATAGCAGTAAACAAATGATCAAGTGCTAAGCTAACGGAATGGGTCAAGTCAATCACATCATTCTCCTAATGATGTGATCCCATTGATCAAATAACAACTCATGTCTATGGTTAGGAAACTTAACCATCTTTGATCAATGAGCTAGTTAAGTAGATGCATACTAGTGACACTATGTTTGTCTATGTATTCACACATGTATTATGTTTCCTATTAATACAATTCTAGTATGAATAATAGAAATTTATTACGAAATAAGGAAATAAATAATAACTTTATTATTGCCTCTACGGCATATTTCCTTTAAACCATACTTGATTTTTCTGAAGTTAATGGAACCTACTTCCTGCCCTATGAGTTTCGTGCCATAGCATTGATGAGCTTCAAGAACAAGAACAAGTAGCCGAAGAAAGTTTGGTGGACGAAGATCTTCAAACTAATGATGCACGAAACCAAGAGAAAGATGATGACAAGGAGTTGGGGATCTATCTGAAGGCGGAGCAAGATATTCTTCAAGACACACCATCATCATGCTCTCCCAACATATTTGAAGAGGTATGTCTAGCAATTAATTTACCTATTTTCAGATTTGGTCATGACTTAGTTGTTGATGCATATATTAGAAAAATGTTGATAAGAAATATTGAGAGACCAATGAAGAAGGGTAATTTATTTGTTAGCAATCAGATTGTCACAAAGCATATTGGTCAACACATTGCACGATTCAGAAAGACCGATTGCGAGAAATTGTTGCAGCCAAGGCTTTCCCCATTGCTTTATCTTAAGCTCATATCTAATTGGGTAGCTTTGCTTATTTCTTACTTGGCTTACACTTGGTCTCAATTGACACATGTATGTTCTAACTATTTTCGTTTCAGAAATTTAAAGCCAAGTTTAAAATCTTCTGACCAAACCTATGCCAGTATAGAGTGCAAAACACAATGCATAGCCAAATGGGGTGATGCAAAATCTGAACCATTCGTTTGCTTAACTCCAAAGCCATTCTCACAACAATATCGGCTAGAAAACAAAAGGTATACTTTCGATTCAAACATGTGCGATCAAATCTTTGATTTGTTGTTGAAAAATAATTACATTAGAGTTCTTGATCACCATGTCAAGCCATCTATCCAAGGACGAATGTATTGTAAGTTACATGATTCGTTCAAGCATAATTTTCAGGATTGCAACATGTTTTGTCAAATAGTTAAATCGGCCATTGAAAAAGGACGATTGAAGTTTGTTGAAACACCTAGACATGAACAGTCTATTCTGATTGGTCCCGATGGCAAAAAGTTTTTGCATCGGCTACTTCAAGCCGATCCATTTAAATAGAAGGTAAAAACTGCAGGTGATGGGATCAAGCTTTCAAGTAAAGAAGTTGTTGAAGAGCATAATGAACATAATCTTGAGGGCAAAAATTACATCAAAGCTACAATGGAGACGCCAAGAACTGGGGGGCAGCAAGCAAATCCAATGATCGATGAAAGCAAACCAAAAGAAAACAAAGGCCGAAATAAGCGCAAGTGTAAGATATCAAAAATCACCTTCGCTGAACTATTGGATAAATATCAAAATAAGAGTGAAGAGAAGAATGCTTATCGGCCAAATCATGCAAAGAAACCAAGAACACCCCCAAGGCGCAAATATGAGGATCGGTATTGGCAAAGTGAGAATTTTAATGCAACATATTCATATCCTTATTTTGGGCCACCAATGCCAGTGTTGTGGATGCCTCCCTATGCTCAAGTAGATCTATATCCATCATGGGATAGGTATGATACAAGGGCACATTCTCCATCTTATTTTAGACCATCTCGTCAATATTATGCAGCTCTAAGAAGATCAACATCTGAACAATCACATGTTAAAGACCGTTTCAATCATAAGGGATAGGTCCAGAGCTTAAGGAAGAAGAAAGAGGTGGTCAAGCAAGTTTACTGTGTTAAAAGATATGGTTGCAAGAGTGCAACTTCAGATTTGATCTCAAATGAAAAGGAGCCAATTAAAGTGTTGACATTGTCTACTAAAGGCATTGAGATGAACCGACCAATTATTGAGAGTCAAAGTGCCAAATCTAAAGAAAAGAAGTTGAAAGTGCACAACGCCAAAAAGGAATTGCCATTGGTCAAAACAGAATCATAGCCGAGATGCCCACTCGGTTTATCGTATTGGCAAAAGAGGGAATTACAAAATCTTAGTGCACAAGAGTTGAGACAAAAGAACATGGCATGGGTTCCCAAGAGGATCAATAATAACAAAAAGGATGTGCATGCTTCTATTGCAATAAGTACAATGAATGTGAAAAAAGAGAAGGATGGAAGCAACAAACAATTAAGCCGAAGGTGTGCATCACAACATCAAAATCTTCGGTTAACACATTATCCATATTCTTCAACTATGCCATTAACGCCTATGCCATGGAATTCGTCATCATGTATGATTGGTAACCCTCAATGGGCTTATTTTAATCCATGGATGCAATATAATTTCTTACATCATGAAAGGATATTACCAAATCACTATACATTTGATTAGTTACATTTTTGTTGCTTATACAAAGGGGCCGAAATATTTTTTTGCTATTTCATTTATTTATTTCAGATATTCATGATTTGGTGGATGAATTCTACATGGACCTCATGGTAATGGCCGATACTTAACTATCGCCCTAAGAATATATCTAAGAATGGCCAATGTGGTATTCTAACATCGTCCTTAGTTTGAGTAGAGATTGAGATAAGTGCTTGCACAGAAATTTGTCAAATTGATGCTATTTAAGATATATGCATAGACCAGTTCAGCAAAACTGCAAAGTAAACTTATGTTTTGATTGGGTGTGCTTTGGCTTATTAATTTTCAGAATTTATGTAAGGCCAAATCATGGTTGATTTTATTACTGAGCATCATATTGACATCATGGATTGTATTGGTTTTAGCTTTATATCTCTAGTACCATGGAGATTATACATTGATGGTTAAATTTGTAGCAATGGCCAAGGTGTTGGTGTTGCTTATATATCTCCTTATGGTGCTATTTTGTGAAGCCTCATGCCGCTTAAAATATTTATGCACAAATGATCAAAGCCGAATATGCATTGTTATTTGGATTGGAGCTTTTCCTTACTATAGCTGCTATACATATTGAGGCTTTCAGTGATTCGTTATTAGTAGTGCAACAAATATCCAATGGTTATCAATGTTTTGACGTATCACTTTTAGTTTATCTTGAGGTATGTCTAGATGTAAAATTTATCGTGGGTTGCTTTAAGATTCTTCATATATTTAGACATGATAATTGGAGAGAGTTGGCATAGCAGGCATTCGGCTACCATATTAGTCATGGTTTATTGCACATCTATCAATAGCTGATGCTTATTCTTGCCAACATAGGTAAGGCCGAATTGGAGCTCACAACCTCGGCCACTAATGAAACCTTTATGCAGACGAAGTAAGGATTGAAGGAAGTTCATTCTTTATTATCTGCAAGATCCTAGCGAAAGGGATAACAATATGGTTCGGATGATGGTTTTGGTCTATGGAACCTTATCACCAGATTGTTATAGAAGCTGAGAAGTGTTCACCCAAGTTTGCATCAAGCGGTTCAAACAAGCAATGGCCGATATATACTTATCGTCCTAAGAACATGCAAAATGGCCAATGGAGTGTTGACATCGTCCTTAGAAAAAGCATCATGCAACTTATTTTTTGGCACACAAGTTTGCCCAAAAATAGGGGGGCATGTGTTGACACCAGATTTTGGCACGGCCAAGAACTTAATTAAGATGGCCTCAAATAGAGAAGTGCCCAAAGTGAGAAAGTTCCATATCGTCAAAAGGAGAAACTTTCATATTTGGGTCATAGGCATCCTGTCTCATCTCTAAGGCCGAAGTTGTGTTTGAAGTACTCAGATTTTGTATTCAGAATACTATTTGGCTGATTACGCCCCCAAGACGGCCTAATATGAGAAATGTTTCTACACGAATTGTCTTCGTATCGTCGAGACAATCGATTTCGATATAAAAAACGTCTAACTCGGAGTTTGTATGCAAAAGTTAGAGCCAAAACAGTGTGTTGCATAAGTTTGCCCCGGAAGTTCGAGGCAAAACTTCCGGGGAGGTTCCACGCTAAACCGAAAGTTTGCATGCGGTGCGCCCCGAAAACTCGAATTTTAACATTGTTTGTAGATTTGCGGGGCCGATTTCGATATCAAGATGACCTCGGATGAAAAAGTGATCAACTTAAGAGTTTTTCTCCATTGCAAGGTCTACAACTTTGCTTTTGGGACCATCGTCATCTGAAGTAGTATGCGACCTGCAGATTCATTGCAAGAGGGCTACTTGATATAATTTCAGCCCAGAAGTTCCGGGCCAGACCGGAAGTTTCGGCCCTCGTAGTCCGAGTTAGGGTAACTTTTGATGATTTGGACGTGATTTGAGTCTTTTTTTTGTACGGGAAGTCCAGCCGCCTCATATATATATGTAAGGGGTGACGGCCAATTGAACAACACACAATCGAACAAATCATATACCACTTTTTACCTTTACCTTTATCTCTCTCCCTTGTTCTTCTTCTTCCTCGTTCTTCGTTCGTTCTTCATTTGCAGAGCGGTGAACCTCGAGGCCCTAGGGGCAATCAAGTCGACCTAGGGCAGCCCATAGCCGCTGCGCGCCCTGACGGGGTCCTTCCCGGGCGTGTGGGGTTTCGGGTCCTCAAAAGCGCCCGCCAGATTGTCTTGCGTACCGTGCTTTCGGCGGGTCTCCTTCGACGTGAGTTGCGGTGCATCACCCCCGGCGTTGAGGGTACACGGTGACGTGTTCGTGTGCGAACAGAAGCAGCACCTCAGGGACCGACCAGCAGTCCAGACCCTTGTCGGTCCAGGATGTAAGCCTCAGCGGGGGTCTGGATCTAAAGGCTGGCGCAGCTGCCCACTTGGAGCCGCGGGGTTCTGTGATATAGAACCATTCCTGTTGCCATATTTTGACGGTGTCCACAAAGACTCCCTTTGGCCAATTGGCTTTGGGGACCTTGCTCACCATGGCGCCACCACAGACCACGTGTTGCCCATTGACCACCTTAGGTTTCACATTAAAAATCTTGAGCAATAAGCCGAAGTGTGGAGGGACACGGAGGAAGGCTTCACACACGATGATAAACGGCGAGATGTGAAAGAACGAATTTGGGGCCAGATCATGAAAATCCAGCCCGTAGTAGAACATGAGACCCCTTACAAAGGGGTGAAGGGTGAATCCGAGTCCACGGAGGAAGTGGGGGATAAACACCACCCTCTCACCGGGATCCGGAGTGGGGATGACCTGCGCTAGATCGGGAACCCTATGCTTGATTTCCGCGGTCAAATACTGCGCTTCTGCAGCTCCTTGATGTTTTCCTCTGTCATGGAGGAGGACACCCACTTGCCTTGAGAGTCGGCCATAGTCGGAGGAGTTATCAAGGAGAGAAAAGCTTGGAGTTTTTGGTGTTGGAGCTCGGGGACGGAGAGGCAGAGAGAATGAGGCGTGTGGTGGAACAGATGGGTTCTATCCACTTATATGGACTGCGAATATCAAGCGCCCCCCCCCCTCGAGCCTTAAAACCCTGTTCTCAAGGGGTCGCGCGAACCGCATGGTTAGGTTACCAAAACTCATATTGATGAGAATCATGTAATAAGGGGGCACGATCTCTGCTTTGACAAGACGTGTCATCGGAGGTTGTGTCTCGAAATGTGAAACGGGAGACTAAAAAATGGTTTGAAATAATAAAATGGCCCGACGTAATGTCTCACTAGTAAAATCTTCAGAGGACAGAACTTATCCATATTTTGCCCTTACGATTCTGGGGTATGACTGTTGTACAAAGCCAGATACAATACTGACTATCAATTACTTTGAAGAATTCGGAGGAGGAACCCGCCTTGCAATGCCGAAGGCAATCTGCGTGTCGGACACATCATAATTGAAGATCGGTTCAGGGGCTGCCGAGGTAGTCCAGGATTATGGGGTCCTTGGGCGTCCGGGCTACGTGACGTGGGCCTGACAGATGGGCCATGAAGATACAAGATAGAAGGCCTTCCCTCGTGTCCGGATGGGACTCTCCTTGGCATGGAAGGCAAGCTTAGCATGCGGATATGAAGATTCCTTTCTCTATAAACCGACTCTGTACAACCCTAGCTCCCTCCGCTGTCTATATAAACCGGAGGGTTTAGTCCGTAGAGGCAGTCACAATCATAATCATATAGGTTAGACATCTGGGGTTTATCCATTACAATCTCGTGGTAGGTCAACTCTTGTAACCCCTATACTTATCAAAGTCAATCAAGAAAGAAATAGGGCATTACCTCCATCAAGAGGGCCCAAACCTGGGTAAACATTGTGTCCCCTGTCTTCTGTTACCATCGATCCTTAGACGCACAGTTCAGGACCCCCTACCTGAGATCTGCCGGTTTTGACACCGACAGTGGCGATAAGGGGGGAGGGCGCATCCAGGGGGTAGGATGCGCCCCCTACCTTGTGGACCTCTCGGTGACCCCCTGACCAAGATCTTCCGCCTATATATTCACATATATTCCCAAACCACCAAAAGTATCCATGAAAACACTTTTCCACCGCCGCAACCTTCTGTTCGCATGAGATCACATCTTCGGGCCTTTTCCGGCATCCTGCCGGAGGTGGATTCGATCACGGAGGCCATCTACATCAACCATATTACCCTTTCGATGAAGCATGAGTTGTTTACTATAGACCTATGGGTCCATAGCTAGTAATTGGATGGCTTGTTCTCTCTCCTTGATTCTCAATACCATGTTCTCCTCGATGTTCTTGGAGATCTATCCGATGTAATCTTATTTTGTGGTGTGTTTGTCGAGATCTGATGAATTATGGATTTATGATCAGCTTATCTATGAATATTATTTTAATCTTATCTGAATTCTTTTATGTATGATTTGATATCTTTGTAATTCTCTTCGAACTATTGATTTGTTTTGGCCAACTAGATTGGTTTTTCTTGCCATGGGAGAAGTCCTTAGCTTTGGATTCAACCTTGCGGTGCCCTCACCTAGTAACAAAGTAGGGGTAGCGAGGCACGTATTGTATTTTTGCCATCGGGGATAAAAAGATGGAGTTTACGTCATATTTCTTGAGTTTATTCCTCTACATCATGTCATCTTACTTAAAGCGTTACTCTGTTCTTCTTGAACCTAATACTCTAGATGCAGGCAGGAGTCAGTCGATGTGTGGAATAATAGTAGTAGATGGAGGCAAGAGTCGTTCAACTTGACACAGGTGTGATGCCTATATTTCTTAATCGTTGGCTTGAATATCATCATAACTTTGCGCTTTTCTATCAATTGCTTGACAATAATTTGTTCACCCACAGTATTATTTGCTATCTTGAGAGAAGTCTCTAGTGAAACATATGGCCCTCGGGTCTATTTTCCATCATATAACTTTCCAATCTACTATTTTGCAATATTATATTTTTAGATCTATAAACCAAAAAAACAAAAAGTATTTACTTTATCTTTCATTTAGTTTTATCTATCTCTATCAGACTCACCTTTGCAAGTGACCATGAAGGTATTGACAACCCCTTTATCGCGTTGGGTGCAAGTGTTTGATTGTTTGTGTAGTTATTGGTGATTTGTGCATTCTTCCCCTATTGGATTGATACCTTGGTTCTCTAACTGAGGGAAATACTTATCTCTACTTTGTTGCATCACCCTTTCCTCTTCAAGGGAAAAACCAACGCAAGCTCAAGAAGTAGTAGTACCCACACAACAGAACCCATGGCCTCATGTTCCCATTTGGGTGGACCAATGGTCTTCCAACAAAACCAATCTATTCCATGACACTCTCCCGACCACTCCAACCCACTCCCCTTTGGGCTAAGTCATGAGTGGCCCCGGATGCCCACTCGGGACATCTGCCACCTTCGTGGTCGTCCATCGTTGTGGCAAAAACAAAAATGGTCCCAACCAGGACAATGGATCCATACAAATCGGGCACACAAGGCTTATGACCGCCTACCTTATTAGCGTAGCACGAGCACATAACCTTCCCTAGTTGGAGGAACTTGCGAGAGGCATGACAATAGACCTCATTAGGGCCTTCACATACATGCAAATGTGGTTGCACAGGAAAAGCTCAATTTGGTGGCACCTGACCAGCGAAATGACGGAAGTTGTCCCCAAGGTATATCTACGATAACTGTTACTCCAATATCATATATCAACCTGTAACCCAAGTGATAGCAATATCCACCAAGTAATATAGCCATAGCATCATTATAACTCTATAGGTAAAGCATTCGATATGGTCATGTTGAATCCAAAGCAAATGATACTACTGATCCAAAAGCAATATCAATATGTTGAACATAGATCAAAGTGACCGCATCAAATCCAAATAATACTCCAAGCATAATTTATGATATGGGCATGGTGAAAATAATCATAGCTACTAATAATCCAATGGTAACATGCCATCCTCAATCTGCCAAGCATTAGTCCTAGAAATCCAGGCAATATTATGGCAGTAGCAAGACCAAATATTACTCCAAGAAGTGCCATGAATAAATCATTTTTAACCTATGCAAATTTTAAGAAATTTAATTAAGTAAACCATGGCATTGCATTGCAATCATGCAAATGGAGGGTGTGGCTTGCCTTGCTCCAAGAAAATGATGGAAAGGTCCCGATCTTCATCAAACAACTCAAATCACTCCAGAAAAAAATTGAAAGCTTTTCTAAATATCACATAATGCATATTCTACTGTCCAGAAATGCTAGACAGCATATCAAAATGTCAACTTCTACCAGAAAATAGAGGAGCTCAAAATAAAAATAATGCAAAAAGAACCAATTCATTTGGACTTGTAGTTTAGGAGTTATTCATGGTCAAAGTTTGGTCAGAATCTGGATTAAAATGGATTTAATTGATTTTCCATAAAACCTCTGGGGGTGACATCGAAAGCGTAAACTAGGTTTACGCTTTCACTCGAAAACGATTCGAAGGGGGGTGAGAGGCTGACAAGTGTGGCCGGCCTGTCAGTATTAGAGAGAGAGAGAAACAGAGGACGATGAGCTCACTAGTGACCGTTCGCCAGCGCAGAGACCACGGCGGAGCTGGGCGATAGCAGGGATGGATCAGGAGGACATCGGCGACCACGCCCGTACCCGTAGCTCATTGGGAGGTGGCCGGACGGTGTCGGCCCCTTCGTCTCTGGCGGCAGCGTGCTTCGGGTGTCGGCGAACTCGACGATTCTGGTGAGTACTCAGGGATCGGAGGGTTTGGGCATGGTCGCGGGAGCTCTAGGAGGTGGAAGGTGGTGACCACTTGGGTGGCGGGGCATCGGAGGGGGCTGGCGGAGGTGGAGGCCGAACGCGGGGCTCCTGGCTGGAGAGCAAGAAGAGTGCTGGGGCTCTATTGAGATCCTAGGGAGGGCTCTTGGAGGGTGGAGAGGAGGCTACTTAAGAGAGGCGAGGTCGGTGTGGCCTTATATAGCCGGAGTAGGAGGTGTCGAGCCTGACACCGCTGCGGACGTGTGGTCAGAGCAGCGGACGCGTGTGCAGACGGGAGGGCTCGGCCGGTTGAGGCGACGGGAGAGCGACAGAGGAGTTCCACAGGAGCAACAGGTAGAGCCAAGGGGCAAGGAAGAAGAAGACGGAGTACGGACAGAGCTGGTTGGGGCATTGTGCGCCCTTGGGCAGGTGGCGTCTAGCAACGGCAAGGGAGTTTTTGGAGGGGGGAGGGGACCAGAGAGTGATGTGAGGGGAGGAGGAGTCAGATCGGCACCAGCGGACATGCGGACACTGCTGGAACGATGCGGCCTAATGCGACCTGACACGCAGAGCGCGGCCATAGTGCATTGAGCGGGCTCACAGGCGTGAATCCAACGCGGTCACCGCATGGCATGGCAAGGAGGGGACACTAGAGCTAGGGAAATGTTGTCTAGCATTTTGTTCTTGCACCATGGGTCTCTCAGGAGGTGATGGATCATCAGAAGGATCTCTGGATAGATGGGAAATATAAGGGGAAGTTTGCTGTAGCAAACTTGGACAGGCTGATGTGGTAACATGATAGTGGTAAAGAGACAAACTTGATGTCTAGGAGGATTAGGGTAGGAAATACTACAGTCCTGTGAAGTTTGAGAAGATTAGGACCAATTTTTATCATAGTTGCTTCACAATTGTAAATATGGTCCAAAAACTTGATTTGGATGAGGCACTCACATGGAGTGTTGAAATGGATTGAAATTTGGTAGATGAGGATGATATGGACATAAGAAGATACTGTAAATTTTCATGCCATTTGGCCATGCCAAAATGGTACTTCCTTCACAGTGATCTTCTCTACCAAAAACTTGAGAAAATTGTTGAGAGAAATTGGCTTGATGAAATGATCCAAAATTTGGTGGAGGGGAGTTTTATGGGTAGGAGACTGCTCTGGCAAATTTTCAGCAATATAAAATATACTGGCTTCACAAACTGAAAACATTGCCCGAAACAAAGATTTTATGTTGTTCTCACATAGATAATTGGATGGATGTGATACTTGGTGGAGAGTGATGATATGAGCACATGAAAGAGCTTGCAAAATTTCAACCCATTTCGATAATCCTAGCTAGTACTTCATTCACAAAGCTTTTCTCTGGACAGAAACTTTGGAAATTAGCTAAGGAAGATTCAGTAGCCAAATGGAGCTGAATTTTGGAATGAGGCAATTATATGGGTAGGAAAGAGTGCAAAAATAATTTGGTAGCAATCAAGAAAAGATAAATGACACTTCCTTCACAAAGTGCCACTCTTGACAGAATAGGAAATTTAATATTGCTGAATTATGTTTGAACTAGACAAAGAAAGTTTGGACATATTTGAGGAACATATGACCCAAAGAAATTATGATAATTATTTGGGAATTTTTTGGAAGACAGAAATATAGGTTGCTTCACAACCTAGGTCAAACATGATTATTCCTTTAACAGAAAAAGGAATATTCCCAACAAAAGAATTTCTGGGTTGGGCTAGAATGGAAGTGACATGATCTTGGGAGCGATTTGAAAAGGATGAACCAATTGGGAGAAGAAATAATGATGATCTTCCAGGTTTCAAGTCCATAGAACTGCTTCAAAAAATAAAAATAGAGCAAAACCCAAATAAATCAAATAGAAAAAGAAAGGGCCAAAAACCAGGGTGTTACAAAAATAGAGTGCCAATCGTGTGGGACCCGGTTGTCTTGCCAGATATTTACATTTTCTTTACTCATATAAGGCACGAATGCTTCTTTTATGTTACCATGGCAGTCGATGCTTGTGTCCAAGCCATGACACCAATATGTTTGAAAATTCCTTATAGTTTACTACACATCGAGTTAACTCGCACACAAGTACACAAATATTATTTTTCGAACTGTTATAGTTGGATGTTGCATGTACATGTAGTTCAAATTTGAATTATAGTCATTAAATGGCTAGAAAATCACTTAAATGTCTTTATAAGGCAAAATGAACCCTTATAATTTCCAAATTTTAACATGACGGTTGTATTAGTGCATGTTAACGGTAGAAAAAGTTTGAAGGACATAAGAGGAAGCTATTGTCGATTCGTCATCAAACTTGCATGTTCCCTCTTAGAACTAGTGAGTTTGCTCCGGTTTGTGAGGGGTGGTGTCCAAACTAGCCAGGCCAATTTTTTACACAAAATCTTGGTGCCATGCCATTACAGCAAGCAAGGTTTCATGTATTTCTGATCATTTTTGAATTTTTGGAATTTAAATGCCATGGCACTCGATGCTTGTGTCCAAGCCGTGACACCAGTGTGTTTGAAAATTCCTTCCAATTTACTGCACATGGAATTAACTCGCACACAATTACATAAATATGATTTTTTTTGAAACCATTATGGTTAGCTGTTGCATGTACATGTAGTTCAAATTTGAATACAGTCATTAAATGGCTAGAAAATCACTTAAATGTCTTAAAAAGTCAAACTACCCCTGAAAATTTCCAAATTTTATCATGATAGTTGTATTAGTGCACGTTAACGGTAGAAAAAGTTTCAAGGCCATAAGAGGAAGCTATCGTCGGTTCGTCATCAAACTTGCATGTTCCCTCTTAGAACTAGTGAGTTTGCTCCGGTGTGTGAGGGGGGGTGTCCAAACTAGCCTGGCCAAATTTTTTTAGACAAAATCTTGGTGCCATGCCATTACGTCAAGCAAGGTTTCATGTATTTCTGATCATTTTTGAATTTTTTGGAATTTAAATGCCATGGCACTCGATGCTTGTGTCCAAGTCGTGACACCAGTCTGTTTCAAAATTCCTTCCAATTTACTGCACATGGAATTAACTCGCACACAATTACATAAATATGATTTTTTTTTCAAACCATTATGGTTAGCTGTTGCATGTACATGTAGTTCAAATTTGAATTACGGTCATTAAATGGCAAGAAAATCACTTAAATGTCTTAAAAAGTTAAACTACCCCTGAAAATTTCCATATTTTATCATGATAGTTGTATTAGTGCATGTTAATGGTATAAAAAGTTTGAAGGCCATAAGAGGAAGCTATCGCCAGTTCGTCATCAAACATGCATTGTTCGCTCTCGAAACCACGAGCCTTCTAGTGAGTATGCTCCGGTTTGTGTCCAAACTTTCACCAAACTAGCCTTTTTTACCACATCATCTTGGTGCCATGCCATTACATCAAAGGTTTCATGTATTTCTGGTCATTTTTGAAATTTTTGGAATTTAAATGCCATGGCACTCGATGCTTGTGTCACTGGTACAATGAGGTGCTATATCTTTCTGCGATGGTATTTTGAACCATCGCCAAGTGAGTGTTTGCGATAGGGGGTCCTTCCCACACGACCCAGAAACCATCGGGGATATGGAGCCATGATGTAGAGGCCTTCCCAAATGTATTCGTATGCGATGCAGCACACACTAAATTCTTTCACATGTGTGGGATCGGTCATTAAACATCTCTAATGACGTAGTGAAACCAAATGGTGTGTCGTAATGAACCGTTCGGGAAACAGTATGTAAGGCACACAGGCCAACATATGAACTGTGTGTGATATGTGCCCCATAGCACACGAGTTTTCTGTGGAACCCGTCTGCCATGCAAGACTCCATCGCATACGTTTCCCAACAATTACTGTGTGCGATAATGTTCTATCACAAATTGTTCATGAGCCCTTTCGCACACATGCAAGTGTTGCAGACCGTTTGTGATTTGTTGTGTATCACCGACGTTGCGGCAAGAGTGACGTGTCCTTTTCATTTGGGATCCCACATATTTCCTGAAAATTTTATGACTAGGATTGTATCTTACATTGGGCACAGTTTACTCCGAGCTCTCGTGTGCAATAACGTGATATCACAAACGGTTTCGGAGCCCAGCGCACATGTAGTAGTGTTGTAAATCATTTTTGATCTGATGTGTATCACCGACGGTTCCGCTAGGATTGATGTATGCTTTCCGATGTGGATTGCACACACTCATTTAGTTGAACCATGTGCGAAGAAATTGCCAGGTTAAAACAAAGACATCGCATTTGAATCGGCATGCAAAAAGCAAATTCGCCACAATATTCAATTGAACAAATAGTGTCCATAGGAAGAACATTCATCAGATTTCCCAAGAATTGCAATTGAACAAATGGTAGCTAAATTCCAATGATTCGTCGACACATATATGCATTACATAATTAATCATAGTGTATGAAATACGAAGACCTAATCAGATGGAAAACAATGGATCCATGCGTATATGTTTAGCACCTAACTCTTACTCAATGTTTCAGGAGAACGCATGTTGAAATCTTCGTTATCACTAGTGGGGTTGATGTAGTGATTCAGGAAGTAGTCGTTGACAAATCTCTGAACCATCAGCAATTCACCAGCAGGGAGTGGTTCAGGGTCCTTGATTCTAAGATGAGTTGCAGTATTTTTAATATCAGAATGTGCCATATGAGTGGAGTAGAAGATATTAATTAAGATAGACTTACTTGTACTAATCCGCGAGCATCTTCACAACTATCAGCAGATTTGCAGATGGAGATCTTGTGTCTGCAAATATAGTATCCACAAAGGGAGGTCCCTGCTTGTTGCTGAGGACACTGAATTATTTTTTACAGAATTAGTCATGTATTTGTCCTGTTAGGAACAACCTAACCGGTGTTAGATGTATTTTTTTCTTTGGACAGAAATAGAAAGAGGTTTATTTAGAAGCTTGAACATTTCACTAGCGTAAGAAAATGTATTTGCAAACTATTGGATACATTTTCCGAAAATAACGGATTTTGGTGTGTTACCGGAGAAACGATCTCGTGCTACAGAGGTAGTTCCCTCTTGAATAGGTTCCCTAGTTTAGTTTTCCACAATGCGAGCACACGGCAAATGAAGATGAATTTTGACAACATCAATTATTGAACCATATATGAATGCAAATTAATTTCAACATCATAGAATTAAATACCTATCCATGAATTGCTGAAGATGCGTCAGATCCTAAGCGTTTGTTGACTCTCTGAGAGAATCCATGTAGTAAACTGTGTTCTTGTTGGGAACAATGAATACCAATATTCAGTGATTGCTACATATTAAGAAAGCCATGAACTTACGAATTATGTCGAAATCTGAAAGACAATCAGTGTATGCATGGTTGTTTACTTGACTGACCGTTCATGATATGGCCAGAGAAACGATTCTGCGTAGGACGTGGTTTCGAAGATACGGACGACCGTGTTAATGGCCCACTCCCGTTCATCCTTACCATGTAGTGTTGTGCCATTTTCTAATGCAGGATCTACAAAATACACACTCTCCCTTTTTCTTCTCTGTGTATTCAAACCCCTGAGAGGAATAAAATGCAGTTAGTTGTTTATCATTTAGAGCCTTGTATGGAGAAGTTGATCGGAGTTGTTAATTACTTACAAAATCAGGCATCTAACAAGAGTGGCATCGAGCTCGTCGAAGTTGAAGAAGAGATGTAAGTCCTCGAAACCCACACTAATGGAACCAGCATCGTGTCGGAAATGATCTCTATTGTAGTGGACTGCATAACATGATGACCTGCTAACATTTGATCCATGCAATATTTATGTAACTCGTGGCAACTGGAGCTACACTCATCAAAGTATTCGCCAACAAGAAATGGCTGGCCATGGACATAATTGCAAGCTTCAAGTACATCTGCTTTATTTTTAGCAACCTGCAAAGATATTTCTTCATCATCCATGCCATCAGAAATAATATTACTCCCCGATTCAAACAACTTGTTGTTAATTTGGTTCTGGGTGATGAGTGCTTTAAGTAATAGGCAATCATTCTCTTTCCTCGTCGCTCTCATGGCTTGCTTCCTCGTGGGTGCAGCCTTTTTGGCCGCTTACTTCTTGGTACTTGAAGCACTTCTGGTACAACATCTGGTTGGCTGAAAGGTAGACTGACGAGCAGATGGTTTAGCTATGCCGGACTGCTGACCATGCGTTCAAGCTATGTCGGGTTTCTGCGCAGGTTGTGCTAACTTGTCGTTGTGCTGATGAGGTCGTGCCAACGCATTGGTTTGCTGATAAGGAAGTGTTGGCACATTGGCATGCTGATCACGTGGCTGAGGACCAACGAACTGATGAGCAGTCGGTTGTCGACCTACAGACTGCTAAGCAGGTGGTTCCGAAGCATCAGACTACTCAGCAGTCTGTTCCACCAGGTTGGTCTGCTGACCATGTGTTGCAGCTGGGTCTCCCCCCGCTGCTTCAACGGCCGGCATCTGAACTGGTGGTGCATCTTCAACAGTTGTAGGCCTTGCCACTGGCTGCTTTGGGGCAGACGATGACATGGCATGTACGACACAAAGTCGGGCCGGCTGATCACAGGTTGATGCATCAGCTGTTGGATTACGAGTATTAGGTTCTTTGGGGGAAGCATGCGAGAGCTGCTGTGGTAGGGAGAGCGCACCGGTTGAGTGGCGACATTGGTTGCTCTTGGCGGGGATTCAGGGATCTCATCCATGAATTCTATTTCCTTTTGTGGCCACTGGATGTGATGTAACTGTATTTTCCCACGGTCCTTTGCTCATCGAAGTCTCCTAGGACATTCTTCTCGGCAAATTTATTGAATCCAGGCTTTACTTCAGTCACCTAGCACTTCACACAGCCCGGCTTCAATGGCACATTGTTCAACAAGAGGCCCTCTTCCAAGAAGGGTGGGCAAACCCAGGCTGTTGCACATTTTAATGTACATTCATAATGTTAAGCACGCCCTTCAGTCTATCTTTCATTCCAGATAGATCAGATATAGCATTATCATGAGTAGTTGCAGTCTGAGTGTCGCTGGGGTCAGCTGATGCACATCTACTCTTGTGCGGTGTTGTCGTGCAATAACCAGCATCCTCCATGCCCGCCTCCCCTCCCAGCTGCTGGCTATCTATCATGTTAGAGTCTTCTGCATCATCATTGACTCCTCAATATCCTTTCGAACAGCTGGATACATGTCCTTCCTCAACCTTTCATACAATTCATTCTGCTTCATCTCACTCCTTGCTTTTTTCATGCTGAGCCTCTCTTCTTTGCTGAGTGTGAAAGCCCTCTTGTGCAGGACATTAACACCTATACCCCTTGCACGGCCGGGGGCTCTCTTGTTTCCAGAGCATCGGATAGAATGTCACATGGCCATGAGTTCCTGTAGAACCTTCTAGGGATCTTGGAAGCCTTTAACATCATGCGATGCAGTTCTTCATCATGTGAGTTTTCAAAGTAATAAGTTCCGTCATCATGCCTCCTTGCACGTACCCGCAAGTAGTCTCTAGCGCGTTTGCCCCTGATGTCACTAATGGCCGGTTTCCCACCCGCTGCTACTGCTTCTTTGTCCTCCTGGTCCCATATCGGTTTCATGCCATAGTATCCTGCCGCACCCATGCGGTGGGGGTGTGTGTTCGTCTTCTGAAGTTTTGATTGCTTGGCACTCTTCTCAACAAACTTTGTAGTTGCCCTGACCATTTTGAATATTTCCTAGTCCGCCTTTGTAATTTGGGGGTATGCGGGGATTGGGTCCTTGCCTTCACTCAAGTACTTCTTGTACAACACGTGCTTCCAGTTTCTCTAATCATCCCTAGCCTTCTTCAGTGCAGCATTTTTGACCTGCATTCTCCACTACTCTGGAATGTTGAAGTGGTCCATGATATCTCGAACTATCCTTTGATGTGTTTCTGTGTCAGCCTTCCGAAACCCCAGCAGATTAATGTTGAGCCTTTGCCCTGCCAACAAATCCACACACACTCCTGATCCTCGTGCGTGCTTTATCTAGTTTAGTTGGAGCCCAAGACTTTAAAATGATCTCGGTTACTTCATATACACCTTTAGGCTAGTGTGTGGGCATCCTTGGAGCGTTCCTCTGTGTCCTCACCGGAAGGGTAATTGCTGCAGCTCTATCCCATTCAAGATTACTTGATCCCTCACCATCTGCTGAAGACCTAGGATTGTCAGAATCGGATGAAGATACATCGCGTGAAGCATGAGTGTCATCGCTGCTACTCGGCATCTACAGATAACACATGCGAAACTTAGGAAAGGAGGATAAGCATAAAACTAACAACTTGGCATCAAGTTGTCTAAACATGTCATGCAATAATTTAGAAAATGTACGGCTTATTTGTTAAGTTTGTGTGACTCGGGTGCCCACGATCTGTAAATCATCAATAACCTATTGGAACAAATATAGCCTATATGAACTAGTTAGGAAGGTAGATAATGAACATATATACGCTGTCCATTATTTTATTGCCAATTTGGGAACATACGGAACGAAATAGGAAGAGGGATTGCGAGGAAATTTGCCTCACCGTGATGGAGAGCAGTAACTAACAGGTTTCTAAATGCAAACCTGGCGGGACCAGGAGAGAGGCGGGGGTTATAGGATCGATATGCTCGAGGGTGGCTGGCAAGCAAACGAAGACGACAAGTACTGGGCAGCCACTTGTTGGGAACGGCAATGGAGGTAGGGTTGACACCAAAGAGCGGGCACACGGTCAGGGTGAGCACGGCAGCGCCAGAGAGGTTTCTGCTGTGGATCTGGGGGAGGGGGAGCTGGCGATGGAGATTGGGTGGACTAATTGAGTGAAATATGGGTGAGCGGTGGGGGGATGTTGGCGGCCTAGGTGAAAAGGGTGAAAACATATCCCCGGTCGCTGCGCGGAAAGGCCTATGCAAACAGTTGCCTCTAAGCGCTTGTGTGCACAAAAAGCTTAATTTCGTTTGAACTGAAGACTTGAGTTCATCGTTTCACCTCTAATTTTTCCCCACGGTAAGCAATCACCATTATACCACAGGTTTGATTTGCTGGCGCATTTTAGGTTTCGTGTGCTATATTTAAGACTTTTTTGGGCATTTACCGTGCATTTTGGCATATAAATCAAATCCTAGTTGGACTGCATTTGATGTCGAAAGGGATGAGGATTGTCGTTCGATCTGGGAGGATCCAATGGTGCAGACGTACGATGCGAGGTGTTTGGGTTCTGGCCAATCAGAACGCATGAGTCAGATCACGCGCGCAGCAAGGGGGCATCGGCCAAGGTTTGGTAGGCACGCGGCTTTTGTGAGTGAACTGTGTGGTATTGGCAAACATTTACATGAACTAACAACATATTTTTGTTTGAATGAAAACAAGAGTTCTTCGTTTCGCCTCCAAATTGTTTTCCACGGTAAGAAATCACCATTGTAACCTATGGTTCGGTTTTCTGGTGCATTTGAGGTATCATTTGCTATATTTGAGTAATTTTCTATACTCGCAACTACACGTGGGTGATAGCTAGATCATTTGTGTGTCACTTTGGGAGTTTTCATTCATTGTTCGAGAAATGGGAAAAAATGAAATAGTTTAGCCGCAGGGTGCGGCCAGAGGCGTAGGCCTTCTTGGTATTTCAATTGTAGGAAATGCATATAGAGTACGGAAATAACGAAAATTGGTGTGTCACCATGGCGTGCTCTCAGTATCCCACAGAAACATTTTGGTAAAGTTTAGCACAAGTTTTGATGCTCACTCCTTCCAAATCGGAGCATCTCACAAGAAGGATCGTAGTTTCCAAAAGAAGACGCGGCACTTCGGACTCCAATCGTCGGTGACTACATCATTCCGCCTCGAATTTTGTTCATGGTAAACAATCACATATATACCCTAGGTTTGATTTTCAGGCCCATTTTAGGTGTCGTCTACTATATTTAAGTCATTTTTTGCGCTTACCTTGCATTTAGTGCAGATAATATCAAAACTATACTACAACTACATCTGGGTGTTAGTTAGCAAAGAAGGTGTACAAATCATTTGTGTGTCTCTTTGCGAGTTTTCATCCATTGTCCAAAAAATGGGGACAAGTTTCAAACATTTCGGCCGCGAGGTGCGGCCACCGGTGAAGGCCTAGTTGGTATTTTAATTACAGGGAATTCAGATGGAGTCCAGACATCATCAAAATCGGCTTCTGCCCGTGCCATGCTCTCATGACCCTGTGGAAAAAAATTGGTGAAGTTTGGCACAAGTTTTGTTGATCGCTCCATGCAAACTGGAGCATCTCACAAGAAGGATCGTGGTTTCCAAAAGGAGACGTGTCAATTCAAAATCCAGTGGCTGGTGACATCATCGTTTGGCCTCACAAAAAAATTCACGATACGCAATCACCATTATACCACGGGTTTGATTTTCTAACATATTTTCAGGTATCGTTTGCTATATTTAAGACATTTATTGAATTTAACATGAAATTGTGGATATAAATAAAATCACAATCAGAACTACATGTGATGTTGAAAGGGATGAGGATTGTCGTTCGATCAAGGAGAATCCAACGGTGCACACGTATGATCTGTGGGGTTTGGGTTCTGGCCAATCAGAACACACGACTCAGATCGCGCGAGCGGCAAGGGGGCATTGGCCATGGTTTATTAGGCACACTGATTTCGTGAGTGAACTGTGTGCTATTTGAAAACATTTACATGAACTAACACCATATTTTTGTTTGAATGAAAACATGAGTTCATCGTTTCGCCTCCAATTTTTTCCACGGTAAGAAATCATGATTGTGCCCTACGGTCTCGTTTGCTATATTTGAGTCATTTTTTTCACATATATATATATAGTAGCAACTACGCGTGGTTGTTAGCAATATCATTTGTGTGTCTCTTTGCGAGTTTTCATTAATTGTCTGAGAAATTGGAAAAAAATTCAAACAGTTCGGCCGTAGGGTGCGGCCATAGGCGTAGGCCTTGTTGGTATTTTAATTACAGGAAATGCATATAGATTTCAAAAATAACGAAAATCATTGTGTCACTATGGCGTGCTCTCACGATCGCATGGGAAAAAATTGGTAAATTTTGGCACAAGTTTTGGTGCTCACACCTTCGATATCGGAGCATCTCACAAGAAGGATACCAGTTTCCAAAAGGAGAAGCGGCACTTCGGACACAAATCGTCAGTGACTACATTGTTTCCCCTCGGAGGAAAATCATGGTAAACAATCACGGATATACCCTCGGTTTGATTTTCTGGCCCATTTCAGGTCTCGTCTGCTATGTTTAAATCATTTTTTGCACTTACCTTGCATGTAGTGCAGATAAAGTCAAAACCCTACTACAACTACATGTGGGTGTTAGTAGGCTACTTAGGCTACTCATATATACTAGTATCATGCATATGATACTAGTGTATGATACTAACTTTATAGTGCATAGTATCATAGAGTAGTATCATAGATGATCATTTTTATTACCATGCATGACACAAATTAGCATCACATTTAACATGATATGGTATCTACCTATGTTACTCTAACCCTCTCTATGTTCTTTAATTCTTTGCCACGTCAGCATATTTGCTATTTTCGAGTGCATGATACCGGCATTATACCACCACTATGGCCAGCCTTATAGTGGGGAGTATCATACACTAGTATCATGCATTTGATACTAGTGTATGATACTACCTTCATAGTGAGTAGTATCATAGATGACCGTATTTATGGACATGCATGACACAAAGTAGTATACCATTTATTATGTTACGATATCTACTTATCTTACTCTAACCCACTCTCCCATCTTTAATTCCTTGCCAGATCATCATATTTGCTATTCCTGAGTGCATGATACTGGATATGATACCCCCACTATGGCCAGCCATAGCAAAGAAGGTGTATAAATCATTTATGCATCGCTTTGCGAGTTTTCATCCATTTGACCGAGAAGCGGGGAGAAGTTTCAAACGTTTCAGCCACGAGGTGCGGGCACTGGCGTAGGCCTAGTTGGAATTTTAATTACAGGAAATTCAGATGGAGTCTGGACATCATCAAAATCAATGTCTGCCTGTGGCGTGCTCTCATGACCCTGTGGAAAAGAATTGGTAAAGTTTGGCACAAGTTTTGATGATCGCTCCTTCCAAACCGGAGCATCTCACATGAAGGGTCATGGTTTCCAAAAGGAGACGTGTCAATTCAAACTCCAGTGGCTGGTGACTTCATCATTTGCCCTCATAAAAATTTCCATGGTACATAATCACCATTATACCACGGGTTTGATTTTCTGGTGCATTTCAGGTATCTTTAGCTATATTTAAGACATTTTTTGAGTTTAACGTGCATTTTGTGCATAAAAATAAAATTACAACCGGAACTGCATTTGTTATCGAAAGGGATGAGGATTGTCATTTGATCTGGGAGCATCCAAGGGTGCAGACGTACGATCCGTGGGGTTTGGGTTCTGGCCAATCAGAGCGCACGACTCAGATTGCGCGTGCAGTTTGGTCGACACACGGCTTTCAAGAATGAACCATGTGCTATTCGCAAACCAGATTGCTTATCTTCTGTTCATACATACTGGAGTGAGATCAATTGAGTGTGCTACCTCTATGGTATAATAATAATAATAATAATAAGCAGTTCATATTCATTGTCTGAGTTGACAACATATCATGGTCAACATATATAATGGTTCTTACATAAATAGAAAACTGGGCATAACTCACAAATTCAGTACATGCGACGGTTCTAAATTGAACAAATTAAGTTGCAGGGTAGGCATAAATACTAGTCTTACTGCTTAACTCCCATGTACATGGGGGAACTAGGATCATTACGTTGACCCTGAATGAACTTGGATTTTCTGATGATTTCACGCTTCTCTATTAGAGGGGTGCGTGATCCCTTGGCTGGAAACTCAGCAAATTCATCGTACTCGTCCTCATCGGCAACATCCTCGACACCCAGTACCCTCGTCTTCCCATGCATCACTGCATGGCAGCTCTTATGCAAGGAGTCTTCCGCATAGAAAATCTGGGTAGCATCACTGGCAAGAAAGAACGGGTCCGCGTGATATGCCATCGTTGTCTTGTTAACACAGGTCTTCCTGTAATCATCAACCTTTACTTGACCAAGAGGGATCCATGTGCACCTGAAAAATGCCATCTAGACTTTCACATAGTTAAGCTCACAAATCTCTTTCATGGTTCGATAGTATACCCTTTTATCAGCTTCATTTACAGTCATGCATTCTATTCGAACAGAGCAGTTCTGATATGAGGTCTTCTCATCATGTTCCTCAGTTTAAAACATGTAGCCATTTATGTCATATGATTGGTACGTCAACACCGTAGGTGATGGCTTTCGGGCCAACCACATAGCAATGTCATCGATGGATCCTTGTGCCAAACGATTCTTCAGCCATTTTGCGTAGTTCTTTGTGTGCTCCTTCATCTCCACATATGATGGATACACCATTGGTAAGAAGCTTTGGTATACTGATAACCCACAAGTATAGGGGATCGCAACAATTTTTGAGGGTAGAGTATTCAACCCAAATTTATTGATTTGACACAAGGGGAGCCAAAGAATATTCTCAAGTATTAGCAGCTGAGTTGTCAATTTAGCCACGCCTGGAAGACTCAATATCTGCAGCAAAATATTTAGTAGCAAAGTAGTATGGAAGTAACGATAATTGTGGCAAAAGTAACAGTAGCAGTTTTGTAGCAATCGTGACAGTGGCAACGGAAAAGTAACTTAGCAAAGATCAATATGAAACAAACTCGTAGGCAATGGATCAATGATGGATAATTATGTTCGATGACATTGATCATGCAACAGAACTAGCTCCAATTCATGAATATAATGCATGCATGTATTCTGAATACAGTCATACGTGCATATGGAAAAGAACTTGCATGACATATTTTTTTTCCTACCCTCCCGTGGCAGTGGGGTCCTATTGGAAACTAAGGGATATTAAGGCCCCCTTTTAATAGAGAACCGGACCAAAGCATTAGCACTTAGTGAATACATGAACTCCTCAAACTACGGTCATCACTGGTAAGTGTCCCGACTATTGTCATTCCATGGTTGCCGGATCATAACACGTAAGGTGACTATAACTTGCAAGATAGTATCAAGAACACAAATATATTCATGAAAACATAATAGGTTCAGATCTAAAATCATGGCACTCGGGCCCTAGTGACAAGCAATTGGCATAGCAAAGTCATAGCAACATCTATCTTAGAACATAGTCGATACTAGTGATCAAACCCTAACAAAACTAACTCTATTACTCCCTTCGTCCCATAATATAAGAACGTTTTTGGCACTACACTAGTACCAAAAACGTTCTTACATTGTGAGACGGAGGGAGTAAATGGTAAATCTCATCCAACCCATCACCATCCAGCAAGCTAACGATGGGATTACTTGGCATGGTAGTGAGCATTGTGAAATTGCTGATGGAGGATGGTTGATGATGACGATGGCGACGATTTCCCCTTTCCGGAGCCCCGAACGGACTCCAAATCTGCCCTCTCGAGGAAGAACAAGGCTTGGGGGTGACTCCGTATCATAAAACACGATGAATCCTTCTCTGCATTTTTTTCCCTGAACGTGAATATATGGAGTTGGAGTTGAGGTCGGTGGAGGTCCAGGGGGCCCACAAGGACAGAGGGTGCGCCGCCCACCCTTGTGGCTAGGGTGTGGGCCCCCTTCGGTTGATTCTTTCGCCAATATTTTTTATTTATTCCAAAAATAATCTCCGTGAAATTTCAGGTCATTCCGAGAACTTTTATTTCTGCACAAAAATAACACCATGGCAATTCTGCTAAAAACAGCGTCAGTCCGGGTTAGTTCCATTCAAATCATGCAAATTAGAGTCCAGAACAAGGGCAAAAGAGTTTGGAAAAGTAGATACGATGCATACGTATCAACTTCCCCAAGCTTAACCCATTGATTGACCTCAAGCAATTCAGTTGACAAATTGAAAGGATAAATATCAACTTTTACAAACTTTGTTTGATCTTGTTGTTGCAAATATATAAAGCCAGCATTCAAGTTTTCAGCAATATTCACAATAGCATTTAGGTCTCACATTTACTCATATCAATGGCATAATCAACTAGCGAGCAATAGTAATTAATCTCGGATGACAACACTTTCTCAAAACAATCACGATATGATATAACAAGATGGTATCTCGCTAGCCCTTTCCGAGACCGCAAAACATAAATGCAGAGCACCCCTGAAGATCAAGGACTGACTAGACATTGTAATTCATGGTAAAAGAGATCCAGTCACAGTCATACAGAATATAAATTAATAACAATGTGAATGACAGTGGTGCCCTCTAACTGGTGCTTTTTATAAGAGGATGATGACTCAGCAATAAAAGTAAATAGATAGGCCCTTCGCAGAGGGAAGCAGGGAATTGCAGAGGGAGCTCGAGTTTTTAAATAGAGAGGAATAATATTTTGAGCGGCATGCTTTCATTGTCAACATAACAACCAACAGATCTCTGTATCTTCCATGCTACATACACTATAGGCGGTTCCCAAACAGAATGGTAAAATTTATACTCCCCCACCACCAACAAGCACATTCCATGGCTGGTCCTAAACAACGGATAACATCCAACTAACAACAGTCCTGGGGGAGTTTTGTTTGCAATTATTTTGATTTGATTTGAGCATGGGACTACGCATCCCGGTTACCAGCCATTTTCTCGTGAATGATGAGTGGAGTCCACTCATCGTGAGAATAACCCACCTAGGATGGAAGATATTGACAACCCTAGTTGCTACATGAGCGATTCGAGCATACAAAATTGATTATCATTTGAAGGTTTAGAGTTTGGCACTTGCAAATTTACTTGGAACGGCAGGTAAATATCACATATAGGAAGGTATGGTGGACTCATATGGAATAACTTCGGGTTTATGGAAGTGGATGCACAAGCATTATTCCCGCTTAGTACAAGTGAAGGCTAGGAAAAGACTGGGAAGCGACCAACTAGAGAGCGGCAACAGTCATGAACATGCATTGGGATTAACCAACACTGAATGCAAGCATGAGTAGCATATAAATCACCATGAACACAAATATCGTCTAGGCTATGTTGATTTTGCTTCAACTACATGCGTGAACATGTGCCAAGTCAAGCCACTTGAATCATTCAAATGAGGATACCATCCTATCATACTACATCACAACCATTATAATTTTCAGGTTGGCACGCAAGGTAAACCATTATAAACTCCAAGCTAATTAAGCACGGAATGAGTAACTATAAGCTCTAATTGTCATTGCAAACATGTTTCATTCATAATGGGCTGAATCAGGAACAATGAACTAATCATATTGTCAGGACCCCGATTCTAAGTCACACCAATCTAGCATGTAACACCTCATATCACTTTGCGGCCTCACGCACGGTATTCCCACGGGTGTCGCCTTACCATGGCCCGGGATCGTTTGCGCCTTTTGGCTCACGTATATGATAGTGTCGCTAGCATCCATATGACAGAGAACCCGGGCCGACATGACTAGTCATGAACCCAAAGTGGCACTAACTTACGGGGACAGGCATACATGAATCAATATCGAGCATGTCGGTCAGCAGCATGTGACTCCGGGCTATAGCAACTGGGCTAACAGGACTCTGGGCACCCGGGCTGTAGCAGGCTAGCAGGACTCCGGATGTCACCGCGTGACATTTCCCCGAAGGGACAGACACAGGAATGAAGTGAATCACATGACAACTAGTCTAAGTGTTCCGGAGCAGTGGTGCTGGGCTAGCAGGACTCCGGTGAACAGGGCTGTAGCGGACTACTATGGCTAATGGAAGCACAAGACTACATTTCCCCACAGGAGAGGCTACCAAGGATAAACAACTAGGTTGTCGGATCCCACACATACCAAGCATTTCAATCATACACACAATATGCTCGATATGTGTAAATACAACATGGCATCACAACAAAACTCTATGACTCAAAGTATTTATTCATTAGGCTCCGAGGAGCGAGATATTACAAACATGGGTCTCATGACCCAACATACAGAGCATACAATCAACAAGCACATGCGAAAGCTTAACTTGTCTGAGTACAGACAACTACAAATGAAGAAGGCTGAGAAGCCTGACTATCTACAAGACACTCCCAAGGGTACAAGATCGTACCTGAGGTAACGAGCTAAATGTCGAAGTCCAAGCGAAACTACTAGTGAGACTAGAAGTCTCTCTGCAAAAACGTAATTAAGCAAACGTGAGTACAAATGTACTCGGCAAGACTTATATCAGAACTAACCACATATGTATCATTATCAACAAAGGGATGGTGGGGTTTAACTGCAGCAAGCCAGCTTTGACTCGGTGGCTATCCTAAACTACGACTGCAAGTAACTCTTTTGTGGTGGCGCACACGAGTCCACATATTCACCATATCAAGACACCACTATGGATTCGCTCTCGTCTCCCTATGAGAACGCCATCCATAGCACTCACGCTTATCTTGCGCATTTTATAGTATCCACTTTCACTTGTCTATGAACTATGCATGGGGTCCAAGTTTCCATATCCGAGGAATCCGGCTATTCGAATAGATAATGATAACCCTGCAGGGGTGTACTTCTTCACACACACTCTCGCCACTTACCACCATGTACACGTCGTGTATCTCGGCAACCTTCAAGCGGAAACCTGGTGAGGGAGTCGGCCACGACCTGACTAATCACACAAGTCTCTCGTCCAGGTTTATTGCCTATTCGGGTTCCATCCGCAAGGAGATCCGGCCGGGGTGTCGCTCACGGCCCCAAACGATGTGTACAGGGTTCCCAAGCCCACCATCCGGGTGCCACTTGGTACACCGGGCCATTGTGCCTAGTCTGTCCCAAGCCCACCTGTACTGGGTGCCACTTGGTAGACTACTAACACTACCTACAAACACCAGAAACTAGTTGCAACTCCTGGACAGAGATCGATTTGATTAATAAGTCGAGAGAGCTTGGAGCGCCCGAAGCCCAATGTGTGGTAGTAACTGTTCATGGATCACAAACACAGAACTCAGTTCCTGAGGACGGCTGCAATGAGACAACCCACCATGTACTCCTACATGGCCTCTCACCGCTACCTTTACCAAATCGTGTTCACACACTTAGCTCTCAATAGTAGGACATGTTCACAACTTTCCAATTCATCCCCGATGAATCAGACCTGACACAACTCTAAGCAATAGCAGGCATGAAAAACAAGCATGAATGAGTAGGCACATCAGGTCTCAAACAACTCCTACTCATGCTGGTGGGTTTCATCTATTTACTATGGCAATGACAGGTCATGCAGAGGAAAGGGGTTCAACTACCGCAGCATGTAACAGTTGAAATGTTGTCGTCCTAATGCAGTAAAAGAGAGCAGGAGCGAGAGAGTGGGATTGTAACGGAATGAACAAGGGGGTTTTTCTTGCCTGACACTTCCGAAGATAGTATAGCTCTTCATCGGTGTTATCGATCACATCACTGGAACATACGTCTACAGAAAGGGAACCACCACCGGCAAACACAAAAGAAACAACATTCACTACAATGCACAATCAAATGAATGACATGTCATGTTAAGGAACTGAATTCACCTAATGCAATATCTAGCCAAGTTAATTGAAGTGGAACTCAAACAAGATCGAATTCCAACTCCAAATGTGATTTCATAAATTGCCCTAATCATCATTTGTCCTATTCAGTGAGTGTAACTTGTTCAGACATGCATGATCATGGCATAAAAAGATTCTTCATATTTTTCTGATCATTTTCCATATATAAATTATTTGATTTGGAGTTACGGTTGAATTTCTATGATTTTTAGAAGTTTAGGACATTTTCTAAATTAATAAATCATTTATGATTTATTTAAAATTCCAGAAAATAAATACTGCGTCAGCCTGACATCATCATGATGTCAGTGGGTCAACGAGGCACCGTCGAGGTCAAATCTGACATGTGGGGTCCACACATCAGTGACTACCTAACTAACCTAAGTTTAATTAGAGCTTGGGCCCGCATGTCAGTGTCTAATCTACTTAACTAAGTTAATTAACACTAACTAAACCTAACATTAATTAAACAGGGGGCCTGGACCCACACGTCGGTGGGTCAGGGGAAAGTCAAACCCTGGTCAAAACGGGGTCAACCCCGCCGGAGTTGACCCGCGGCTTGTCGCCGGCGACCTCACAGAGCGGCGGAGGCGCTCGGAATTCGTCGTCCGACATCCTCTCGACCCGCGGTTTGGCTCTATGGACTGCTAGGCGTGCGCCGTGTCCAGGGAAACACACGAGAGGGGGCGGGTGGTCGGAGTCGACGGCACTGACGAGCAGAGCGGTGCCGGAGTTCGGACATCGATGCCACAGGGCACGGCAGGAGCAACATGTTGCCGCTACGGACCCGTGGTGATGCACTAAGCGTGGTGATGCGCTCGGTTTCGAGCTTAGGTGGAAGTGGCCTCGGCAGCGAGGAGCTCAGGAGGCGGCGCATGCGGGCGAGCGCGGTGTGGCGGCTACGGCGTGCAGCAGAGCAAACAGGGAGGGGGACAAGGAGCAGGAGCTCACGGCGAGTGCAGAGGGCGTCGAAACGGGCTCGGGGAAGGATTGCAGTTGGCGGGGCGGCGAAGTTGATCTCCCCGTCGGGAGGTTGAAGACGAGCCCAGTGAGGACGTTCGGGGCTTCTGGCGGGGCGTGGCTCAGTGAGGGTGTCGAGGACGAAGTGGCGGAGCTTCTAGGCTGCTCGAGAGGACGAGGGAGAGGCGTTGGCTGCGGTGGTGCTCGTCGGCGGCAGCGGCAGCGCTCGGACTACGTGTGAGGGAGAGAGACAAGGAATGGGAAAGAGCACGGGGAGAGTGGGGAGAGGTGCGGGGGAAGCAGGAGACCGCGTGGCGCTCGGGGCTGGCTCCAGAAGCAGCGGAAGCAGGAGGTGGAGCTCGGGCGCGCGCGCGTCGACATGGCGTCGTCCTCCTGGCAGGAGCTAGGAGATGACTGGCAATGTGGGCTGGGCCGCCTGGCTTTGCCTAGTTGGGATGCTACAGTGGTGGGCTGTGCAGGTAAGTGCTCTGTCTTTTTCTATTTTCTGTTTTTCTGTTTTGTTTTAATTATTTTGCCACTGATTCAAATTCAAAGTAAATCAAAGCATGGCAAAACCTTCTAAATATCTGTATGTTGCCATTATGGACTTTTCCAAAGGCACATAAATAATTTCAGGGACTTTTGAAATATATTCTATATAAAATTAATATAATCCAAAAGTCAAATACTTATTGATTTAATTTCAAAGGTCCAAAATAAATATCCCTGAGACTCCAAAAATATTGGTTGAGTTTTACTTCTTCCCAATATTTTTATAGCTTAATAGGAACATTTTCTTGGGTTTTTTTGAAGCAATTTTTAATGTTGATCATTTTTTAGAAATGGTCTCTGAGGCTTTCCACTTTCCCCAATTCACATTTAAAAGGAATTTAAACATGATGCATGGATGCCACTCACTGATGCAACTAATTACAAAGCAGAAATCTAGGGTTGTGACAACTCACCCCTACTAAACAAGAATCTCGTCCCGAGATTCAAGACGTGAGGTAAGAAGACAGAGGGGACACAAAGCTAGCACTATCTTCATGATCCAACTACCCTCATCGAAGATGTTGATTCGTCCTAACATAATGATCTTGGTATCTTTTCCTTCGAGATCTTTGTCTAACACGGTGACGACAGAGAGAAACTCTATAGAAATCGATCTCCTTAAAGATCGAGCAACTCACGGAATAAGACATTGAACATCTCCTGAGCTGAGAGACAAAACACGACTTAAAAAGGACGGAAGAACGAGTTGACGAGGGTTTCAAAGTAGCAAGGGAAAATTGTCATGATTCCATAACGGAGTACCTCAGGGAAGGTGACTCGTGGAATTACTCCCTTAAGTGGCAAAAAGAATTACTTTTGATATAGAGATCATTGAAACTCTTTATACCAGCCTAAGACAATCACAATCGATCGTTTGGCGGAGTTCAAGGGATGGCATATCCGGATTCGAATGGATGATTTGGACTAACTTGTTCAAGACAACGCGATGGATGATTTTGCTTATCATTAGAAATGGATGGGACCCATGGTAGGACCACTTTTGAAGATGATCCTGGGCAGCAACTGCTGAGAAGGGCAGCCCACGGGAATTGGCACAATGGCGGTGCAAGCTGGGAACAAAATGCAACTGTTGGGAATGTTCCAACCATCATATCTGCCTGAGATTCGGATCCGACTGGTGATAGGATACTTCAGACTCAACATGTCTAAAAAGAAAGTTTGCAACACAGATCGACGAGATGACGTTGCGAGATTCTCGGGAAATGAACTATGATGGCAAGCTCCAAAACATGAGCTGGTTCTGCTACAAACCTGTGAACACGCTACCCAAGACAAGCATGACCACGTAGTAGTCTTATAATAAAACACTACCGAGTTCAGGTGGGGAACCATCATCGAGGATATCGAAGTCCTTGCGTAAGTCTAGCTCTTAAGAAGAAACTTCTTCTCCTCGAACAAATCAATCAGTGGCTTGGTGTGCTAGTAACACATACAGAATGGAGGCGGCCAACCTATCAAACCATAGAGTACTTCACACATATGCATGACTAACTTGGGATGATCCGAGAGGAAACGAAAACAATCTTTCACGAACTCACGGCGGCAGCTTGCACCAAATGCACAAGAATTCGAGGAAGTCACTTCTTCCATTCAAGCATAAGCTTCATGAACGGAACACGAAGGAGTTGCTTACAAAGTTTTCAACACTAGGTTGATGTTCAACATGAATCATGGGGGAGACAAAATGCTCCTGATGGGCTCAACAGCAACTCATCAGAATTTCCATATCGCTGGACTTCCACCATCATATGAACACGGTGATAGCATTGGTCAGACCAAAAGATGTAATGGTGTATGCTCGAGGGATCAAGCATGATTAAGACAACATTACGAACATCGTTGGTTCTGATTTGACTTGATGATAGCCCATACTCAAGTCAAAGTTTTGACAAGGCAATAAATCCAACAACTGATCACGAGGAACAATTGATGGAGATATCATCTTTTTTCAACACACACACAACACACAAGGATATCCCTTTGGAGATGAACTAAGCGGGACAAGCTTTCATCTTCCAACTCTCCAAGTTGTTCAGGGATATCCTACACAGGTTCTTGGAGAAGGGTGGTTTATTAGAAAACCAACTTGATCGCGAGCTCAACATAACGGTCAGGGGGAAACCTAGTGATACTTCCGAGAAGATAATCAGAAAATCACGAACCACCGATATGTTACTAAGCTCGAGAACGATCTTGCTTTTTAGACAAGATGATATGATCAAAAGAGCAAGGGATTCAATCCTAACTCAAAGATCGAAGAATGCACCAGAAATAAGAACAAGGTAGCACGATCAATCCTAGAATAGTGTTTCGATAACCAACATGCTAAGAATGATATTAGTGTCCATTAACTACCAAGCAACACGGTTGCTAGGAGTATTGATTTCGCACATCATGGTTCACTTGCCAGCATTCCGGTTGCGGCAACACGGGACCGAGGAATGAAAAATGATGGCAAGAAGTATCACTGTGTCAAGAATTCATGAGAGATGGTGCAATTCTCATGAAAATTCTAACATAAAGGGGGTAATACTCCAGGGTAGAACAGAGCAAAAGCTGGATTGGCATTTGATCTACAGAACACAACTACTTTGACCCAATCCTGGATATGGATGAGGTACTGGAGTTTGTTTCTCCTAGTCGTTCTGAAATAGAATGGCTTAACGGACCACAAGTATAATAAGCATAGATAACACGGATGCACAATTACTCATGACTATCAATTGATAGACGATGGTCGGAATACAAATGAAGAGGGACAACTCAAGAGGACATATATCTTTCTGAGTTGTGGATGCATAGATTAATATGTCGAACCAAGTTCAACAGGTTTCTTCCAGATAACCCATGTAGAAAGGTAGAACTGGCAGATTCACAATGTAAAATGGAGAACTCATCAAGAGCACTCTGGTTGTGATCTTTTGGTTCAAAAGAACTTCTGCCATAAGCAGTTCATGGAATTGGAAGAAGGAAATACCACGAACCTCGAGGATTATCGCAAAGGTTACTAATATCCTAAAGGAACTAGCAAACACTATCAACAGGAGGTGAGTGGAGTGAATCTCGGGTTCAAAACCCAGGAATAGAATACCTACTAACTAAATAACATCACGAGATGCTTATGAGAATGATGGCCAGAATCATCACACGTGGAACACAAAACATTGCTAGATTACTGAGTGGTTCTTGAAGACACCTAGGGTCATAATACTAACTCCAACATACATGTCAAGGCAACGGAGTACCTCAACAGACCGATTAGTGTGCTTAATCTGGCCCAAAGGAACATCGAGAATGAGAAGAAGGGATTTACAAATGTATCAGATTGTTTAGAAACCTGGGATGACTCGGACAGCATAACGGATGTAAATGCTCAAAATGATTTGAGACATCCTGCAAAATGGTGGCATAACCACTCAACATCACAATATCAAGGATCTGAGGCCAACTATGAACATATGGAAGTAGTAGGAACTGAACTGAGGCTTGAACTCAACAATCCTAGGCAACTACGGTTTAGTAACAGGTCATCCTGAGAGATAGAAGAGAAACCGAGTTCTTAACCCCCATAGAAAAGAAGAGGTTGACTCAGATCAGAAGGTCATGAGGATAAGGAGTAAAAAGAGCCTTACGTTCCCATCCACAATCAATTCCCTTATATAACTAAAGCATTTCTAGACACGACTTCGACCACCTTGGCTTGGTAATCCTACAGGCAGTCAGGCTCTGATACCAAAGTTGTCACGACCCTGATTCTAAGTCACACCGATCTAGCCTGTAACACCTCATATCACTTTGCGGCCTCACGCACGGTATTCCCACGGGTGTCGCCTTACCATGGCCCGGGACCGTTTGTGCCTTTTGGCTCATGTATATGATAGTGTCGCTAGCATCCATATGAAAGAGAACCCGGGCCGACATGACTAGTCGTGAACCCAAAGTGGCACTAACTTACGGGGACAGGCATACATGAATCAACATCGAGCATGTCGGTCAGCAGCGTGTGACTCTGGGCTGTAGCAACTGGGCTAACAGGACTCCGGGAACCCGGGTTGTACTAGGTTAGCAGGACTCCGGATGTCACCGCGTGACATTTCCATGAATGGACAGACACGGGAACGAAGTGAATCACATGCCGGCCAGTCTAAGTGTTTCGGAGTAGTACTGCTGGGCTAGCAGGACTCCGGTGAACCGGGCTGTAGCGGACTACTATGGCTCATGGAAGCACAAGACACATTTCCCCATAGGAGAGGCTACCAAGGATAAACAACTAGGTTGTCGGATCCCACACATACCAAGCATTTCAATCATACACACAATATGCTCGATGTGTGTAAATACAACATGGCATCACAACAAAACTCTACGACTCAAAGTATTTATTCATTAGGCTCCGTGGAGCAAGATATTACAAACATGGGTCTCATGACCCAACATACAGAGCATACAATCAACAAGCACATGCGGAAGCTTAACTTGTCTGAGTACAGACAACTACAAATGAAGAAGGCTGAGAAGCCTGACTATCTACAAGACACTCCCAAGGGTACAAGATCGTAGCTGAGGTAACGAGCTAAACGTCGAAGTCCATGCGGAACTACTAGTGAGACTAGAAGTCTCTCTGCAAAAACGTAATTAAGCAAACGTGAGTACAAATGTACTCAGCAAGACTTACATCAGAACTAACCACATATGTATCATTATCAACAAAGGGATGGTGGGGTTTAACTGCAGCAAGCCAGCTTTGACTCGGTGGCTATCCTAAACTACGACTACAAGTAACTCTTTTGCGGTGGCGCACACGAGTTCACATATTCACCATATCAATACACCACTATGGATTCGCTCTCGTCTCCCTACGAGAACGCCATCCATAGCACTCACGCTTATCTTGCGCATTTTATAGTATCCACTTTCACTTGTCTATGAACTATGCAAGGGGTCCAAGTTTCCATATCCGAGGAATCCGGCTATTCGAATAGATAATGATAACCCTGTAGGGGTGTACTTCTTCACACACGCTCTCGCCACTTACCACCATGTACACGTCGTGTATCTCGGCAACCTTCAAGCGGAAACCTGGTGAGGGAGTCGGCCACGACCTGACTAATCACACAAGTCTCTCGTCCAGGTTTATTGCCTATTCGGGTTCCATCCGCAAGGAGATCCGGCCGGGGTGTCGCTCACGGCCCCAAACGATGTGTACAGGGTTCCCAAGCCCACCATCCGGGTGCCACTTGGTACACCGGGCCATTGTGCCTAGTCTGTCCCAAGCCCACCTGTACTGGGTGCCACTTGGTAGACTACTAACACTACCTACAAACACCAGAAACTAGTTGCAACTCCTGGACAGAGATCGAGTTGATTAATAAGTCGAGAGAGCTTGGAGCGCCCGAAGCCCAATGTGTGGTAGTAACTGTTCATGGATCACAAACACAGAACTCAGTTCCTGAGGACGGCTGCAATGAGACAACCCACCATGTACTCCTACATGGCCTCTCACCGCTACCTTTACCAAATCATGTTCACACACTTAGCTCTCAATAGTAGGACATATTCACAACTTTCCAATTCATCCCCCATGAATCAGACCTGACACAACTCTAAGAAATAGCAGGCATGAAAAACAAGCATGAATGAGTAGGCACATCAGGTCTCAAACAACTCCTACTCATGCTGGTGGGTTTCATCTATTTACTATGGCAATGACAGGTCATGCAGAGGAAAGGGGTTCAACTACCGCAGCATGTAACAGTTGAAACGTTGTTGTCCTAATGCAGTAAAAGAGAGCAGGAGCGAGAGAGTGAGATTGTAACGGAATGAACAAGGGGGTTTTGCTTGCCTGACACTTCCGAAGATAGTATAGCTCTTCATCGGTGTCATCGATCACATCACTGGAACATACGTCTACAGAAGGGGAACAACCACCGACAAACACAAAGGAAACAACATTCACTGCAATGCACAATCAAATGAATGACATGTCATGTTAAGGAACTGAATTCACCTAATGCAATATCTAGCCAAGTTAATTGAAGTGGAAATCAAACAAGATCGCATTCCAACTCCAAATTTGATTTCATAAATTGCCCTAATCATCATTTGTCCTATTCAGTGAGGGTAACTTGTTCAAACATGCATGATCATGGCATAAACAGATTCTTCATATTTTTCTGATCATTTTTCATATATAAATTATTTGATTTGGAGTTACGGTTGAATTTCTATGATTTTTAGAAGTTTAGGACATTTTCTTATAATAAATCATTTCTGATTTATTTAAAATTCCAGAAAATAAATACTGCATCAACCTGACATCATCATGACGTTAGCAGGTCAACGGGGAACTGTCTAGGTCAAACCTGATGTGTGGGATCCACACGTCAGTGACTACCTAACTAACCTAAGTTTAATTAGAGCTTGGGCCCGCATGTCAGTGTCTAATCTACTTAACTAAGTTAATTAACACTAACTAAACCTAACACTAATTAAGCAGGGGGCTTGGGCCCACACGTTGGTCGGTCAGGGGAAATTCAAACCCTGGTCAAAACGAGGTCAACCCCGCCGGAGTTGACCCGCGGCTCGTCGCCGGCGACCTCATAGAGCGGCGGAGGCGCTCGGAATTCGCCGTCCGACGTCCTCTCGACCCGCGGTTTGGCTCTACGGGCTGCTGGGTGTGCGTCGTGTCCAGGGAAACACACGAGAGGGGGCGGGGTGGTCAGAGTCGACGGCACCGACGAGCAGAACGGCGCCGGAGTTCGGACATCAACGGATTCAACGCCGCAGGGCATGGTAGGAGCAACATATGGCCGCTACGGCCCCGTGGTGATGCGCTCGGTTTCGAGCTCAGGTGGAAGTGGCCTCGACAGCGAGGAGCTTAGGCGGCGGCGCGTGCGGGCGAGCGCGGTGTGGCGGCTCCGGCGTGCAGCAGAGCAAACAGGGAGGGTGAGAAGGAGCAGGAGCTCACGGCGAGTGCAGAGGGCGTCGAAACGGGCTCGGGGAAGGATTGGAGTTGGTGGGGCGGCAAAGTCGATCTCGCCGTCGGGAGGTTGAAGACGAGCCCGGTGAGGAGTTTCGGGGCTTCTGGCGGGGCGTGGCTTGGTGAGGGGGTCGAGGACGAAATGGCGGAGCTTCTGGGCTGCTCAGGAGGACGAGGGAGAGGCGTTGGCCGCGGTGGTGCACGTCGGCGGCGGCAGCGCTCGGACTGCACGCGAGGGAGAGAGACAGGGAAGGGGAAAGAGCACGGAGAGAGTGGGGAGAGGTGCAGGGGAAGCAGGAGACCGTGTGGTGCTCGGGGCTGGCTCCAGAAGCGGCGGAAGCAGGAGGTGGAGCTCGGGCGCGCGCGCGTCGACACATCATCGTCCTCTTGGCAGGATGTAACGCCCCGAGACCGATGTGCCAGTTGTCCTCCAGTTATTCGCTGTTGTTGCCTTGTCTTTTGCTTGCGTGTCGCATCTTGTCATGTCATCATGTGCATTGCATCTTCATCTTTTCAAAACTTGCATCCGCCCCGGTCTCCTCGTCCTCTCCGTTGTCCGTTCTGAGCCCAACCATACTTGCACGCGCCCGTGGCACGTCCGAAATATTATTTTATAAGTGGCCGGGAAATGTTCTGGAAATGGGATGAAAGTTGGCGTGTGGTCTTATTATAGTGTAGATAGACCGCCTGTAAAGTTTCATCGCAATCGGAGTTCATTTGACGCCCCAACGGATAACTATAGCGGCATTATAGTCGGTCTAACGTCGGACGTTTTCAGTCTCCGGAAACAGTCGTCGGGTCTCTCTCTCTTCTCTCCTCTCTGCCCGAGGCCATCTGCACAGTCCAAGTTCCAACCGACCCCTCGCGCGTGTCCGAAAACTTACCCAAACCCGACCCGGGCAGTCATCACCGTTGGATCCGGATCATCCCCAAACGTCTACAAAACATCTCCGTTTTGTTTATTGGACTTCCTAACCTATGTTTTCTCGGCCGTCCGATTTAGATCGAAGGGCTTCCATTAGTCTGCATATAGACCCACTCACTATATAAACCAGCAACCCTAAATTCTAGGGGCCTTGTCCCATCCATCCTTTCCCATCGCGCCGCCGCCGACCCACCTGGTCTCCTCCTCGTCTTCCCCACCTAGCCAACCAGCTTCCATCTCGGATCCACCGCCGCCTCTCACCTTCTCCTCCTTGTTTTCGGCAGCAAGCCAACCAGCCCCCCGATCCACCTCGCCAACAGCGTGCTGCTCGTGAGCCACGCCTCAGCTCTTCCCGAGCGAGGGCCTCGCGCCCGTGGAGCCCGCTGCAATAGCCACCGCTCCTCTGCATTTCTCGCCCCCGCCATTTTCAGTGCCACCGCCGCCATCTGCCACCGGAGCGCCATCCGCCGCCTTGCCGGAGTTCCCACGAGCCTCCCGCTTGTTCGCGCCTCTTCTGCCCGAGCAGACGACCAACCTAGCAGCGGCCGCATCTCCCCTGCAGGAGCTTGCCTTCTCCTCTCTGGTATCCTGCGCCCGAGAGATCATGCCTGAGGAGCTCGGCCCCCTCGTCCCCCAGGCCGCCTCAAACTCCGGCCACGCCTCCAACAGTCGCCGCCGTCGACTAGGCTGGACCTCCCCTGCTCCTCCCCTGCCTCTACTCCCTCCTCTCACTTCTCTCTTTCTCTCACAGGGACCGCCATGGTCGTCGCCCTGTCAAGAACCGACGCCGGACCCCGTGGGGCTCTGTCTGGTTGGTTCTGTCGCGCCCGCCTGCGCTGGAGACCACCAACACCGTCGACTTCCATCTCCCTGTTTCGCTCAGACGAGGGTGCCCACAGCCCTGGATCGAGCAGCCCCTCGACATGCACCTCCTCTGCCTCTGTTTGAGAAGAGATGCTGCAGATGCGCCCGGTCGCTCGCGTTGACTGCGACATGCCCATCTCCTTCGCCTCCTGGGCCACCAAGAACCTCCCCAACCCTGCCTGCTTCAGCCTCCCTCCACCTCCGGCCCGACCTGGCCCTCTGGTGAGAAGCCCAGTCCGCCCGAGATGCGGCCTAGTTTCTGTTTTTTTTCAGATCCGCGAATTTAGTTATTTATCCAGAGACCCCAGTTTTGTAGAAAAACCCTTCAAGTTCTTACATATCATAACTCTCCAACCGTGCATCATTTGTAAAAACTTTAAATATGAAAAATGCTTAGAATTTTGTGTAGGTCCATAATATGCCACTTTCATCTATGTTTAAAATGTTTAAAAGGTTGTTTGATTAATTTGCTCCTATGCCATGCTAAAATGCTTTAATTCATAACTAAATAACCGTAACTCCGAATTTAATAAACTTTATATGTAAATGGGGTAGAATTTTGCCTAGTTTAACACGGTGGCTTCACTTTGCATGCTTAACAACTCTGAAATTGTGTTTAGGGCAGAACAGTACCAAAACCTTAAAATATGCACATGAGGAGTTTCCAGACTTGTTGTTTGTTGTTCCGGCCTCATTTAAACTTGCCTAGATAGGTAGTTTTGTTTTGCTTCACCTCTTGCCATGCTAACAACATTTAATATAGTTGGATACATAAACGAGATCGAACTAAATAACTTGAATGTGGTGTTTCGTCAATATGCAACGGAGTTGCATATTGAGCTCCACTTAATTTGTAGGGTTGTTTGTGCACTTTGACATGCCATGCTTCTTTAAACCGGACATGCATCATACTCGGTTGTGCATCTTTCCATGCTTATGTGGTGGTTGTTTACTATGTTGTTTGCTTTCTTTCCGGTGTTGCTTCTTCGGGTTGGCTCCGATAACGTTGCGTTTGTGAGGATTCGTTCGTCTACGCCCTTTTGTCTTCTTCATGGACTCGTTCTTCTTCCTTGCGGGATTTCAGGCAAGATGACCATACCCTCGAAATCACTTCTATCTTTGCTTGCTAGTTGCTCGCTCTTTTCCTATGCCTATGATGCGATACCTACCACTTGCTTATCATGCCTCCCATATTGTTAAACCAAGCCTCTAACCCACCTTGTCCTAGCAAACCGTTGTTTGGCTATGTTACCGCTTTGCTCAGCCCCTCTTATAGCTTTGTTAGTTGCAGGTGAAGATTGAAGTTTGTTCCTTGTTGGAACATGGAGATGTTGTGCCTTGTTGGAACATGTTTACTTGTTGGGATATCACAATATCTTTTATTTAATTAATGCATCTATATACTTGGTAAAGGGTGGAAGGCTCGGCCTTATGCCTGGTGTTTTGTTCCACTCCTGCCGCCCTAGTTTCCGTCATATCGGTGTTATGTTCCAGAATTTTGCGTTCCTTACGTGGTTGGGTTATAATGGGAACCCCTTGACAATTCGCCTTGAATAAAACTCCTCCAGCAAGGCCCAACATTGGTTATACCATTCGCCACCTAGCCTTTTCTTTCCCTTGGGTTCTGCAGACTCAAGGGTCATCTTTATTTAAACCCCCGGGCCAGTGCTCCTCTGAGTGTTGGTCCAACCTGTCAGCTGCCGGTGGCCACCAGGGGCAACTCTGGGCTGGCCTACCGGAACCTGGACAATCCGGTGTGCCCTGAGAAAGAGATATGTGCAGCTCCTATCGGGATTTGTCGGCACATTCGGGTGGCTTTGCTGGTCTTGTTTTACCATTGTCGAAATGTCTTGTAACCGGGATTCCGAGTCTGATCGGGTCTTCCCGCTAGAAGGAATATCCTTCATTGACCGTGAGAGCTTGTGATGGGCTAAGTTGGGACACCCCTGCAGGGATTTGAACTTTCGAAAGTCGTGTCCATGGTTATGGAAAGATGGGAAGTTGTTAATGTTCGGTTGTAGAAAACCTGAAGTTTATATTAATTAAAATACATTAATCGCGTGTGTAACCGTGATGGTCTCTTTCCAGCGGAGTCCGGGAAGTGAACATGGTGTTGGAGTTATGCTTGACGTAGGTTGTTCGAGGATCACTTCTTGATCATAGTTTCATGATCGTGCTTTGCCTTCTCTTCTCGCTCTCATTTGCGTATGTTTAGCCACCATATATGCTAGTCGCTTGCTGCTGCTCCACCTCATACCTTTTACCCTACCTATAAGCTTAAATAGTCTTGATCGCGAGGGTGTGAGATTGCTGAGTCCCCGTGACTCACAGATACTTCCAAAACCAGTTTGCAGGTGCTGATGTTATCGAGCAGATGACGCAACCAAGCTCAAGGAGGAGCTCGATGAAGATCGTGTCCTTTATGTTGTTTCGTTCTAGTTGATCAGTAGTGGAGCCCAGTTGGGGTCGATCGAGGACCTTGTCGCATTTGGGGTTCTTCTTTTATTTTGGTTCCGTAGTCGGACCTTGATTGTATTTGGATGGTGTAATGCTTTATTCATGTATTGTGTGAAGTGGCGATTGTAAGCCAACTATGTATCTCTTTCCCTTTATGTATTACATGGTTTGTGTGAAGATTACCTCACTTGCGACATTGCTTTCAATGCGGTTATGCCTCTAAGTTGTGCTTCGACACGTGGGAAATATAGCCGCATTGAGGGCGTTACAAGTTGGTAATCAGAGCCTTCCCCGACCTTAGGAGCCCCCTGCTTGATCGAATAGCTGGCGTTGTTGAGTCTAGAAAAAAATGTTTTGAGTCATTTAGGATTATATATATCGGAGAGTTAGGAATTCTTTTTACTCCTCAGTCCCTTCGTCGCTCTGGGGAGGCATCCTGACGTAGAGTTTTGACTCTTCTCTTCACAAATTTCACTAAAAAAATTTAGGATCACGCGGGTATCTTGGAATCATTTCGATGGTTTCGTGACGAGAACATTGTTCTTGGTGCCTCCTGACATTTAGGGGTTGTGGCAGTGTCCCGGGGAGTTGAGCTCCGAGGTGTTGTCGTCACAATTTTATCGTTGCAGTTCTGGAATACCTGAGTTTAGTTTCGCCGACATCGAAAATCTCTTTTATGCAGTTGTTGGTGAGATAACCTCGACGCCACCCAGTACTGGGGCAGGAGTTCGGGAGTATTGCCATAACTTGTATAACGGATGCTTTTCGAAGGTTGAGGTAGACGATTTCCAAAGGTTTCTTGGTTATGTGTTGAAGGATGGATACAGCTGGATGTAAGATTTGCTAGTTTTGGGTGAGATATTATGCTTCCCCTGTATCCCCAACACCTGGTTGCATAACCGGAAAGTTTCGAGAGTTTATAAGTGGGAATTCAAGTAGGTCCTAGGATATCTTTCCAACAGATGTATGATATGAAATTGGGGTTCGACGTCTAGTGGTCCGCCTATTCATGGTTAGTTTTACAGTGGTCTCATTGTGTCTTAAAGAGTCCTTGGCTATGCCGACTCGGGGACGCTTCGTATGTCATGTGCACTGCCTTGTACATGATGGTGTTGTATGATCGAGCCCGTGTAGGCCCCACCATGAAAACTTCGGACGAAATCTCTATCATAGGTTTGTTCCGGCTTATTTTGCAAGCCAATCCTTTGTTTTGTTTTCAGTTGTGGTATTCGATTTGCTTCAATGTCAAGTGTTGATTCCATATTTTTCCTAAGCGGTGTTCTCATACCTCTATGTGAATACTAAGCCATCTCGATCTTCGAGTTTGTCATTTCAATTTCTTTTCAACCGGTGTGTCTCTCCTCAAGTGGATCTGATCACTTCAACATTTGCAAGATCAATTATCACTTCTTCTCAACGGTGTTTGTTTCATCCGTCTCCAAGTTGCCTTTGTTTTTCCCGCCCACCCACCCTTTTTCCTCAAGGACTCGATTTCTTAATCAAGCATCCTTTTATTCTTGTGAAGTCTCTTCATTGTTTTCTTTGAATGTTCTACCAGGTGATTCACATGAAGATGCTCTTCTAGTTCGTCATTCCTCACTCATTTTCCTTCTCCGGTGGATTCAATTCAAACTTTGGTATTGAGCATTGTCTTCTCTTTTTGTCCAATGCTTTTCTTACGCCGGTGCACCTCATAATCATTCTCTTCTCGACATCCATTTGTTCTGGAGTGCTGAAGATATCTCAGAAGATTCACGTTTTCATTCCCGATTCGTTCAAGTTATTTTGAGGTTCTTATCTTATTCAAGCCATTTAATTCAACTGACGCAATCTATCTTTTAAATCGTTCTACGGTGTTTCTTTTCAGTGGGCCCTAACCCATAGGTCTTTTTCCAGGATCTTACATGACTCTTCTTATTTTTCGAAGTTATCCTCAAATTCTTTTCGAAGTTTGACGTAAGTATGATTTATCATCAGTCAAATGTCTTTCTCCAAGATCTTCCAAATTCTTTTCATCATTGGTTCAACTTTTCTATTCTTCTTTATTTCGGAGTGTCTCAACAATTCTTGGTGGTGTTCTCGTTGTCACGCTCAACATTTCAAGACCGAAGAAGATTTTTCCTCTTGATCTTGGTCTGTTCTCTTCAAGATTCGTGATTCTAGCTTGTTGCCATCCTCTCATAATTGTTTTTGATTGTGAGAATTCTTTTCACCTATCCGGAGCAATTCAAGATTCCTTTCAATTTGATTATCCGGTGCCCATCATTTCAGAAGATTTGTTCATTCTCATCTCTTAACTATTGTTCCCCAAATCTTACCGGTGCATTGTTCAAGTATTATCTAAATCAGCTCGTGTTTTCTTCGTTCACTTGCACCTAAACTCTCTCATGTATCTTCGTTCATTTGCTAATTCTTACCGGTGATTCATCCCTTTACTTCGTTCATTTTCAATTCTTACGGTGGTTCGTTCAAGAGTTCTCTTCCTTGGTTATCATATCAATTCATTCGTTGTTTCAATCCTACCGGTGTTTCGTTGAAGACCTTCCCAAGTCTGATGTTATATCTCTCTTAATCTTTTCTAGGAGAATAAGTAATATGCCAAATCCGTTGATTGTCATCAATTTAAATTGGTGAAGGATAAGCATAATGTAATTCTTATTCTTGTTTCATCCAAGTGATTTAATTCCATATTCCGGAGGTTCATCAAAATTCTTGATTTCTTTTGTTCATCTTTCTTTTCTGGAGCTCCAAGTTATTTCAATTATATCACCATGGAGATTCATCTAAATCGTTGCAAGGCTTCGCTTGTGTTTTCAACTTCTCTTTCCGTTTTGATCATCCTTTTATTACCGGAGTTCTTCATGGAGGTCTACATGACGGCTCACCAATGAGTTAATTCCTTCTCGAAGCGTTCATCGAGATTCTTTTTAGAGGGACTCAAGCATTTTTTTTTATCTTGCAGTCCGGAGTGCAAATTCTTTCTACCATATCATGGGAGGTGGTATTATGTCATCCTTGATAATTTGAGTTCATGTTTCATGATTCACATGTTGTTAAGAGTGAGGTATCTTAAATCCATCAATCTCGTCATTGGAGTTATCTTGGGTTATATTTCACCTAAAGCCTTCCGTAAGGATTTTGCTATTGTGAGGCGTATAATTGACCCAAGTTCTTCATTTATCCTCCCGGTGAAATAGTTTCTCGTCTTCTTGTTCATATCAATCCAATCTTGTTTGGCAGGTTGTCGCCTCATATTTTGAGCTGTATTCCATAACAACATATCAAGCTTATCTTCTCATTGTTGGTTTTCCAACAATTCCGCTTGACCCGTCTCCTAAGGATGCCTTCTCAAGCTCTTTTGTGGCAGATGTTGGCATTTTTCTTCTCCATTATCCTATTTCAATTATCTATCTTCTATTCTTCTGTTCCAGAGGCCTTGTCATGTTGCTCTTTTAAACCCATAATCTTGTTTTGTCAAAGATCATGTTCTTTTCATGCCTATCCATTTAACCAGAGTGTGTGCCCGCTGCTCAAGTTCTTTCATTTTATCAAGTCTTTCATCTCTTTTAACCGGAGTGCTTTCAAGATTGTTCTTCTTCGTTGTATTCTTTCTTTTAATTTTTCCAACCTTTTCAAGGTTCTTTGGTCTCACTCGCTTGTCAAAGAAGCAACTTAGCTTTACCTCTCCTCTTTCTCTTCCGTTTTCCCTCCAGTGTCATTCTAGATCTCGGGACGAGATCCTCTCATAGTGGTGGAGTGTTGTAACGCCCCGAGACCGATGTGCCAGTTGTCCTCCAGTTATTCGCTGTTGTTGCCTTGTCTTTTGCTTGCGTGTCGCATCTTGTCATGTCATCATGTGCATTGCATCATCATGTTTTCAAAACTTGCATCCGCCTCAGTCTCCTCGTCCTCTCCATTGTCCATTATGAGCCCAACCACACCTGCACGCGCCCGTGGCACGTCCGAAATATTATTTTATAAGTGGCCGGGAAATTTTCTCGAAATGGGATGAAAGTTGGCGTGTGGTCTTATTATAGTGTAGATAGACCGCCTGTCAAGTTTCATCGCAATCGGAGTTCGTTTGACGCCCCAACGGATAACTATAGCGGCATTATAGTTGGTCTAACGTCGGACGTTTTCGGTCTCCGGAAACAGTCGTCGGGTCTCTCTCTCTTCTCTCCTCTCTACCCGAGGCCATCTGCACAGTCCAAGTTCCAACCGACCCCTCGCGCGTGTCCGAAAACGTACCCGAACCCAACCCGGGCAGTCATCACCGTTGGATCCGGGTCATCCCCAAACGTCTACAAAACATCTCCGTTTTGTTTATTGGACTTCCTAACCTATGTTTTCTCGGCCGTCTGATTTAGATCGAAGGGCTTCCATTAGTCTGCATATAGACCCACTCACTATATAAACCAGCAACGCTAAATTCTAGGGGCCTTGTCCCATCCATCCTTTCCCATCGCGCCGCCGCCGACCCACCTGGTCTCCTCCTTGTCTTCCCCACCTAGCCAACCAGCTTCCATCTCGGATCCACCGCGGCCTCTCACCTTCTCCTCCTTGTTTTCGGCAGCAAGCCAACCAGCCCCCCCGATCCACCTCGCCAACAGCGTGCTGCTCGTGAGCTGCGCCTCAGCTCTTCCCGAGCGAGGGCCTCGCGCCCGTGGAGCCCGCTGCAATAGCCACCGCTCCTCTGCATTTCTCGCCCTAGCCATTTTCAGTGCCACCGCCGCCATCTGCCGCCGAAGCGCCATCCGCCGCCTTGCCGGAGTTCCCGCGAGCCTCCCGCTCGTTCGTGCCTCTTCTGCCCGAGCCGACGACCAACCTAGCAGCGGCCGCATCCCTCCCCCCTGCAGGGGCTTGCCTTCTCCTCTCTCGCATCCTGCGCCCGAGAAACCATTCCTGAGGAGCTGGGCCCCCTCGTCCCCCAGGCCGCTTCAAACTCCGGCCACGCCTCCAAAAGTCGCCGCCGTCGACCAGGTTGGACCTCCATGCTCCTCCCCTGCCTCTACTCCCTCCTCTCACTTCTCTCTCTCTCTCTCTCTCACAGGGACCGCCATGGTCGTCGCCCTGTCAAGAACCGGCGCCGGACCCCGTGGGGCTCTATCTGGTTGGTTCTGCCGCGCCCGCCTGCGCTAGAGACCACCAATGCCGTCGACTTCCATCTCCCTGTTTCGCTCAGACGAGGGTGCCCACACCCCGGGATCGAGCAGCGCCTCGAGATGCGCCTCCTCTACCTCTGTTCGAGAAGAGATGCTGCAGATGCGCACGGTCGCTCGCGTTGACTGCGACATGCCCATCTACTTCGCCTCCCAAGCCACCAGGAACCTCCCCAACCCGGCCTGCTTCGGCCTCCCTCCACCTCCGGCCCGACCTGGCCCTCTGGTGAGAAGCCCAGTCCGCCTGAGATGCGGCCTAGTTTCTATTTTTTTTAGATCCGCAAATTTAGTTATTTATCCAGAGACGCCAGTTTTGCAGAAAAACCCTTCAAGTTCTTGCATATCATAACTCTCCAACCGTGCATCATTTGTAAAAACTTTAAATATGAAAAATGCTTAGAATTTTGTGTAGGTCCATAATATGCCACTTTCATCTATGTTTAAAATGTTTAAAAGGTTGTTTGATTAATTTGCTCCTATGCCATGCTAAAATGCTTTAATTCATAACTAAATAACCGTAACTCCGAATTTAATAAACTTTATATGTAAATGGGGTAGAATTTTGCCTAGTTAAGCACGGTGGCTTCACTTTGCATGCTTAACAACTCTAAAATTGTGTTTAGGGAAGAACAGTACCAAAACCTTAAAATATGCACATGAGGAGTTTCCAGACTTGTTGTTTGTTGTTCCGGCCTCATTTAAACTTGCCTAGATAGGTAGTTTTGTTTTGCTTCACCTCTTGCCATGCTAACAACATTTAATATTGTTGGGTACATAAACAAGATCGAACTAAATAACTTGAATGTGGTGTTTCGTCAATATGCAATGGAGTTGCATATTGAGCTCCACTTAATTTGTAGGGTTGTTTGCGCACTTTGCCATGCCATGCTTCTTTAAACCGGACATGCATCATACTCGGTTGTGCATCTTGCCATGCTTATGTGGTGGTTGTTTACTATGTTGTTTGCTTTCTTTCCGGTGTTGCATCTTCGGGTTGGTTCAGATAACATCGTGTTTGTGAGGATTTGTTCGTCTACGCCCTTTTGTCTTCTTCATGGACTCGTTCTTCTTCCTTGCGGGATTTCAGGCAAGATGACCATACCCTCGAAATCACTTCTATCTTTGCTTGCTAGTTGCTCGCTCTTTTGCTATGCCTATGCTGCGATACCTACCACTTGCTTATCATGCCTCCCATATTGTTAAACCAAGCCTCTAACCCACCTTGTCCTAGCAAACCGTTGTTTGGCTATGTTACCGCTTTGCTCAGCCCCTCTTATAGCTTTGTTAGTTGCAGGTGAAGATTGAAGTTTGTTCCTTGTTGGAACATGGAGATGTTGTGCCTTGTTGGAACATGTTTACTTGTTGGGATATCACAATATCTCTTATTTAATTAATGCATCTATATACTTGGTAAAGGGTGGAAGGCTCGGCCTCATGCCTGGTGTTTTGTTCCACTCTTGCCGCCCTAGTTTCCGTCATATCGGTGTTATGTTCCCGGATTTTGCGTTCCTTACGCGGTTGGGTTATAATGGGAACCCCTTGACAGTTCACCTTGAAAAAATCTCCTCCAGCAAGGCCCAACATTGGTCTTACCATTCACCACCTAGCCTTTTCTTTCCCTTGGGTTCTGCAGACTCAAGGGTCATCTTTATTTAAACCCCCGGGCCAGTGCTCCTCTGAGTGTTGGTCCAACCTGTCAGCTGCCGGTGGCCACCAGGGACAACTCTGGGCTGGCCTACCGGAACCTTGGACAATCCGGTGTGCCCTGAGAAAGAGATATGTGCAGCTCCTATCGGGATTTGTCGGCACATTCGGGTGGCTTTGCTGGTCTTGTTTTACCATTGTCGAAATGTCTTGTAACCGGGATTCCGAGTCTGATCAGGTCTTCCCGCTAGAAGGAATATCCTTCATTGACCGTGAGAGCTTGTGATGGGCTAAGTTGGGACACACCTGCAGGGATTTGAACTTTCGAAAGCCATGTCCGCGGTTATGGGAAGATGGGAATTTGTTAATGTCCGGTTGTAGAAAACTTGAAGTTTATCTTAATTAAAATACATCAACTGCGTGTGTAACCGTGATGGTCTCTTTCCGGCGGAGTCCGGGAAGTGAACACGGTGTTGGAGTTATGCTTGACGTAGGTTGTTCTAGGATCACTTCTTGATCATAGTTTCACGATCGTGCTTTGCCTTCTCTTCTCGCTCTCATTTGCGTATGTTTAGCCACCATATATGCTAGTCGCTTGCTGCAGCTCCACCTCATACCTTTTACCCTACCTATAAGCTTAAATAGTCTTGATCGCGAGGGTGTGAGATTGCGGAGTACCCGTGACTCACAGATACTTCCAAAACCAGTTTGCAGGTGCCGATGTTACCGAACAGATGACGCAACCAAGCTCAAGGAGGAGCTCGATGAAGATCGTGTGCTTTATGTTGTTTCGTTCTAGTTGATCAGTAGTGGAACCCTGTTGGGGTCGATCGGGCACCCTGTCGCGTTTGGGGTTCTTCTTTTAATTTGGTTCCGTAGTCGGACCTTGATTGTATTTGGATGTTGTAATGCTTTATTCATGTATTGTTTGAAGTGGCGATTGTAAGCCAACTATGTATCTCTTTCCCTTTATGTATTACATGGGTTGTGTGAAGATTACCTCACTTGCGACATTGCTTTCAATGCAGTTATGCCTCTAAGTCGTGCTTCGACACGTGGGAGATATAGCCGCATTGAGGGCGTTACACAGGAGCTAGGAGATGACTGGCAACGTGGGCTGGGCCGCCTGGCTTTGCCCAGTTGGGCTGCTACAGTGGAGGGCTATGCAGGTATGTGCTCTGTCTTTTTCTATTTTCTGTTTTTCTGTTTTGTTTTAATTATTTTGCCACTGATTAAAATTCAAAGGAAATCAAAGCAGGGCAAAACCTTCTGAATATCTGTATGTTGCCATTATGGACTTTTCCAAAGGCACATAAATAATTTCAGGGCCTTTTGAAATATATTCTATATAAAATGAATATAATCCAAAAGTCAAATACTTATTGATTTAATTTCAAAGGCCCAAAATAAATATCCCTGAGACTCCAAAAATATTGGTTTGAGTTTTACTTCTTCCCAATATTTCTATAGCTTAATAGGAACATTTTCTTGGGTTTGTTTGAAGCAATTTTTAATGTTGATCATTTTTTAGAAATGGTCTCTGAGCTTTCCACTTTCCCCAATTCACATTTAAAAGGAATTTAAACATGATGCATGGATGCCACTCACTGATGCAACTTATTACAAAGCAGAAATCTAGGGTTGTGACACATATTTACAAAAACAAGATAGGTCGAGTTCATAGCACTTTTCCTCATCTCAATCATTGCATCATATATCCTCATTATTGCCTTTCACTCACACAACCGAACAATGTGGATAATAATAATAGTGCACGTGCATTGGACTAAGCTGGAATCTGCAAAAATTTATTCAAAGGAGAAGACAAGGTAATATGGGCTCTTTGTTAGATCAACAATAATGCATATGAGAGCCACTCAACATTTTCATCGTGGTCTTCTCCTCTTGAGCCCCGACGAAAAGAAAAGAATTTCAAAAGAAACAGACTTAAATATTTTTGGAGTTTTTGTTTTTTTTAAAGAAGGTAAAACAAGAACAAGAAAAACTATTTACATGGGAAAGCTCCCAACAAGCAAAAGAATAACGAGAAATCTTTTTGATTTTTCTTTTAATACTACAACTAAGCATGCAAGGAAAGTAAACTAACTACAACTATTTTTTTGGTTTTTTAATATTTTTCAAACACACAAGAAGAAAGCAAGAAAAAGAAATAAACTAACATGGATAATACAATGAAAAAGTATGAACACCGACAACTGAATGAGTGTGTGAACATGAATGTAAAGTCGGTGAGAAATATGTACTCCCCCAAGCTTAGGATTTTTCCTAAGTTGGTCTACTCCCATGGATCAAAGTAGCCCTCTCCGGTGTAATGCGGAGGTTCCTGGGGGTTCCACTGGTTAGCGAGCTGCTGTGGATCCCACTAATAAATGGACTCCTGATATGGATCAGGTGATGGCTCTGGCTCAGGAGCTGGGGATCACGTCCCCTCCCAGTATGCATGAATGTCCGCGGGCAAAACGAAGTACCTTCCTGAATGAATATCGAACAAAGTAGATGCGGGAAAGGTAATAATCTAACAAGTATCCTTGCTAAATATCAAGTTAGAAATGAGTCTCTTTTCCTCATCATGGCGAATAAACTTATGCGCTACCATGCTTTCTTAATCTAAGTATATGGTGGGTAGCAGTTTCTCCTCTTTCTCATAATTCTTAATGGGTATCTCGAAGAGCCTAGCAAGGCCGGAGGCGAAGATACCTCCGAAAATAGGACCCTTTCTGCGGTTGAGACTCAACCGTTTAGCAACCATAGCGCCTAAACTAGAAGTTTTATCACGAAGTAAAGCATGGCACAAGATGTCAAGGTTAGGAGCACTAAGGCCTCCACTCTCCCCACGACCAATTAAACATCTCCCAGCAAATAATGAGTAGTAGCGTAAAACAGAAAAATGTAAACTAGGCGCTCCGACACCCTTCTCCTTTGCCCTATGGTGACTTCATCAATAAAATCCTCCACATCACTAGGACGTGGTTCCTCGGTGCTACCCTCATAACGTAATTTACAAACCTCCCAAAACTCATAAATCGTCATTTCCTTGTACTCATCATATAAGTAAAAGTCTACCATGGCTGGTGATCTCCTAGCATGAAAATGTAAATTTTTCATGAAAGTATTAGTGAGTAGGAGATACTGATCACACTGGTTGAGGAGGAAGTCAGTGATGCCCGCATTCTCGGCCAAATAATAGAAACCATCATAAATTCTGGCCGCCTCTAAAATGCATCACATGGCCATTCACACGGTTTAATCTCCGCAGCACGAGGAAGATTATACTTGGGCTTCTCTTTCTCCTCATTTTCTTTTTCCTTCGAACCCCAGCTTGAGGAACCTCTCAACAATCTCCTCATCATTTTCTTCCTCTGAAAATTTCTGAAATTTTTAGTGACTCAAAATAAAAGTGAACCAAACTCAACAAGATTGATAGCAACTACTCCTACAAGTGCCTAGAGGCTATATCATGCATCAAAACTACTTTGGACCATATAAATTTGACATGCAAGCTCAAGAACAGGGTCACCACAGCAACAAAAAATTGCAATAAATAAAGCACTAGAACAAAAACTAATTGGACCATTGGAGGAGTCACATACCAAAGAACAATCCCCCAAAGCAGTTTTGTGAATGGAGCTTTGAGTAAGGAGATCGAGAATGGCAGCAAAATGAGCAAGAACACGAGTTTGATCTATGGAGTGATTTTTTCTGGAGGAAGACGGAGTGGATGGGTGCTGGAATAAGTGGAGGGGTGCCACATGGGGCCCATAGGGTCAGGGGGCACCCAGGGGGTAGGGCTCTCCCTCCACCCTTGTGGCACACTGGTGAAGCCCCCTGGTGTGTGTTCAATGCCAAAAAATCTCAAATATTCTGTAAAAATCATACTAAAATTTCAAGGAATTTGGAGAACTTTTATTTTTGGGACATTTTTTATTGCATGGATAATTCAGAAAACAGACAGAAATTACTATTTTTGCTTTATTTAATCTAAATAACAGAAAGTAAAAGGTGGGTACGGAAGGTTTGTGCTTCTAAATTTATCCATCTCATACTCATCAAAAGGAATCCATTAAAAAGGTTGATCAAGTCTTATTAACAAACTTCTTCCAAATGACATGAAACCGAGGAATTTTCGAATAACACTAGGATACCTTAACGGGGATATGATTCTCCCCAACAATAAGAATATCATTTTTTTGACAGTAGGAAGAGGGAATTCAAAACCTCCAATAGTAATAGTTGAAATTTTTCCAATAGAATTGATACTATGAACATGAGGGTGTTTCTTCGGAAAGTTTACCGTATGTTCATTACCATTAACATGAAAAGTGACATTGCCTTTGTTGCAATCAATAACAGCCCCTGCAGTATTCAAAAAGGGTCCACCAAGGATGATTGACATACTGTCGTCCTTGGGAATATCAAGAATATCAAAGTCCGTTAAGATAGTAACATTTGCAGCCACAACAAGCACATCCTCACAAATACTGATTGGTATAGCAGTTGATTTATCAGCCATTTGCAAAGAAATTTCAGTAGGTGTCAACTTATTCAATTCAAGTCTACGATATAAAGAGAAAGGAATAACACTAACACCAGCTCCAAGATCACATAAAGCAGTTTTAACATAGTTTCTTTTAATGGAGCATGCTATAGTTGGTACTCCTAGATCTCCAAGTTTCTTTGGTATACCACCCTTAAAAGTGGAAATTTCAGCTTCAGGTATCTTTCTTTTATTAGTAAATATATCTTCCATATACTTAGCATAAGGAGGCATTTTAAGCATATCAGTCAAACGCATACGATGGGTTTCTGAACCCATGGTTCTCTTTCTTTCCCATGTTTCCTAGCAACGAAGTCTCTCTCATCGTAACGTTGATTCTTTGATTGTGGATTATCAAGATCAACAGCAGGTTCAATCTCCACATCATTATCATTACTAGGTTGAGCATCGACATGAACATCATTATTAACATTATCATTAGGTTCATGTTCATCACCAGATTGTGCCTCAGCATCAGAAATAGAAATATCATTGGGATTATCATGTGTGTCTATAGCAGGTTCACTAGCATGTGAAGTCCTGTCAGTTTTCTTTTTCTTTTTATTAGAAGGAGTAGGTGCAGCAGTATTAATCCTCTAAGAATCTTGCTCAACTCTCTTAGGATGGCCCTCGGGATACAAAGGTTCGTGGGTCATTTTACCACCTCTAGTCATAACCCTAACAGCATTATCGTTGTTTTCACTATTCAACTCATTAAGCATATCATCATGTGCCTTAAGTACTTGTTCTACTTGAGTTGTAACCATGGAAGCATGTTTACTAATAAGCTTAAGATCGTTAACAATTCTACTCATATAATCACCCAAGTGGTCAAGCATGTAAGCATTACGTTTCAATTGTCTACTAAGATAAGCATTGAAATTTTCTTGTTTAACAATAAAATTATCAAACTCATCCAAACTTTGACTAGCATACTTATTATGAGGTATATCACCTTCATAAAATCTATGGAGAGAATTTACCTCTACTACCTGTGTCGGGTTATCAAGACCATGTATTTCTTCAATAGGTGGTAAATTCTTAACATCTTCAGCTTTAATACCTTTTTCTTTCATAGATTTCTTTGCGTCTTGCATATCTTCAGGACTGAGAAATAGAATACCCCTTCTCTTTGGAGTTGGCTTAGGAGTTGGTTCAGGAAGTTTCCAATCATGATCAAAACTCAATATATTATTCAATAGCAATTCATCTTGCTCAAGAAATCTATTCCTGAAAACACAACCAACATAACTATCCGGGTGGTCTCTTGAAGCATCGGTTAGTCCATTATAAAAGATATCAAGTATTTCATTTTTCTTGAGAGGATGATCAGGCAAAGCATTAAGTAATTGGAGAAGACTCCCCCAAGCTTGTGGGCGACTCTCTTCAATTTGCACAAAGTTAAATATTTCCTTTAAAGCAGCTTGTTTCTTATTAGCAGGAAAATATTTTTGAGAGAAGTAGTAAATCATATCCTGGGGACTACACACACAACTAGGAGCAATAGAATTAAACCATAACTTAGCATCACCCTTTAATGAGAAAGGAAACAACTTGAGAATATAGTATTAGCGAATTCTTTCCTCATGAGCAAATAGGGTGGCTATATCGTTTAATTTAGTAAGATGTGCCACAACAGTTTCAGATTCATAACCATAGAAAGGATCATATTCGACTAAAGTAATTAACTCAGGATCAACAGAGAATTCATAATCCTTATCACTAACAAATATAGGTGAAGTAGCAAAATTGGGATCATATTTCATTCTAGCGTTCAAAGATTTTTCTTTCTGTTTAGCTAATAGTTTCTTAAGATCCTCTCTATCATTGCAAGCAAAGAAGTCTCTAGCAGTTTCTTCATCCATAACATAACCCTCAGGTACAATAGGAAATTCATATCTAGGGGGAGAATCATAATCTTCAGTTTCAATAATATGATCAGTTTCAGTAATTTCATTCTCTCTAACCCTAGCAAGTTGTTCATCAAGAAATTCACCTAGTGGCACAGTATTATCAAGCACGAAAGTAGTATCATCATAAGCATCATGCATAGTAGAAGTGGCATCATCAATAACATGCGACATATCAGAATCAATAGCAGGTGTAGGTGTCACAAGCTAACTCAAAACAGAAGGAGAATCAAGTGCAGAGCTAGATGGCAGTTCCTTACCTCCCCTCGTAGTTGAGGGAAAAATCTTAGTTCTTTGATCTTTCAAATTCCTCATAGTGATCAACAGATATAAATCCTAAGGGCCTCATAGAATAGAGCTATGCTCCCTCGCAACGGCACCAAAAAAAGGTCTTAATAACCCACAAGTATAGGGGATCGCAACAGCTTTCGAGGGTAGAGTATTCAACCCAAATTTATTGATTCGACATAAGGGGAGCCAAAGAATATTCTGAAGTATTAGCAGCTGAGTTGTCAATTCAACCACACCTGAAAGACTCAATATCTATAGCAAAATATTTGGTAGCAAAGTAGTATGGAAGTAATGGTAACTGTGGCAAAAGTAACAGTAGAAGTTTTGTAGCAATCGTAACAGTGGCCATGGAAAAATAACTTAGCAGAGATCAATATGAAATGAGCTCCTAGGAAATGGATCAGTGATGTCAGATGGCATTCATCATGCAACAGTTATAACATAGGGTGACAAAGAACTAGCTCCAATTCATCAATATAATGTAGGCATGTGTTCCAAATATAGTCATACGTGCTTATGGAAAAGAACTTGCAAGACATCTTTTGTCCTACCCTCCTGTGGCAGCGGGGTCCTATTGGAAACTAAGGGATATTAAGGCCTCCTTTTAATAGAGAACCAGACCCAAAGGATTAGCACTTACTGGATACATGAACTCCTCAAACTACGGTCATCACCGAGAAGTATCCTGACTATTGTCACTCCGGGGTTGCCGGATCATAACACGTAGTAGGTGACTATATTGCAAGATAGGATCAAGAACCCAAATATATTCATGAAAACATGGTAAATCTCATCCAACCCATCACTGTCCAGCATTAGGCATAGCAAAGTCATAGCAACATCAATCTTAGGAATATTGGATACTAGGGATCAAACCCTAACAAAACTAACTCGAATACATGGTAAATCTCATCCAACCCATCACCGTCCAGCAAGCCTATGATGGGATTACTCACGCACAGCGGTGAGCATCATGAAATTGGTGATGGAGGATGGTGGATGATGACGATGGCGATGATTTCCCCTCTCTGGAGCCCTAAACGGACTCCAGATCTGGCCTCCCAAGGAAGAACAGGGCTTGGTGGCGGCTCCATATCGTAAAACGCAATGAATCCTTCTCTCCGATTTTTTTCTCCCCGAACGTGAATATATGGAGTTGGAGTTGAGGCCGATGGAGGTCCAGGGGGGCCACAAGGACAGAGGGAGTGCCCCGCCCTTTGTGGCCAGGGTGTGGACCCCCTTCGGTTGATTCTTTCGCCAATATTTTTATTTATTCCAAAATTGATCTATGTGAAATTTCAGGTCATTCCGAGAACTTTTATTTCTGCACAAAAATAACACCATGGCAATTCTGCTGAAAACAGCGTCAGTCCGGGTTAGTTCCATTCAAATCATGCAAATTAGAGTCCAAAACAAGGGCAAAGAGTTTGTAAAAGTAGATATGATGGAGACATATCACATATCTCCGCCAAGTATTCTTCGGCACAAGCGCTGAGAACTGGGCTGTTAAGCAGTGCTATCAAATGGGCTTTCTCTGCCAATTCTCCTGGTGCAGCCATTTGCATGCCAGCAAGGACTGGCTTACCTTTCAGCCTTCCCTCCTAGCGACAGAGGGGCAAACCTATAGGTCTTTGTTTCATGTATTCGGTGCAAAACTCAACCACCTCCTCCGCGGTATAACCTTGTAGGATGCTTGCCTATGGATGGTTTCAGTTCCAACAATAGCTCTTCAGTATTCCCATGAACCGCTCGAAGGGATACATGTTGCGAAGAAACACATGACCACAATACTTTATCTCATCGACAAGGTGCACAATGAGATGGACCATGACATTAAAGAATGACGGTGGGAAAACATCTCTAGGTTGGACAATATTCTTGCAATATCCTCTTGCATATGATCCAACTCTTTAGGATCTAAAACTTTCTTCCATAGTTGGTTGAAGAAATCTGTAACACCCACGATGCGGCTATATCTCCCACGTGTCGGAGCACGACTTAGAGGCATAACCGCATAGTAGGCATGTCGCAAGAGGGGTAATCTTTACACATCCCATGTACTGAATATGAAAGGGATAAAGAGTTGGCTTACAATCGCCACTTCACACAATACATAAGTATAGCATTACACCAACTAGAATACAATCAAGGTCCGACTATGGAACCAAATAAAGAAAGACAACCCCAAATGCTAGATCCCTGATTGACCCAACTGGGCTCCTCTACTGATCAACTGGAAACGAAACAACACAACAAACACGATCTTCATCGAGCTCCCACTTGAGCTGGGTTACGTCACCTGCAACTGTTTGGAAGTATCTATGAGTCACGGGGACTCAGCAATCTCACACCCTCCCGATCAATACTATTTAAGCTTATCGGTAGGAAAAGGTAGTGAGGTGGAGCTGCAGCAAGCACTAGCATATATGGTGGCTAACTTACACAAATGAGAGCGAGAAGAGAAGCAAAGCTCGGTCGAGAAACTAATAGAGATCAAGAAGTGACCCTAAAGCTACTTACGTTCAAGCATAACATGAGATCGTGTTCTCTTCTCGGACTCCGCCGAGAAGAGACCATCACGGCTAAACACGCGGTCAATTCATTTTAATTAAGTCAAGTGTCAAGTTTTCTACAACCGGATATTAACAAATTCCCATCTGCACAAAACCGCGGGCACGGCTTTCAAAAGTTCAAAACCCTGCAGGGGTGTCCCAACTTAGCCCATCACAAGCTCTCACGGTCAACGAAGGATATTCCTTCTAGCGGGAAGACCCGATCAGTCTCGGAATCACGGTTACAAGACATTTCGACAATGGTAAAACAAGACCAGCAAAGCCGCCCGATGTGCCGACAAATCCCGATAAGAGTCGCACGTATCTCGTTCTCAGGGCACACCAGATAGGTCAAGCTACGAGTAAAACAAACCCTCGAGTTGCCCCGAGGTGGCCCCGCAGGCTGCCCGGTTCGGACCAACACTCAGAGGAGTACTGGCCCGGGGGGGTTAAAATAAAGATGACCCTTGAGTCTACAGAACCCAATGGAAGGTAATAGGTTGTTAGGCAAATGTAAAACCAAGGTTGGGCCTTGCTGGAGGAGTTTTATTCAAAGCGAACTGTCAAGGGGTTCCCATAACACCCAACCGCGTAAGGAACACAAAATCAAGGAACATAACACCGGTATGACGGAAACTAGGGCGGCAAGAGTGGAACAAAACACCAGGCATAAGGCCGAGCCTTCCACCCTTTACCAAGTATATAGATGCATTAAAGTAAACAATATATAATAAAGATATCCCAATAATAACCATGTTCCAACAAGGAACAAACTCCATCTTCACCTACAACTAGCAACGCTATAAGAGGAGCTGAGCAAAAGCGGTAACATAGCCAAACAACGGTTTGCTAGGAAATGTGGGTTAGAGGCTTGTCATGGCAATATGGGCGGCATGATATAGCAAGTGGTAAGCATCGTGGCATAGCAATAGAGCGAACAACTAGCAAGCAAAGATAAAAGTGATTTCGAGGGTATGGTCATCTTGCCTACAAAGTTCTCTGAGTGGACGAAAGCTTGATCCTCGTAAGGGTACTCAATGGGTTCCTCAATCACGTACTCGTCTCTCGGCTCTACCCAAGGCAAGAACACAAGCAAAGGAAACCACAATCAACGATGCTGCAATGCGCAAGCAACATGATGCAAAACATGACATGACATGCGGGATGTGATATGCAATGCATATGCATGCTTCGGAAGGGAAAGATTGAACCAGGCCTTAACTGGGCAAACCAAGTGTGCCGCTGGAAAGATGAGTTGATTTCGGTTGAAATTGATATAAAGATCACTGGATGCACGGTTTGCTAATGGCAAGCAAAACAAGAATGGCACAATTCTGCGATTAATAGCACGATGCCATCTAGAATGGAACAAGAAACTAAGATACTGCACTCCAACATAGCAACAAGGCACATGGCAGTGATCTACTCAAGATGCTTGAAAAAACATGAACACTGAGCTATGGCTAAATCACACAAGAGCAGGTTCAAACAAGCATGGCAAAAGTGCAAAAGATAATGGCATCACAGACTTAGTGAAAATACTAACATGTCAGGAATTAACATCAGGAAATAATGTTTAGAGCAAGAAAACAACATGCTATAGGATCAGATCATAGAAAACAAAGGCATGGCATGAATCTATCAAAGCATAGAACAAAAGTCCCTTACTGACCATAAGCCAACAAGGTACAGAAAATATGATGGAACCCATGTAAACATAGCGAGTTTCGTTAACCTATTCAGACTTAGCAGAAAACTAAGCATGGCATAAACGGAATTATGATGGCATGTTTGCGAGCTCGATTCACTCAACACAAGGCATTGCATGACATGATAAGCATACTAACAGCAAGAATACATGATCATAAGGCTAACCATGGCAAGAACAAGTTTATAGCACGCTTGGATCAACTACAACATCAATGGCAAAATTGATTAACATGTAAACAATCTGCCAGGAACATTTTATAGCAAACGTAGAGCAAGATTATGTCATGTTAGGGCACTCCATAAATGCAAATAGGGGCATGGATGGATAGAGCATAACCACATGTAAAAAATATCCTTACTGAACATAATCAAAAGAAGCATGGATCTCACTGTAGCAACATGAATACATGGCATACAAATAACAACAGGGAAATGACTTAGTGAAATTCTAAGTCACTGAAATCAATAATATCACGAGAGCTACTTTGCATGCATGTGCTAGCTACCACATTTATCACAAAAATACATGGCATACACCCCTGTAAAGATGGAATGGCATATCCCAAAACACATGTAGAGCTCATGCCCATATGCAGCACACGACAATTTTAGCAAAAATGAGAAATGCTCATACTCTGCTAAGAATCAACACCTAACAGTTTATAGCACTCTTGTGTCCACAATTTGGGCATCAAGATGGACTCAAACAAGCAAGTCACAATGGAACAAAATGAAAATCACATCATGATGAACATTTTGATATATCATACATGCAAAACGGAGCTACGGTCATGAAGATATGATGCAATGAACATGCCATGAAAATGTTGCAGATCCAGGGACTTAGAAGAAAATGACCTCCACGAAAAGTCAACGCGGGACGGGCTTGACCCGGGACGGAGGGATCCGGGCGCGAGGACGACGTGTTTGGTTCGGCGACGTGGTGGATCTGGTCCACCCGGGCGGATCTCGCCGAAGGATGGCCGGAGATGGCAGGGTCGCTGGAGTTCAAGGGAGGGACGAGGCGGAGCGGATCCGGCGAGGGAGAGGCCGGATTCGGGTCGCCGGAGTCGACAGCAACAAGGAGGCGGTGAGACGACGCCGGTGTGGGCGCGGCGTCTCGGTGGCCCGAACAGTGGCCGGAGCTCGCGGCGCGCGGCGGCGCGGACGACACCTACGAGGGGAGGCAGCGGGGAGCGGCGTTGGGGCGGCGAACGTGCGGGCCGGCGGCGGTGCTACGGGCGAGAAGGCGCGGGGGTGGCGGCGGCGACCGGATGGGCTCGGCGGGCCCGACGCGGGCTCGTAGGCCGGCGGTGTGGATGGCGCGGTGGCGACACGTGGCGGCGCGGGATTCGCCGGGCGGTGCGAGCGGACGTGTCCGGCTCGGGATGGACATATCCGGCGGCGGGAGGTGGAAGAAGACTAGGGTTCATCCACGAAATTTGAAGGGGGGCACATATTTATAGCTAGGAGGAGGTTTGAGTGTCCAAATGAGGTGTAGTTTTCGATCACGAGATCGTGATCTGACGGCGGAGGACATGGAAGGGGTTTGTATGGGTTATTGGGCCGTTTTGGAGGGGTGTTGGGCTGCAACACACATGAGGCCTTTACGGTTCCCCGGTTAACCGTTGGAGTATCAAACGGACTCCAAATGGCACAAAACTTGACAGGCGGTCTACCGATGGTGTACCAAGGCCGCTTGGAAAATCTCGGTCCATTCCTAGAATGTTTAACACCCGCACATGAAAAGAGGCAAAAGGGGGCACCGGAGGACATAGGAGTGTCGGATTGCAAAACGGACAACGGGGAAATGCTCGGAAGCATGAGACGAACATGTATGAAAATGCGATGCACATGATGACATGATATGAAATGCATGACACGAACAAAATGCAAAACAAAGACAAAAACCCAACCACGAAGGGAAAAACATATCGCATCTCCGGAAAAAGCAAGAATTGGAGTTATGAATATGGAAAGTTGTATCCGGGTCTTACAACACTCCACCACTACGAAAGGATCTCGTCCCGAGATCTACGATGGCACTTGAGGAAAAGGAAGAGGAAGAGAAGAGTTAAAACAAAGTTGCTTCTTTGACAAATGAGTGAAACCAAAGAACCTTGAAAGGTTGAACAACTTGAAAGAAAGAATACCATGGAGATGATCGAAGTTGCAAACACTCCGTTAGGAAAGAGGAACAAGGAAGAACAAATTCGGACAGCACTCCGGTTGAAAAGAGATGCAAGACTTGATAAGGCGAAAATAACTTGAGCAGAGGACACAACACTCTGGATAAAAGGATAAGCACGATAAGAACACGAACCTCATATTTCGAGACGATGAGTGAAGAGAGCAACAACACAATGCCTCCAGAAGAGAGAATATAAGATAGAGTATTGGAATGAAAGAATGGAGAAGAAAATGCCAACTTCTGCCACAAATGAGCTTGGGAACACCCTTCCGAGAAGTTTATGACAGAGTTGTTGGAAAGCCAACAACAAAAACGAATAAACTTGTAGTGGGCTTATGGAAAACTTCTCAAAATTGAGGCGAAATTCTGCCACTACAGAAACAAAAGATTGGATTGATATGAACAAGGAGATGACAACTCCTTTCGCCGAGAGGATAGGAGAAAAACTTGGATCATTGATAGACACCACAATAAGCAACATTCCTTAGGGAAGGCTTTAGTGAAATATAACCCAAGATAACTCCAATGAAGAGATTGATGGTTTGCAAAGGATCTCATGACCAAATTGAAAATGATGGATTTAAAATATCCCATTCTCAAACAACTTGTGAATCATGAAACATGAAAGAAAATTGACAAGAATGGCATAACACCACCTCAAAAGATAAGGTAGAAAGAACTACACTTCGGAATGCAAGATGAAGAATGCTGGAACTCCTCTGAAAAGAATCTCAATGAACACTTCGAGAAGGAATTAAATCCTTGATGAACCATCATGTAGAGCCTCCATGAAGAACTCCAGTAATAAAAGGATGATCAAACCAAAGGAAAGAGAAGTTGAAAACACAAGGTGAAGCCTTGCAATGATTTAGATATAGCTTCGCGATGATATAACTGAGAGAGCTTGGAACTCACGAAAGAAAGAAGAAGAACTGAAATCAAGAATTTTGATGAACAATCGGAATAAGGAATTAATCACTTGGATGAAACAAGAATAAGAATTACATTATGCTTATCCTTCATCAATTAAATTGATGACAAGCAACGGATTTGGCATACTACTTATTCTCGTAGAAAGGATTAAGAGAGATATTGCACAAACTTGGTAAGGTCTTCAATGAACCACCGGTAGGATTGAAACAACGAATAAATTGATATGATAAATGAAGGAAGAAGAATCTTGGAAGGACCACCATAAGAATTAAAAATGATCAAGTAAAAGATAGCAAAACACCGGGAAGAATTAGCACCTGAATGAAGATGCTTGATTAGAGAATATTTGGATGATGCATCGGTAAGATTGGAGAACGAGAGCTGAAAGCTGAGAATGAATAAACCCGAAATGATGGCTTCAAAGAATCAAACTGAGAAGACACCTGAATTGCTCCAGATGGGTGAAAAGATATCTCACAATCAGAAATAATTATGAGAGGATGGCATCAACTTGAACTACGCATCTCTGAGAGAACGGATAAGATATGGAGGAAAAACTCTTCTTCGGTCATCAAATGTTGAGAATGACGATGAGAAACACCACCATGAATTGTTGAGATACTCTGGGAGAATGAATAATGGATAAGTTGAGCCAACGATGAAAATAATTTGAAGTATCTTGGAGAAAGACATATTACTGATGATAATTCATACATACGTCAAACTTGGAGAAGAATTTGGGAGTAACTCCGGGAAAATAAGAGTCAGGTAAGATCCTGGGAAAAGACCTGTGGGTTAGGGCCCACTCAAAAGAAACATTGTTGGACGATTTAAAAGAGAGATTGCACCGGTTGAATTAAATGGCTTGAATAAGATAACAACCTCGAGATTGCTTAAGCGAATTAGCAACGGAAACGCGAATCTCCTGAGATATCTTCGACACTCCGGAACAAATGAATAACAAGAAGAGAACTATTACGAGGTGCACCGGTATGGGAAAACATTTGAAACGAGGAAAAGATATGATCGACAAAGCTTGAATTAAATCCACCGCAGAAGAAAAATAGTGATGAATGATGAACTTGTAGAGCATCTTCATGAGAACCGCCGGGTAAAACATTGAAAGACAAGAATGAAGAGTCTTCACATCCATAAGATGGATTCTTGATTAAGAAATCTGAGTCCTTGAAGAAAAAGGGTGGGAGGGCGGGAAAAACAAAGACAATTTTGGACGGATGAAACAAACACAATTGGGAAAACTGAGAGGTGATCTTGCGAATGTTGAAGTGATCGGATCCACTTGAAGAGAAGCATGTCGGTTGAGAAGAAATTGATATGACAAACTCGATGATCGAGAAGGATTTGTATTCACATAGGAATATGAGAACACCGCTTAGAAAAGGTATGGAATCCACGTTTGACTTCGAAGCAACTCGAATACCACAAACCAAAACAAAACAAAGGATTGGCTTGCAAAATAAGCCGGAACAAACATATGATAGATCCCATATCGTATCATGAGTCCGTTGAAAAGATATTCTAGGAGCTACTTGAATTCCCACTTATAAACTCCCAAAACTTTTCGGTTATGCAATCAGGTGTTGGGGATACATGGGAAGCATAATATCTCACCCAAACTAACAATTCCTACATCCAGCTGTATACGTCCTTCAACACATAACCAAGAAACCTTCGGAAATCATTTACCTCAACCTTCGAAAAGCATCCGTTATACGAGTTATGGCAATACTCCCGAACTCCCGCCCCAGTACTGGGTGGCGTCGAGGTTATCTCACCAACAACCGCGTAAAAGTGATTTTCGATGTCGGCGAACTCAGGTATTCCGAAACTGCAACAATAAAATTGTGATGACAACACCTCGGAGCTGAACTCCCCGGGACACTGCCACAACCCCTAAATGTCAGGAGGCACCAAGAACAATGTTCTCGTCACAAAACCATCGGAACGATTCCAAGATACCTGCATGATCCTAAAAAAATTGTGAAATTTTGAGGAGAGAAGAGTTAAAACTCTACGTCAGGAGGCCTCACCAGAGCGACGAAGGGACTGAGGAGTAAAAAGAATCCTACTCCCTGATATATATAATCCTATAAGACTCAAAATGTTTTTCTAGACTCAACAACGTCAGCGATTCGATCAAGCAGGGGGCTCCTAAGAAAGGGAAGGCTATGATTACAAACTTGTAACTCTCACGATGCGGCTATATCTCCCACGTGTCGGAGCATGACTTAGAGGCGTAACCGCATAGTAGGCATGTCGCAAGAGGGGTAATCTTTAAACATCCCATGTACTGAATATGAAAGGGATAAAGACTTCGCTTATAATCGCCACTTCACGCAATACATAAATATAGCATTACACCAACCAGAATACAATCAAGGTCCGCCTACGGAACCAAATAAAGAAAGACAACCCCAAATGCTAGATCCCCGATCGACCCAACTGGGCTCCTCTACTGATCAACTGGAAATGAACCAACACAATGAACACGATCTTCATCGAGCTCCCACTTGAGCTGGGTTACGTCACCTGCACTGGTATCATCGGCACCTGCAACTGTTTGGAAGTATCTGTGAGTCACGGGGACTCAGCAATCTCACACCCTCAGGATTAAGACTATTTAAGCTTATGGGTAGGAAAAGGTTGTGACGTGTAGCTGCAGCAAGCACTAGCATATATGGTGGCTAACTTATGCAAATGAGAGCGAGAAGAGAAGCAAAGCTCGGTTGAGAACTAATAGAGATCAAGAAGTGATCTTAAAGCTACTTACGTTCTAGCATAACACAAGACCGTGTTCTCTTCCCGGACCCTGTCGAGAAGAGACCATAAAGGCTACACACGAGGTCGATTCATTTTAATTAAGTTAAGTGTCTAGCTTTCTACAACCGGATATTAACAAGTTCCCATCTGCCCATAACCGCGGGCACGGCTTTCGAAAGTTCAAAACCCCGCAGGGGTGTCCAAACTTAGCCCATCACAAGCTCTCATGGTCAACGAAGGATATTCCTTCTAGTGGGAAGACCCGATCAGTCTCGGAATCCCGGTTACAAGACATTTCGACAATGGTAAAACAAGACCAGCAAAGCCGCCCGATGTGCCGACAAATCCCGATAGGAGTCGCATGTATCTCATTCTCAGGGCACATCGGATAGGTCAAGCTACGAGTAAAACCAACCCTCGAGTTGCCCTGAGGTGGCCCCGCAGGCTGCCCGGTTCGGACCAACACTTAGAGGAGCACTGGCCCAGGGGGGTTAAAATAAAGATGACCCTTGAGTCTGCAGAACCCAAGGGAAGGTAACAGGTTGTTAGGCAAATGTAAAACCAAGGTTGGGCCTTGCTGGAGGAGTTTTATTCAAAGCGAACTGTCAAGGGGTTCCCATAACACCCAACCGCGTAAGGAACGCAAAATCAAGGAACATAACACTGGTATTACGGAAACTAGGGCGGCAAGAGTGGAACAAAACACCAGTCATAAGGTCGAGCCTTCCACCCTTTACCAAGTATATAGATGCATTAAAGTAAACAAGATATAATAATGATATCCCAATAATAACCATGTTCCAACAAGGAACAAACTCCATCTTCACCTGCAACTAGCAACGCTATAAGAGGGGCTGAGCAAAAGCGGTAACATAGCCAAACAATGCTTTGCTAGGAAATGTGGGTTAGAGGCTTGTCATGGAAATATGGGAGGCATGATATAGCAAGTGGTAGGAATCGCGGCATAGCAATAGAGCTAACAACTAGAAAGCAAAGATAGAAGTGATTTCGAGGGTATGGTCATCTTGCCTGCAAAGTTCTCCGAGTTGACGAAAGCTTGATCCTCGTAAGTGTACTCAACGGGTTCCTCGATCATGTACTCGTCTCCCGGCTCTAATCAAGGCAAGAACACAAGCAAAGGAAACCACAATCAACCACGGTCCAATGCGCAAGCAACATGATGCAAAACATGACATGACATGTGGGATGTGATATGCAATGCATATGCATGCTTTGGAAGGGAAAGATTGAGCCAGGCCTTAACTTGGCAAACCAAGTGTGCCGCTGAAAAGATGAGTTGATTTCGGTCGAAATCGATATAAAGATCACCGGAATTGGATGCACATTTTGCAAATGGAAGCAAAACAAGAATGGCACAATTCTGCGATTAACAGCGCGATGACATCTAGAATGCAATAGGAAACTAAGCTACTTCACTCCAACATCGCAACAAAGCACATCGCAGTGATCTTCCCATGATGCTTGACAAAACATGAACACTGAGCTACGGCTAAATCACACAAGAGCAGGTACAAACAAGCATGGCAAAAGTGCAAAAGATAACAGCATCACAGACTTAGTGAAAATACTAACATGTTAGGAATTAACATCAGAAAGCAATGTTTAGAGCAAGCAAACAACATGCTACAGGATCTGATAATAGCAAACAAGGGCATGGAATGAATCTACTCAAAGCATAGAACAAAAGTCCCTTACTGACCATAAGCCAAAAAGGCACAGAAAATATGATGGAACCCATGTAAACATAGCAAGTTTCGTTAACAGATTCAGACTTAGCAGAAAACAGAGCATGGCATAAACAGAATTATGAAGGCATGTTTGCGAGCTCGATTCACTCAACACAAGGCATTGCATGAAAAGATAAGCCTACTAACAGCAAGAATACATTATCATAAGGCTAACCATGGCAAGAACAAGTTTATAGCATGCTTGGATACTCTACAACATCAATGGAAAAATTGATTAACATGTAAACAATCTGCCACGAACATTTTATAGAAAACGTAGAGCAAGATTATGTCATGCTAGGGCACTCCATAAATGAAAATAGGGGCATGGCTGGATAGAGCATAACCACATGTAAAAACTATCCTCATTGAATATACTCAAAAGAAGTATGGATCTCACTGTAGCAACATGAATACATGGCATAAAAATAACAGCAGGGAAATGACTTAGTGAAATTCTAAGTCACTGAAATCAGCTATATCACAAGAGCTACTTTGCATGCATATGCTAGTCACCACATTGATCACAAAAATACATGGCATACACCCATGTAAAGATGGCATGGCATAGCCCAAAACACATGTAGAGCTCATGCCCATATGCAGCACACAACAATTGTAGCAAAAATAACAAATGCTCATACTCTGGTAAGAATCAGCACCTAATAGCTTATAGCACTCTTGCATCCATGATTTGGGCATCAAGATGGACTCAAACAAGCATGTCACAATGGAACAAAATGAAAAGCACATCATGATGAACATTTTGATTTATCATACCTGCAAAACGAAGCTACGTTCATGGAGATATGATGCATTGAACATGCCATGAAAATGTTGCAGATCTGGGGACTTAGAAGAAAATTACCTCCGCGAAAAGTCAACACGGGACGGGCTCGACCCGGGACGAAGGGATCCGGGCGCGAGGACGACGTGTTTGGTTCAGCGACGTGGTGGATCTTATCCACCCGAGCGGATCTCGCCGGAGGATGGCCGGAGATGGTGGGGTCGCCGGAGTTCAACGGAGGGATGAGGCGGAGCGGATCCGGCGAGGGAGAGTCCGGATCCGGGTCGCCGAAGTCGACAGCAACGAGGAGGCGGTGAGGCAACGCAGGCGTAGGCGCGGCGTCCCGGTGGCCCGGGCGGCGGCTGGAGCTCGCGGACGGCGCCAACAAGGGGAGGCGGCGGGGAGCGGCGCTGGGGTGGCGAAGGCGCGGGCCAGCGGCGGTGCTACGGGCGAGGAGGCGCGGGGGTGGCGGCGGCGATCGGATGGGCTCGGCAGGCCCGACGCGGGCTCGCGAGCTGGCGGCGGGATGGCGCGGTGGCGACACGTGGCGGCGCAGGATTCACCGGGCAGCCTGGGCGGACGTGTCCGGCTTGGGATGGACATGTCCGGCGGCGAGAGGTGGAAGAAGACTAGGGTTCATCCGTGAAATTTGAAGGGGAGCACATATTTACAGCTAGGAGGAGGTAGGAGTGTCCAAATGAGGTGTAGTTTTTGACCACGCGATCGTGATCCGATGGTAGAGGACATGGAAGGGGTTTGGTTGGGTTGTTGGGCCGTTTTGGAAGGGTGTTGGGCTGCAACACACACGAGGCCTTTACGGTTCGCCTATTAACCGTTGGAGTATCAAACAGACTCCAAATGGCACAAAACTTTACAAGCGGTCTACCGGTGGTGTACCAAGGCCGCTTGGAAAATCTCGGTCCATTCCGAGAACGTTTAACACCCGCACACGAAAAGAGGCAAAAGGGGGCGCCGGAGGACATAGGAGTTTCGGATTGCAAAACGGACAACGGGAAAAATGCTCGGAAGCATGAGACGAACACGTATGCAAATGCGATGCACATGATGACATGATATGAAATGCATGACACGAACCAAATGCAAAACGAAGACAAAAACCCAACCACGAAGGGAAAAACATATCGCATCTCCGGAAAAGGCAAGAGTTGGAGTTATGAATATGGAAAGTTGTATCCGGGGTGTTACAACACTCCACCACTTCGAGAGGATCTCGTCCCGAGATCTAGGATGGCAACAGAGGAAAAGGAAGAGGAAGAGAAGAGATAAAACAAAGTTGCTTCTTTGACAAACGAGTGAAACGAAAGAACCTTGAAAGGTTGAAAAGCTTGGAAGAAAGAATACCACGAAGATGATCGAAGTTGAAAACACTCCGTTAGGAAAGAGGAACAACGAAGAACAAATTCGGACAACACTCCGGTTGAAAAGAGATGCAAAACTTGATAAGGCGAAAATAACTTGAGCAGAGTACACAACACTCTGGATAAAAGGATAAGCACGAAAAGAACACGAACCTCATATTTCAAGACGATGAGTGAAGAGAGCAACATCACAATGCCTCCGAAAGAGAGAATAGAAGATAGCTCATTGGAATGAAAGAATGGAGAAGAAAATGCCAACTTCTGCCACAAATGAGCTTGGGAAGACCCTTCCGAGAAGTTTATGACGGAGTTGTTGGAAAACCAACAACGAAAACGAAAACTTGTAGTGGGCTTATGGAAAACTTCTCAAAATTGAGGCGAAATTCTGCCACTACAGAAACAAAATATTGGATTGATATGAACAAGGAGATGACAACTCCTTTCGCCGAGAGGATAAGAGATAAACTTGGATCATTGATAGTCACCATAATAAGCAACATTCCTTAGGGAAGGCTTTAGTGAAATATAACCCAAGATAACTCCAATGAAGAGATTGATGGGTTGCAAAGGATCTCATGACCAAATTGAAAATGATGGTTTTAAAATATCCCATTCTCAAACAACTTGTGAATCATGAAACATGAAAGGAAATTGACAAGAATGGCATAACACCACCTCAAAAGATAAGGTAGAAAGAACTGCACTTCGGAATGCAAGATGAAGAATGCTTGAACTCCTCTGAAAAGAATCTCAATGAACACTTCGAGAAGGAATTAAATCCTTGATGAACCATCATGTAGAGCCTCCATGAAGAGCTCCGGTAATAAAAGGATGATCAAACGAAAGGAAAGAGAAGTTGAAAACACAAGGTGAAGCCTTGCGATGATTTAGATGGAGCTTCGCAACGATACAATTGAGAGAGCTTGGAACTCAGGAAAGAAAGAAGAACAACTGAAATCAAGAATTTTGATGAACCTCCGGAATAAGGAATTAATCACTTGGATGAAACAAGAGTAATAATTACATTATGCTTATCCTTCATCAATTTAATTGATGACAAGCAACGGATTTGGCATACTACTTATTCTCGTAGAAAGGATTAAGAGAGATATTGCACAAACTTGGTAAGGTCTTCAATGAACCACCGGTAGGATTGAAACAATGAATAAATTGATATGATAAATGAAGGAAGAAGAATCTTGGAAGGACCACCGTAAGAATTAAAAACGATCAAGGAAAAGATAGCAAAACACCGGGAAGAATTAGCACCTGAACGAAGATGCTTGATTAGAGAATATTTGGATGATGCACCGGTAAGATTGGAGAACGAGAGCTGAAAGCTGAGTATGAATAAACTCAAAATGATGGCCTTCGAAGAATCAAACTGAGAAGACACCTGGATTGCTCCGGATTGGTGAAAAGAGTTCTCACAATCAGAAATAATTATGAGAGGATGGCATCAACTTGAACTACGCATTTCTGAGAGAACGGATCAGATATGGAGGAAAAACTCTTCTTCGGTCTTCAAATGTTGAGAATGACGATGAGAAACACCACCATGAATTGTTGAGATACTCCGGGAGAATGAATAATGAATAAGTTGAGCCAACAATGAAAAGAATTTGAAATATCTTGGAGAAAGACATATTACTGATGATAATTCATACTTGCGTCAAACTTGGAGAAGAATTTGGGAGTAACTCCGAGAAAATAAGAAGAGTCCGGTAAGATCCTGGGAAACGCCTGTGGGTTAGGGCCCACTCAAAATAATCACCGTTGGATGATTTAAAAGAGAGATTGCACCAGTTGAATTAAATGTCTTGAATAAGATAACAACCTCGAGATAGCTTAAGTGAATTAGCAATGGAAATGCGAATCTCCTGAGATATCTTCGGCACTTCGGAACAAATGAATAACAAGAAGTGAACTATTACGAGGTGCACCGGTATGGGAAAACATTTGAAACGACAAAAAGATATGGTCGACAAAGCTTGAATTAAATCCACCGCAGAAGAAAAATAATGATGAATGATGAACTTGTAGAGCATCTTCATGAGAACCGCCGGGTAAAACATTGAAAGACAAGAATGAAGAGTCTTCACATCCATAAGATGGATACTTGATTAAGAAATCTGAGTCCTTGAAGAAAAAGGGTGGGTGGGCGGGAAAAACAAAGACAATTTGGGACGGATGAAACAAACACCGTTGCGAAAACTGACAGGTAATCTTGTGAATGTTGAAGTGATCGGATCCACTCGAAGAGAAGCATGTCGGTTGAGAAGAAATTGAGATGACAAACTCGATGATCGAGAAGGATTTGTATTCACATAGGAATATGAGAACACCGCTTAGAAAAGGTATGGAATCCACATTTGACTTTGAAGCAACTCGAATGCCACAAACCAAAACAAAACAAAGGATTGGCTTGCAAAATAAGCCGGAACAAACATATGATAGATCCCATATCGTATCATGTGTTCGTTGAAAAGATATTCTAGGAGCTACTTGAATTCCCACTTATAAACTCTCGAAACTTTCTGGTTATGCAATCAGGTGTTGCGGATACATGGGAAGCATAATATCTAACCCAAACTAACAATTCCTACATCCAGCTGTATACATCCTTCAACACATAACCAAAAAACCTTCGGAAATCATTTACCTCAACCTTCGAAAAGCATCCATTATACGAGTTATGGCAATACTCCCGAACTCCCACCCCAGTACTGGGTGGCGTCGAGGTTATCTCACCAACAACTGCATAAAAGAGATTTTCGATGTCAGCGAACTCAGGTATTCCGGAATTGCAATGATAAAATTGTGATGACAACACCTCGGAGCTCAACTCCCCGGGACACTGCCACAACCCCTAAATGTCAGGAGGCACCAAGAACAATGTTCTCGTCAACAAACCATGGGAATGATTCCAAGATACCCGCGTGATCCTAAAAGAATTAGTAAAATTTTGAGGAGAGAAGAGTCAAAACTCTACATCAGGAGGCCTCACCAGAGCGACGAAGGGACTAAGGAGTAAAAATAATCCTACTCTCCGATATATATAATCCTATAAGACTCAAAACATTTTTCTAGACTCAACAACGTCAGCGATTCGATCAAGCAGGGGGGCTCCTAAGTCGGGGAAGGCTCTGATTACCAACTTGTAACACCCACGATGCGGCTATATCTCCCACGTGTCAGAGCACGACTTAGAGGCATAACCGCATAGTAGGCATGTCGCAAGAGGGGTAATCTTTAAACATCCCATGTACTAAATATGAAAGGGATAAAGAGTTGGCTTACAATTGCCACGTCACATAATACATAAATATAGCATTACACCAACCAGAATACAATCAAGGTCTGACTACGGAACCAAATAAAGAAAGACAACCCCAAATGCTAGATCCCCGATCGACCCAACTGGGCTCCTCTACTAATGAACTGGAAATGGAACAACACAACGAACACGATCTTCATCGAGCTCCCACTTGAGCTGGGTTACGTCACCTGCACTGGTATCATCGGCACCTGCAACTGTTTGGAAGTATCTGTGAGTCACGGGGACTCAGCAATCTCACACCCTCACGATCAAGACTATTTAAGCTTATGGGTAGGAAAAGGTAGTGAGGTGGAGCTGCACCAAGCACTAGCGTATATGGTGGATAACTTATGTAAATGAGAGCGAGAAGAGAAGAAAAGGTCGGTCGAGAAACTAATAGAGATCAAGAAGTGATCCTAAAGCTACATACGTTCAAGCATAACACGAGACCGTGTTCTCTTCCCAGACTCCGCCGAGAAGAGACCATCACGGCTACACACGCGGTCGATTCATTTTAATTAAGTTTGTCAAGCTTTCTACAACCGGATATTAACAAGTTCCCATCCGCCCATAACCGCGGGCACGGCTTTCGAAAGTTCAAAACCCTGCAGGGGTGTCCAAACTTAGCCCATCACAAGCTCTCACGGTCAACGAAGGATATTCCTTCTAGTGGGAAGACCCGATCAGTCTCGGAATCCCGGTTACAAGACATTTCGACAATGGTAAAACAAGACCAGCAAAGCCACCCGATGTGCGACAAATCTCGATAGGAGTCGCATGTATCTCGTTCTCATGGCACACCGGATAGGTCAAGCTACGAGTAAAACCAACCCTCGAGTTGCCCTGAGGTGGCCCCGCAGGCTGCCCGGTTCGGACCAACACTCAGAGGAGCACTGGCCCAGGGGGGTTAAAATAAAGATGACCCTTGAGTCTGCAGAACCCAAGGGAAGGTAACAGGTTGTTAGCCAAATGTAAAACCAAGGTTGGGCCTTGCTGGAGGAGTTTTATTCAAAGCGAACTCAAGGGGTTCCCATAACACCCAACCGCGTAAGGAACGCAAAATCAAGGAACATAACACTGGTATTACGGAAACTAGGGCGGCAAGAGTGGAACAAAACACCAGTCATAAGGCCGAGCCTTCCACCCTTTACCAAGTATATAGATGCATTAAAGTAAACAAGATATAATAATGATATCCCAATAATAACCATGTTCCAACAAGGAACAAACTCCATCTTCACCTGCAACTAGCAATAAGAGGGGCTGAGCAAAAGCGGTAACATAGCCAAACAATGGTTTGCTAGGAAATGTGGGTTAGAGGCTTTTCATGGAAATATGGGAGGCATGATATAGCAAGTGGTAGGAATCACGACATAGCAATAGAGCGAACAACTAGCAAGCAAAGATAGAAGTGATTTCGAGGGTATGGTCATCTTGCCTGCAAAGTTCTCCGAGTTGACAAAAGCTTGATCCTCGTAAGCGTACTCAATGGGTTCCTCGATCACGTACTCGTCTCCCGGCTCTAATCAAGGCAAGAACACAAGCAAAGGAAACCACAATCAATAATGGTCCAATGCGCAAGCAACATGATGTAAAACATGACATGACATGTGGGATGTGATATGCAATGCATATGCATGCTTTGGAAGGGAAAGATTGAACCAGGACTTAACTTGGCAATCCAAGTGTGCCCCTGAAAATAATGAGTTGATTTCCGTCGAAATCGATATAAAGATCACTGGAATCGGATGCATGTTTTGCAAATGGCAAGCAAAACAAGAATGACACAATTCTGCGATTAACAGCACGATGACATTTAGAATGCAATAGGAAACTAAGCTACTTCACTCCAACATCGCAACAAAGCACATGGCAGTGATCTATCCATGATGCTTGACAAAACATGAACACTAATCTACGGCTAAATCACACAAGAGCAGGTACAAACAAGCATGGCAAAAGTGCAAAAGATAACAACATCACAGACTTAGTGAAAATACTAACATGTCAGGAATTAACATCAGAAAGCAATGTTTAGAGCAAGCAAACAACATGCTACAGGATCTGATAATAGCAAACAAGGGCATGGAATGAATCTATTCAAAGCATAGAACAAAAGTCCCTTACTGACCATAAGCCAAAAAGGAACAGAAAATATGATGGAACCCATGTAAACCTAGCAAGTTTCGTTAATAGATTCAGACTTAGCAGAAAACTGAGCATGGCATAAACAGAATTATGAAGGCATGTTTGCGAGCTCGATTCACTCAACACAAGGCATTGCATGACAAGATAAGCATACTACCAGCAAGAATACATGATCATAAGGCTAACCATGGCAAGAACAAGTTTATAGGATGCTTGGATCAACTACAACATCAATGGCAAAATTGATTAACATGTAAACAATCTGCCAGGAACATTTTATAGCAAAAGTAGAGCAAGATTACGTCATGCTAGGGCACTCCACAAATGCAAATAGGGGCATGGATGGGTTGAGCATAACCATATGTCAAAAATATCCTTACTGAACATACTCAAATGAAGCATGGATCTCACTGTAGCAACATGAATACATGGCATAAAAATAACAAATGGGAAATGACAGTGAAATTCTAAGTCACTGAAATCAGCAATATCAGGAGAGCTACTTTGCATGCATGTGCTAGTCACCACATTGATCACAGAAATACATGGCATACACCTCTGTAAATATGGCATGGCATAGCCCAAAACACATGTAGAGCTCATGCCCATATGCAGCACAACAATTGTAGCAAAAATGGCAAATGCTCATACTCTGCTAAGAATCAGCACCTAACAATTTATAGCACTCTTGCATCCATGATTTGGGCATCAAGATGGACTCAAACAAGCATGTCACAATTGTACAAAATGAAGAGCATATCATGATGAACATTTTGATATATCATACATGCAAAACAGAGCTACGGTCATGGAGATATGATCCAATGAACATGCCATGAAAATGTTGCAGATCCGAGGACTTAGAAGAAAATCACCTCCGCGAAAAGTCAACGCGGGACGGGCTCAACCCGGGATGGAGGGATCCGGGCGCGGGGACGACGTGTTTGGTTCGGCGACGTGGTGGATCTGATCCACCCGGGCGGATCTCGCCGGAGGATGGCCGTAGATGGCGGGGTTGCCGGAGCTCAATGGAGGGACGACGCAGAGCAGATCCGGCGAGGGAGAGGCCGGATCCGGGTCACCAGAGTCCACTGCGACAAGGAGGCGGCGAGGCGAGGACGGAGTGGGCGCGGCGTCTCGGTGGCCCGGGCGGCGGTCGGAGCTCGCGGCGCGCGGTGGTGTGGACGGCGCCAACGAGGGGAGGTGGCGGGCAGCAGCGCTGGGGCGGCGAACGCGCGGGCCGGCGGCGGTGCTACGGGCGAGGAGGCGCGGGGGTGGCAGCGGCGACCGGATGGGCTCGGTGGGCCCGACGCGGGCTCGCGGGCCGGTGGTGGGGACGGCGCGGTGGCGACACGTGGTGGCGCAGGATTCGCCGGGCAGCGAGGGCGGACATGTCCGGCTCGGGATGGACATGTCCGGCGGTGGGAGGTGGAAGAAGACTAGGGTTCATCCGTGAAATTTTAAGGGGAGCACATATTTATAGCTAGGAGGAGGTAGGAGTGTCCAAATGAGGTGTAGTTTTCGACCACGCGATCGTGATCTGACGGCGGAGGACATGGAAGGGGTTTGGATGGGTTATTGGGCGGTTTTGGAGGGGTGTTGGGCTGCAACACACACGAGGCCTTTACGGTTTCCCGGTTAACCGTTGGAGTATCAAACGGACTCCAAATGGCACGAAACTTGACAGGCGGTCTACCGGTGGTGTACCAAGTCCGCTTGGCAAATCTCGGTCCATTCTGAAAATGTTTAACACCCGCACACGAAAAGAGGCAAAAGGGGTCACCGGAGGACATAGGAGTGTCGGAATGCAAAACAGACAATGGGGAAAATGCGCGGAAGCATGAGACGAACACGTATGCAAATGCGATGCACATGATGACATGATATGAAATGCATGACATGGACAAAATGCAAAACAAAGACAAAAACAAAACCACGAAGGGAAAAACATATCGCATCTCCGGAAAAGGCAAGAGTTGGAGTTAAGAATATGGAAAGCTGTATCCAGGGTGTTACAAAATCACATAGCTCAATGAGTGTGTTTCTTATATCTTTGTCCATCAGATTCCTGATGGCCACTGGGAGGATTTGTGTCAATATCACGTGGCAATCATGTGACTTCATGTGTCCCAACTTCATTTTACCTAAGATCACATCCACGAGACTTCTGATGTTTGCGGTGTAGGAAGGGGTGTCTTAACTGACAACAAATAGGTGAAGAACTATGTTGCTTCATTTGTACTGAAATTGTAACTCTGGCAAGCGTGGATGAATTTGTTATCATCTCATGCTTCACTCTTGCAATTTGATTGATCAGCAAGCATATCGAGTCGTGCACCATCACCATCCTTTGTTTTACCTTTAATCTTGAGCAGAGTACCAAGGATGCTTTCACATACGTTCTTCTCTACGTGCATGACATTGATGCAGTGACGTACACGTAGAATGTCTTCTTAAACACTTGACCCATGGGTGTTTGTTTCACCATCAAAGCGTGCTTCTTGCCAGGCACAACATTAATTTGTTTAGCCATGTTGTGTACCACCTCCCCAGCATAGGGTCTTGGGCCCACATCTACCTTTGTTGTACCATCAAATTTAGCGTTCATCTTTTAGTATGGGTGATTTCTCTGTAACAACCTACGATGACGCAAATACACGGTTTTGTGCGAGTTGGGAAGAAATCTGCTAGCTATCCTATCCATGCATGTGAGACACCCTACATCTCCCTTTGTTTTCTACCCCGATGTGTTGCCTAATGCCGGCATATCTTGAATGGTGTGCACTAGCATCGCATGTAGATCGAAAATCTCCTTTTTTGTAAGCATCATAACATTTTACAGCAGGCACATCTATCCACACTATGAGCAGTTCTTCTACCAGTAGCTGAAAGTAAATGTTGATGTCATTTCCAGGTTGCTTCGGGCCTTGGATAATCATTGACATCATAATGTATTTTTATTCATGCAGAACCAAGGAGCTAGGTTATATATGCACATAAGCATCGACCATGTGGTGCGATTGGTGCTCATATCGCCACAAGGATTCATCCCGTCAGTACACTCCCCGAGCTTTATACTTCTAGGATCCTTGGCAAAGTCTTCAAACTTGTTGTCAATTAATTCCCACTGGGCCCCATCTTTCGGGTGCCTCATATATTTATCTGCAGATAGGCTCATCATGATGCCACCGCAACCTCTTTGCCTCTCTAGGGTTTGCAAACAAATGCCTCAACCTTGGGATTAAAGGCAAGTATCAAACAACCTTGAACGGGATTCCTGTCTTGATCTCATCGTCCAATTTGTACTTGTCCTTTGCTCTCCTGCGCTTGTATCGTGCATGCTTGCATGTGGGATATGCATGCAAATCATTGTACTCACTGCGGTACAATATACAATCATTCACACAAGCGTGTATCTTCTGTACTTCAAGTTCCAATGGGAAAACAATTTTCTTCGCTTTGTTCGTGCTTTTGGGGAGCACATTATCTCCCAAAAGAATTTCTTTGAAAGACCTAACATTTCTGTGCAGCCCTTGTTTGATAGACCGTTTGCTGCTTTAAATCAAAGAAGCGCCAGGGTGACATGGTACGTCTCCAACGTATCTATAATTTTTTATTGTTCCATGCTATTATATTATCCATCTTGGATGTTTTATATGCATTTATATGCTATTTTATATGATTTATGGGACTAACCTATTAACCTAGAGCCCAGTGCCAGTTTCTGTTTTTTTCCTTGTTTTTGAGTTTTATAGAAAAGGAATACCAAACGGAGTCCAATTGACGTGCCAATTTTTGATGATTTTTATGGACCAAAATAAGCCCCTGAAGTAAGAGAGTTGGGCCATAAGAGTATCGACCCATCCACGAGGGTGGAGGGCACGCCCTACCACCTGGGCTCGCCCCCTATTTCGTGGA
>NC_041390.1:356315077-356322081 GCF_002162155.2 Triticum dicoccoides | reverse complement strand
ATTCCTATAAATACAGAAACCCCCGAAAATAAACCTAGATCGGGAGTTCCGCCGTCGCAAGCCTCTGTAGCCACCAAAAACAAATCGGGGCCCTATTATGGCACCCTGCCGGAGGGGGGCATCCATCATCGGTGGCCATATTCATCATCCCGGCGCTCTCCATGACGAGGAGGGAGTAGTTCACCCTCGGGGCTGAGGGTATGTACCAGTAGCTATGTGTTTGATCTCTCTCTCTCTCTCTCTCTCTCTCCCTCTCTCTCTCTCTCTCTCTCTTTCTCTCTTGTGTTCTTGATATGGCACGATCTTGATGTACCGCGAGCTTTGCTATTATAGTTGGATCTTATGATGTTTCTCCCCCTCTATCTCCTTGTGATGAATCGAGTTTTCCCTTTGAAGTTATCTTAACGTATTGAGTCTTTAAGGATTTGAGAACATTTGATGTATGTCTTGCATGTGCTTATCTGTGGTGACAATGGGATATTCACGTGATCCACTTGATGTATGTTTTTGTGATCAACTTGCGAGTTCTGTGACCTTGTGAACTTATGCATAGGGGTTGGCACATGTTTTCGTCTTGACTCCCCGGTAGAAACTTTGGGGCACTCTTTGAAGTTCTTTGTGTTGGTTGAATAGATGAATCTAAGATTGTGTGATGCATATCGTATAATCAAACCCACAGATACTTGAGGTGACCTTGGAGTATCTAGGTGACATTAGGATTTTGTTGGATTTGTGTCTTAAGGTGTTATTTTACTACGAACTCTAGGGATGTTTGTGACACTTATAGGAATAGCCCACCGGATTGATCGGAAAGAATAACTTTGAGGTGGTTTCGTACCTTACAATAATCTCTTCATTTGTTCTCCGCTATTAGTGACTCTTTTTTTCATGTTGAGGGAGAGTTATATGATCCAATTATGTTATTATTGTTGAGAGAACTTGCACTAGTGAACGTATGAACCCTAGGCCTTGTTTCGAAACATTGCAATACCATTTGTGCTCACTTTTATCATTAGTTACCTTGCTGTTTTTACATTTTCATATTCCAAAAACCTATATCTACCATCCATATTGCACTTGTATCACCATCTCTTCGCTGAACTAGTGCACCTATACAATTTACCATTGTATTGGGTGTGTTGGGGACACAAGAGACTCTTTGCTATTTGGATGCAGGGTTGTTTTAGAGAGGCCATCTTCATCCTACGCCTCCCGCGTATTGATAAACCTTAGCTCATCCACTTGAGGGAAATTTGCTACTATCCTACAAACCTCTGCACTTGGAGGCCCAACAACGTCTACAAGAAGAAGGTTGTGTAGTGAACAGCAAGCTCTTTTCTGGCGCCGTTGCTGGGGAGGTTAGTGCTTGAAGGTATATCTTTTGATCTTGCAATCAAATCTTTTAGATTTTTGTTTTATCACTAGTTTAGTTTATAAAAGAAAACTACAAAAAATGGAATTGAGGGTGCCTCATATGCTTCATCTTTTTGATATCTTTCGTGAAAATGATGGAAAGGAAAGTTGTGCCCAAGTGCTAGAAGAAGAATGCATTAAAATGTTTGGCACTAAATCTTTGAATGATGAGCATGATTGCAATGCTGCTAGTATGAACTCTTTGAATATCCATAGTACTAATGATGATTGCACTAGTCATGATGAAAATGTCTCTTATAAGCATGTCAACTTTTGTGGAGTACATAGAGTTTGCAAGTGCACACCAAATAGGGAAGATAGATTTTGCAAGAGGCATAAGTATTTAGAAACTAAATGGTTGCAAGAGAGGCTAGATGCTTGTGCTGAAAATTTAAAATTTCTTTGCCATCCTTGTGAACTTTGCAATGAACATGATCATTTAAATCTCCAATGAAAATTGTTTCATGATCGTATCATGTTCAAAACGTGTGATGACTTGATTTCCCCTACGCGTCATAATGAACTTAGTTTGCTTGTGAGTTATGAAGAAATGAAACGTATAACTAAGGATATTCCAGAGTTTTTACTTGATAAAGTTCTTTATTTTGATCTAGAGGAAATTTATATGTATTGTGCGGTGAATTGCATTGAAAATCCTTATATTGCCAATTACATAAAGACAAGAAAACAAATAGAATATGAAGAGAATACTAATGAAAGGGAAGAGACTTCCTAATATCCTCCTATTATTTCTTATGATGAATCATGTAACGAGGAGGAGCATTCTATTCAACCAATCTCATTAATAACGAGCTCCAAAAAGAGGATTAAACCCACACATAATGTGAAGAAGAAAAAGAAAAGACGGAGAAGCAAAGGTAAAAAGGTATCCCTCCCAAATGATGTTTCTCCTAGTACTTATTGTGATGATGATAATTGCTATACTATTGGTGCTATCCATACTATTAATGCTGAGAGTGATTATGCTTATGATATGAAAAGGCCCAAGCTCGGGGATGCTATGTTTGATGAGAATGACATGTTTGAGAATTTAGTTGCTGGAATTAATGTTTGTCCCAAGCTTGGGGATGCTATGTTTAATGAAGATGATATTTTTAGTCTCCCAAGTTTTGATGAGCAAATTTATTACGATAATAGCATGCCTCCTATTTATGATGATTATATTGATGAATGTGGGTTTGGAAGAGTGTCAACTTTAGGAAGTAATGATCCCACTATTCTGGAGGGTGTAGAATCTTATTGTGATAATTATAAAAGTGGATTTGGAGAGGTCATGACTTTATTTAGTAATGATTCCACTATCTTGGAAGAGGTTTCAATTGATTATGATGAGAACAAAGTTGCTACTTATGATGATTATTGTGATGATACTTGTGTTATAAAAAGTAATGATGCTTATATTTACAAAACTTTGCATGATTATGATTACCCTTTTTCTGAAAATTACTCTTTTAATGTGGAAACAATTTATAGTATTCGAGTTTCTTATGATACTCTCACTATTCCGAATGAGAAGAAATTTGCTTATGTGGAGTGTAATAAAAATTATATGCTTGTGAATCATGAAATGCTTTATGTGATGGTTATATTTTTGAATTCATTCATGATGCCACTGAAAATTATTATGAGAGAGGAACATATGCTTTTACATATTGCAATAATATCAAGTTTCCTCTCTATGTGTTGAAAATCTTGAAGTTATCCTCGTTTCACCTTCCTATGCAAGTTGATTCTTGTTTCCACAAGTTGTTTGCTCACAAAATCCCTATGCATAAGAACAGCATTAGACTTAAATGTGCTTGTCATATGCTTCATGATGCTCCCGTTATGTTTCAATTCTTATCTTTTATGTGAGCGTCGAAATCGTCATGCCTAGCTAGAAAGGCATTAAAAAAGTGCTTGTTGGGAGACATCCCAACACCTTTACCTACTGTTTTTGTGTGTTGACATGATTAAGCTACTGTAGTAATCATGTTTTATAGATTTTGTTTCAATAAAGTGCCAAGTAAGACCTTTGGGATGATCTATGGTGATAGTTGATTTGATCTTGGTGAAAAACAGAAACTTTTGTGCCCAGGAGATTAGTTTTCATTTTTATCAGAAGCGCGATAAAATACTAATTCTTCTTGTAGAGGATCACTAAACAAATTTCCTAGGACTTCCTAATTTTTCAGAATTTTTGGAGTTATATAACTATTCGAGAGCTACAGATTACTACAGACTGTCAGGTTTTTAACAGATTCTATTTTCGATGCATAGTTTGCTTGTTTTCTTGTTTCTATGGCTTATATTGCTTAATATAAATTTTAGAAATAATATGGTACATTCGGCATCATGTGAAAAAAATTATGAATCTTGTCTTGACAATACCTAAGTGGTGATTTGCTTTCTTATACTACCGAGCTTGCGAGTTTTCTCTTGAGTTTTGTGTTGTGGAGTTTTCAAGTTTTGGGTAAAGATTCGATGTACTATGGAATAAGGAGTGGCAAGAGCCTAAGCTTGGGGATTCCCAAGGCACCCCAAGTTAATATTCAAGGACAACCAAGAGCCTAAGCTTGGGGATGCCCGGGATGGCATTCCCCCTTCCGTCTTCGTCCATCGGTAACTTTACTTGGAGCTATTTTTATTCACCACATGATATGTGTTTTGCTTGGAGCATCATTTTATTTTATTAGGATTTTCTTTCTTTTATTTATAGTAATGTTTTTCATCTTTTAGTTCAATAAAAAGTCAAGTGTAGCCTTTACCATGCTTATTTTGCAAGTCCATATGTTGCTGTTTTAAAAATAGAAAGTTTGCTGTTATGTTTTGAATATTTGTGAATAGTCAGAACATGATAAAATCTTGAAATTTATAAAAAATGAGTAACAACAAATTATCTACATTGTGGTAATTTTTCAGAATTTTTGGAGTTAGGGAAGTATGATTCCTCTTGCATTCCTTACAGACTATCCTGTTTAGATAGATTGCTGTTATGTTTGCATTGTTTGCATATGTTTGCTTGTTCAGTGATTCTATTTGAGGATAGGAGTGTTAAATATGCAGAGGCAATTAGTAGGAAATGTTAAATAATAATTTTAGCGATTTGCTACAGTAGAGAATGATAAGGTTTAGCATGGCTTCATAGTAACTTATCTCACAAGTTCTTGTTGAGTTTAGTGTGGATGAAGTTTTCAAGATTTAGGGAAACCGCGATATGAGTGGAATTAAGGAGACACAAAAGATCAAGATTGGGGATGCCCAAGGCATCCCTAGTCAATATTTCAAGAAGTCTCAAGCATCTAAGCTTGGGGATGCCCCGGTTGGCATCCCACCTTTCTTCTTCAACAACTACCGATCAATTTTGGTTGAGCCTAAGTTTTCGCTTCTTCACATGATATGTGCTATAGTTGCAATGTAATTTTATTTTGTTTTACTTGCTATTGGAATGAAGTACTTAATATCGGAAATTTTATTTATGAGAAGGAGTCTTCACATAATTACATAATTATTCAACTACTCATTGTGCTTCGCTTATATCTTTTGGAGTAGTTTCTCCTTTTCTCTAGTGCTTCACTTATATCTTTTTAGAGCACGACGGTGGTTTTATTTTGAAGAAATTGATGAACTCTCATGATTCACTTATATAATTTTGGGAGTCTTTAAACAGCATGGCAATTTCCTTAGGTTATGAATTTAGTCCTAATATGATGGGCATCCAAGAGGGATATAGTAAAAAACTTTCATATAAAGTGCATTGAATACTATGTGAAGTTTGATTCCTTATGATTGTCTTGAGATACGAGGATGGTGATATTAGAGCCATGCTTGTGAGTAGTTGTGAATTTGAGAGATACTTGTGTTAAAGATTGTGATTCTCGTAGCATGCACGTATGGTGAACCGTTATGTGATGAAGTTGGGGCATGATTTATTTTTTGATTGTCTTCCTTATGAGTGGCGGTTGGGGACGAGCGATGGTCTTTTCCTACCAATCTATCCCCCAAGGAGCATCTGTGTAGTACTTCATTTCGATGACTTAATATATTTTTGCAATAAGTATATGAGTTCTTTATGACTAATATTGAGTCCATGGATTATACGCACTCTCATCCTTCCACCATTGCTAGCCTCTCTAGTACCGTGCAACTTTTGCCGGTACCATGAACCCACCATACACCTTCCTCAAAACAGCCACCATACCTACCTATTATGGCATTTCCATAGCCATTTTGAAATATATTGCCATGCAACTTTCCACCGTTTCGTTTATTATGACACGCTTCATCATTGTCATATTGCTTTGCATGATCATGTAGTTGACATTGTACTTGTGGCAAAGCCACTGATCATAATTCTTTCATGCATGTCACTCTTGATTCATTGCACATCCCGGTACACCGTCGGAGGCATTCATATAGAGTCATATTTTGTTCTAAGTATCGAGTTGTAATTCTTGAGTTGTAAGTAAATAAAAGTGTGACGATCTTCATTATTAGAGCACTGTCCCATGTGAGGAAATAAAAAACGAGAAAGGCCAAAAAAAGAGAAGGCCCAAAAAAACAAAAAAACAAAAAAATGAGAGAAAAAGGGAGAAGGGGCAATGCTACTATCCTTTTACCACACTTGTGCTTCAAAGTAGCACCATAATCTTCATGATAGAGAGTCTCCTATGTTGTCATTTTTATATACTAGTGGGAATTTTTCATTATAGAACTTGGCTTGTATATCCAACGATGGGCTTCCTCAAATTCCCTAGGTCTTCATGAGCAAGAAAGTTGGATGCACACCCACTTAGTTTCTTTTTGAGCTTTCATACACGTATAGCTCTAGTGCATCCGTTGCATGGCAATCCCTACTCACTCACATTGATGTAACATCCTAATTTTCAATCTGGATGTTATACATAGGTCATCATAATGCATACCATATTTATTTGCATTTTGGTTGTGATCCTGGAAAATCCTAAGCAGCTCAAGGACCCAAGGAGACAGTTGGGGATTTCACTTATTTTCATATTTGAATTTTCTCAAATTTGGAAAGAGGATCAATTTGGTTCTAAACATTTTTCTCTCCAATTATTTCCAATATTTTAAATTTAAAGAAAGAAGATAATATGACTTCTTCGAAAAGAGAGGAATATTGGAGAAAAAAATTAAAATCAAATAAATATTTTATTTGGATTTTATTTGCTATTTTATTTGAATTAGAAAAAATATGCATTTTTGAAAACTGCATTTTTAGGCCAGAAAAATGTTCACTTTGTTCTAAATATTTTATTTAGACTGTGAAAATTGTTTTGGCATTTTTAGATTTTTTTAATATTTTTTATTAGGATTTTTATTCGGCGGAATTTATTTGAAAAAAAGTTCCCGGCCGACTGGGCCGAAGGCCCAGCCGAGCAGGCCGCGGCCCAACTCCCACGCCGCCTTCCTCCCACGCGCCGTCGTGCTCAGCACGGACGATGAGGGGGAGTCCGAGCCGGACTCCGCCCCGGGCCGGCCCCCTCCCCAAGCAACGCCGCCGCCCCGCCCCCTATAAATAGTGCCACCCCCGCCGCCGCCTTTTGCCGCTGCCGCTTGCCGCTCACCGC
>NC_041390.1:356257984-356314741 GCF_002162155.2 Triticum dicoccoides | reverse complement strand
ATACTGCCGCCCCACCGGAGCCGCCCCGCGCCGCCGTTCGCCTCGCCGGAGTCCCGCCTCGCCGCCGACCCCGGTTTTCGTCGTGAACTGATAAAAACCACTGGCTCGTTTCGGTTTTTTGGGTTTATGTTCTAGATCGGTTTTATTTTAGGGTTAGGGTTTTCTCGGTTTTTTCTCAGTTTTCCGTTCGGACCTATTTAGCAAACATTCACCCGAACGCCTTTGTTTGTGAACGTGTTTGTCCATTCGTCTCTTTAGCGAACGTTCGTTCGTTAGTCTTTTCTTTTTATTTTATTTTCGGCCAGGGACCTATCCATGATTATCTTTTATCGCAGATTAGCCCCTGATCTTCAAACGCTCGCAACTTTTTAACCGTTTGTCCAAATCCAGTGAAACCAGTGCCAAAATCTTCATCTCGAACCCCTATTTCTAGTTAATCAACTTGAAGATGGTTTTGACAAATTAAAATTTGGTTGCAAGCAGATTTGATTTTGAACTTCTTTTGACCGCAGTTTGAGTTTCGTAGCTCCGATTCGATTGATTCTTTTTGCAAATCGAAGCTCTTCTCTTGAACTTCCGATTTGGATCTTTTCTCTTGAGTTTTACCCTTGCATCTATTGCTTGAGTGCTTATGTATGTTATTGTTTGTTTGCGATAGAGTTTCCGAAGTGTGAAGCATGCTACTACGAGTCACTAGGGTTTTCAGATCATCGGCAAGGCAAGTAACACTTTGCTCATATCCCTTATTACCCAGATTTTATGCATTAGTTTCAACCCTCAAACATTGCATGAGTAGGACCTGCTTAACATGTGGGCATTGGGAAGTAGTTGATAAGGTAGAATCTATTGTCCTTTATTCAAACCCTAGGAGTTACTTCTACGTTATCCTTATACTGCTATGCTATGCTCGTAGACGTGGTTTGGTTGAGTGTATCCATGACATATGTGAGAGTTGCTACGTAGTGGTTAACTTAAGGTGGCTACTTTAATACACATCTGGGTGGATTGGTTGAGGCACCCTGGAGCACCCAGTGGTTGTCTGGGCACCTGGAGCAATCCAGAGCTGTCCTGGGATATCCCGGAGTGCCCGTGTGATCATCCTATGGTTCGTCACCTAGGCTCAAAGGGATCATAAGATTATTCATGCTAGAAACTTCCAAGTGCAGCCGCAAGCCAATATGGGCTCTAGCATAGTTGAGTAAGTTGTGGGAATCCTTTCCATGATGGGCTAGCAGATGTAGGGGATTGTAGGTGTACCGGCCTATCTATCGGTTAAGGGGACCTCTTCGGAAACACTATGTCTCGATCATCCGTTTCTCAAACACCATGCAGTGCAAGAAATACAATGGAGGAGATTGAGTTTTGTGGGGAAAAGTGTGCAAACCTCTATAGAGTGTACAAACTAATCATGGTTAGCCGTGTCCCGGTTATGGATAATCTTGAGTATCTGGTTCTTGAATTATTATATTGATCTCATCACTCCTAATTAATTTTGTTGGGCTATTAATTAATTTAAATTGGGATTGAGTTGGAGGAACCTTCTCAATGTTTTATCAACCAACTTGATAGTTAAATAAAATATATTCCTTTGCAGTAGGGAAAAATTGGCTTTACGCAAACATGATAACCATAGAGCCTCCACCAGCCATATATGCATGTAGTGATAGCAGTTATTCTTGTTCATTGCTCTACAGTGTTATTTTGCCAGCATATTCCATGTGCTGGCCCCTTTCGGGCTGCAACATATTATGTTGCAGACTTTTTAGACGAAGAGTAAGGTGCGCTAGGTCATTGTTTTGCACTCAGCTATGCCGTTGGAGTTGATGGACTCACTTTTGGCTTCGAAATCTTCCGTTGTTATCTTCATTAGATGGCCTTCAGCCACATTATTGTAATAAGTACTCCCTTTGAGATATTCGATGTAATAAGTGTGTGATTGGACTCTGCTATAAATCCTTCCAAGTACTGTGTGTGTCAGCATTACCGATACAGGGATGACACTTATGCATAGAGATTCGATCGTTTGAGGTTGGATCACTACAAGATGGTATCATAGCACACGCTGACTGTAGGACGCGACCACTAAGATAAACCTTAGGTCACTCTTCTCTACAAATTTCTGACTCTTCTTCACTTTCCACTCTATAGATGGCAGACCCAAGGAACAAGTTTGTGCAACCGGATGAAGACACCCCTTTCGGACGACATTTGAAGGAAGCCACGAGATATCTGAACATTGGAATACCAAGTTTCATCGGTACCTACACCGCCACTCTACCTGAAGAAGAGCGTTGGACCATTCAAGTACATGTTCTAGGAAGGACATTCACCCCAGTTACTGAGCCCATAGAGTTTTCCTTTGATGCACCAACCTGGAGTCTAGGAAAGAGCATGGAAGCTCACATCGCCATGGGACGAATCGGCGAAGTCTACCACAAGGATCTTAAGGACACCATCTACCAGATATGTGGGCACCGAGATGAGCAATGGAAGATGATCAGCACCAGGAGGGACAAATCCATTGCAGCCTACATCTAGGAGTTGAACCAACATATTCGTCGACAAGAGAACCAGATGTGCGCCAGCATGATAGATCTGAAGAAGGTGATGATAAGGAACATGGAGCTAGAAGAGGACTCAAGTCTACACGCGATGGATACGAAGAGGAAATTGTAGTACTACAATGAAGAACTGAAGAAGAAGCTAGGAGTATTCATGGGAGACCCTGCGCCAGGACATGACGACCATCCCGGAGACTACATCATCATTGATGACACTGACTTCGACCCCGACAGTGATGATGACTATGAAGACGAAGCTGGAGCAGATATCATGGAATCTTCTTCCAATCAAAATTTCTAGTCGACCACCATATTATCAGTAGTATTCCCCCATGTATATATGGTAGTTTGAGTATTTTGTAATGATAGATAGGTCGATTGTATGCCCTTGTTTGAATTGAGTGGTGTGATATGATTGTGTTTGTCTCATGTGCATATGGGTAGTGTCGTGGAATTGTCACGACAGATGTCCTAATTTGAGGACTTAGTCGTGAGGCCAACGCATCTATGTAGTAACTTGAAGGGGTTGGTCGGAATCGAGAGACACAAGGTTTTACCCAGGTTCGGCCCCTCACGGTGGAGGTAAAAGCCTACATCCTGCTTCATTGATATTGATGATGATGATCACAATTACACGGGTGCTCTAATATGAGAGCTATAGACTTGTTTGTCTAACCCTAATCTATCTAACTTGTGAAACCTGTCCCCCTTGGGGTGCCCTGCCCCTCCTTATATATGTTGAAGGGGCGACTTACATGACTAGTCCTATTAGAATTAGGATTACTCTATTATAAGTGGATTCCTAGTCTTGCTTCATTTCTAAGGGAATATTCCTTATGCCTTTCAACTTAAGCCGGCCCACCATAATATGAGCCGACCTTCCTTGAACCGCCCATTGGGCCACCGGGTCTTGTCACTCCTCTGACCCGCCTTCCGGGTTACCAATGAGTCACCAGGCCCAGCCGGGTCATCAGTGAGTAGAGAGATCCGGACGGGTCACCAGTGAGTCGCCAAGTCCGGCCGGGTCATACCGCGGGGTATATCCCCAACAGGTAGTGATTTTCTCCTTAGACCTCACTCTATTCTAATCTCTTCCCTCTAAACCTATCAGATGCCTCCGAGACGTGACCCCAGATTTGTCTTCCTACCGGAGCTCACTCAGTTGATCTAGCAGTAGAATGCCTTGATGCAACTACTAGTTCAGAACCAAGGCAACAATAACAACAACCCACTGCCACCATCTCCAGTTGACAACATAGCCCGTTTCTTGAGGTTGAATCCGCCGGTGTTTTCCAGTAGCACCGAGCCGATTGTTGCTGATGACTGGCTACGCAGGATTGGAAGGGAGTTGACCACCGCAGGTTGCACAAATGCTGAGAAGATGCGCTTTACCGCACACCAATTCGATGGACCCGCAGCCTTATGGTGGGAGAATTACACAACCACTTTTCCCATAGCAAATGTCACTTGGGACCAGTTTCAGCAAGCTTTCCGCATTGCATATGTCTCAATTGGAGCAATGAGCATGAAGAAGCGTGAGTTTCACAACTTACGCCAGGGAAATCGTACTCTGGGGCAGTACATGGATGAGTTTAGCAAGTTAGCCTGCTATGCCCCAAATGATGTGGCCACAGATGCCGCGAAGCAGGAGAAGTTTATGGAAGGGCGGAATGATGAGATGAGTATGTAGTTGATGGTGGAAACATTCACTCACTACCAGGAGTTGATAGATAGGGCCCTTATGATTGAAGGGAAGCAGCAATGGATAGAGAGCCACAAAAGGAAGTACGGACAGGGGAAGTACAATTCTGGAGCTCAGCAGAAGCCTCGCTTTACCTCGAACTCGGGAGGACACACTCATTATCATGGAGGCCATACCCACAACAGAGGGAGTTCACATAACCACAGTGGCCCCAAGAATGGGAATGGAAATGGAGGAAGGAACGGACAGAACTATGCCAACCCAGCAACACCAGCCAGGAAGGATTTAAGTCACATTACTTGTTTCAAGTGCGGGAAGACTGGACACTACGCCACCTAATGCCCCGAAGCAAAGAATGGAAACAGGAATGGAAGATCTGGGAAGAAGCCCAACCCTTTCAACAGGGGACAGGTCAACCATGTTAACGTGGAGGAGGTTGAAGAGCAGCCTGATGCGGTTATAGGTAAGTTTTTGATTGAGTCATTTATTGCAATCGTTTTTTTTATACTGGTGCATCACATTCATACATTTCAAGGGGGTTTGTGGATAAGTAGAAGTTGCCCACCAAAGTTCTTAAGACACCTATGTTAGTAAGCTCGCCAGGAGCTGAGTATATGGCATGCAGTGGATGTTTTCAGATGCCATTGACCATAGGAAGACATGTTTTCCCTTCAGACCTAATAATTTTGGAGTCCAAAGGATTGGATATAATATTAGGTATGGATTGGTTATCGAAGTATGGAGGAAACATCGATTGTGCTAGTAAGTCAATTTTACTCACCACCCCGGAAGGAAAAAGGATCAAGTATGTGTCTAGACATGCGCCAAGGAGGACCCAAGTAAATTATCTCTCGGGAGTTGTTCAGGAAGAAGTGCCTGTTGTGAAGGATTACCAGGATGTATTTCCAGAGGAATTACCTGGCATGCCACCAGATCGAGACATTGAGTTTTTGATAGAGTTGTTGCCATGCACCGGATCAATATCGAAGAGACTGTATCAGATGCCCGCAAATGATCTGGAGGAAATCAAGAAGAAAATCAAGGAGTTGCTGGAGAAAGGTTACATTCAACGAAGTTCGTCACCATGGGGAGCCCAGTGCTCTTAGTTGAGAAGAAGGATGGGTCTTTGAGAATGGTTGTTGATTATCGGGCATTGAATGAGGTGACGATCAAGAACAAATACCCCCTACCGATGATCAATGATTTGTTTGACCAGCTGCAAGGAGCTAAAGTATTCTCCAAGACCAATCTGCGATCAGGATACCACCAGCTGAAGATCAGAGAGCAGGATATACCTAAGACAGTTTTCACCACAAGGTATGGGCTATATGAGTAAATGGTTATGTCATTTGGATTGACTAACGCCCCTGCCTATTTCATGAGTATGATGAACAAGGTGTTCATGGAGTTCTTGGATAACTTTGTAGTGGTGTTCGTTGATGATATTTTGGCATACTCGAAGAATGAGGAGGAACACAAGGAACACTTGCGCTTAGTTCTCGAAAAGCTCGGGGAACATCAGTTGCATGCCAAGTTTAGCAAGTGTGAGTTTTGGTTGAAGGAAGTTGGATTTCTTGGACATGTTATATCAGGAGAAGGTATAGCAGTAGACGCCACCAAAGTTCAGTCTGTCACTGAGTGGTTGGCACCCACCTCAGTTGGAGAGATCCGTAGTTTTTTGGGACTCGCAGGATATTACAGGAGGTTCATTGAGAATTTTTCCAAGATTGCGAAACCCATGACCGAGTTGTTGAAGAAGGACACAAAGTTCAAATGGACTAAAGATTGTGAGGCCAGTTTTCAGGAGTTGAAGAAACATTTGGTTACAGCCTAGTGTTGATTATTCCGGATATACGCAAGGATTTTCAAGTGTATTGCGATGCTTCTCGCTTAGGACTTGGAGGAGTACTGATGCAGGACAGAAGAGTTGTTTCATATGGCTCACGCAGCTTCGACCTCATGAGTTGAATTATGCCACACATGATTTGGAGTTAGCAGCCGTAGTGCATGTGATCAAGACTTGGAGACATTTTCTGATTGGAAACAGATGTGATGTGTACACGGATCACAAGAGTTTGAAGTAAATTTTCACACAGAAGGAGCTGAATCTTAGGCAAAGGAGATGGTTGGAGCTTATAAAGGATTATGATATGAAGTTGCACTATCACCCAGGAAAGGCCAATGTCACAGCAGATGCCTTGAGCCGAAAGAGTTATGACAATACCCTCGTAAGCGTAGGATTACCGCAGAAGTTAATTGACGATCTCAAGGAACTTCTTTTGGAGATAGTTCCAAGAGGTTTTATGGCAACAATGGAGGTTCAGTCTACATTATTGGGAAAGATTCGAGAAGCTCGAAAGGAAGATAAGGAAATTGCTGAGATAAAGGATAAGATGAGCAAAGGAAAAGCCAAAGGTTTTCATGAGGATGGGCACGAGACTTTATGGTTTGAGGATCGCATTTATGTGCCCAATAATGCGGAGATTAGGAAGTTAATACTTCAGGAAGCTCATGACTCGCCATACTCGATTCACCCCGGAAACACCAAGATGTATTTGGATTTGAAGGAGCGTTTCTGGTGGACAGGTATGAAGAAGCATATTGCCGAGTATGTAGCAGTATACGATGTATGTCAGAGAGTGAAGGCAGAACATCAGAAGCCAACAGGATTATTATAGCCTATGTTGATTCCCGAATGGAAGTGGAACAAGCTTGGCATGGATTTTATCACCGGATTACCCAGGACCCGATCAGGATATGATTCAATCTGGGTAGTAGTTGATCGCTTGACCAAGGTAGCTCACTTTATCCCAGTGAAGACCACCTATACAAGTGCGAAATTGGCCAAGATATATATGACCAGGATCGTACGTATGCATGGAGTTCCGAGGAGCATCATATCAGATAGAGGGACACAGTTTACCTCGAAGTTTTGGAGTCAATTGCACCAGACTTTGGGTACCAGAATAGAATTCAGTACAACCTTTCATCCGCAGACAGATGGACAGACAGAGAGAGTATCATATTCTAGAGGACATGTTGAGAGCTTGTGCGCTAGATTATGGATCTAGTTGGGATGTCAATTTACCTTATGCAGAGTTCTCATACAACAACAGTTATCAAGCTGGTTTGAAGATGGAACCTTTCGAAGCTTTGTATGGAAGGAGATGCAGGACACCATTAATGTGGGATGAAGTTGGATACCATCAGTTGTTTGGACCAGATTTGATCAAAGAGTCCGAAGAGAAGGTTAAGTTGATTCGAGATAGACTGAAGGTAGCTCAGTCCAGGCAGAAGAGTTATGCCGATATCAGACGCAAGGAGGTAGTCTTTGAAATTGGAGATCGAGCGTATCTTCGAGTGTCACCACTGCGAGGTGTTAAACGATTTGGAGTTAAGGGAAAGTTAGCCCTGAGGTTTGAAGGACCATACCAAGTTTTGGAACGTATGGGAGACGTTGCCTACAAGTTGGAGTTACTTGAAGGATTGTCAGGAGTTCATGATGTGTTTCATGTTTCCCAGTTGAAGAAGTTCCATGCATAGATGGCCGATATTCCTCTAAGAGATAGAGTGCCCCTGGAGGCAATTTAGTTGGACAGTGATTTGACCTACGAGGAGAAACCCGTCAAGATTCTCAAGTTTGCCAGCCAAGTTACCTGCATCAAGGTTATCAAGTTCTGCAAAGTTCAGTGGAGCCACCATACCGAGGATGAAGCCACCTGAGAACGAGAAAAAGATCTACGGAGAACACCACCCACACCTATTTTCTAGCCAACCCAAATCTCGAGGGCGAGATTCATCTTAAGGGGGGTAGGTTTGTAGCATCCCAATTTTCAATTTGGATGTTATACATAGGTCATCATAATGCATACCATATTTATTTGCATTTTGGTTGTGATCCTGGAAAATCCTAAGCAGCTCAAGGACCCAAGGAGAGAGTTGGGGATTTCACTTATTTTCATATTTGAATTTTCTCAAATTTGAAAAGAGGATCAATTTGGTTTTAAACCTTTTTCTCTCCAATTATTTCCAATATTTTAAATTTAAAGAGAGAAGATAGTATGACTTCTTCAAAAAGAGAGGAATATTGGAGGAAATTTTTTAAAATCAAATAAATATTTTATTTGAATTAGAAAAAATATGCATTTCTAAAAACTGCATTTTTAGGCTAGAAAAATGTTCACTTTGTTCTAAATATTTTATTTAGACGGTGAAAATTGTTTTTGGCATTTTTAGTTTTTTTGTATATTTTATTCGGAATTTTATTCAACGGATTTTTTTAAAAGTCCCTGCCCAACTGGGCCGAAGGCCCAGCCGACCAGGCCGCGGCCCAACTCCCGCGCCGCGTTCCTCCCGCGCGCCACCATGCTCGGCACGGATGCCGAGGGGGAGTCCGAGCCGGACTCCGCCCCGGGTTGGCCCCCTCCCCAAGCAATGCCGCCGCCCTGCCCCCTTTAAATAGTGCCGCCCCTGCCACCTTTCACCACCCCACCACCGCAACCGACGCTGCCACCCCAAGCTGCGCGCTGCCGCCGCCTGCCGCTCGCCGTCGTCGCCGCCGACACCGCCGCCCCACCAGAGCCGCCCCGCGCCGCTGTTTTCCTCGCCGGAGTCCTGCCTCACCGCCGACCCCGGTTTTGAAAACCACCGGTTCGTTTTGGTTTTTTCGGTTTACGTTCTAGATCGGTTTTATTTTAGGGTTAGGGTTTTCTCGGTTTTTTCTCGATTTTCCGGTCGAACCTATTTAGCGAACGTTCACCCGAACACCTTTGTTCGTGAACGCGTTCGTCCGTTCGTCTCTGTTAGCGAACGTTCGTTCGTTAGTCTTTTCCTTTTATTTTATTTTTGGCCAGGGACCTATCCGCGATTATTTTTATCATAGATTAGCCCCTGATCTTCAAACAGTCGCAACTTTTTAACTGTTAGTCCAAATCTAGTGAAACTAGCGCCAAAATCTTCATCTCGAACCGCTCTTTCCATTTAATCAACTTGAACATTGTTTTGACAAATTAAAATTTGGTTGCAAGAAGATTTGATTTTGAACTTCTTTTAACTGTAGTTTGAGTTTCGTAGCTCCGATTCGATTGATTCTTTTTGCAAATCGAAGCTCTTCTCTTAAACTTTTGATTTGGATCTTTTCTCTTGAGTTTTACCCTTGCATCTATTGCTTGAGTGCTTATGTATGTTATTGTTTGTTTGCGATAGTGTTTTCGGTGTGCGAAGCGTGCTACTACGAGTCACTAGGGTTTTCAGATTGTCAGCAAGGCAAGTAACACTTTGATCATATCCCTTATTACCCAGTTTTTATGCATTAGTTTCAACCCTCAAACATTGCATGAGTAGGATCTGTATAACATGTGGGTATTGGGAAGTAGTTGATAAGGTAGAATGTATTGTCCTTCATTCAAACCCTGGGAGTTACTTCTACGTTATGCTTATACTGCTATGATATGCTCATAGACGTGGTTTAGTTGAGTGTATCCATGACAGATGTGAGAGTTGTTACATAATGGTAAACTTAAGGTGGCTACTTTAATACACAACTGGGTGGATTGGTTGAGGCACCCTGGAGCAATCCAGAGCTGTCATGGGATATCCCAGAGTACCCGTCTGATCATCCTATGGTTCGTGACCCAGCCTCAAAGGGATCATAAGATTATTCATGCTAGAAACTTCCATGCCCAGCCACAAGCCAATACGGGCTCTGGCATAGTTGAGTAAGTTTTGGGAATCCTTTACATGATGGGCTAGCAGATGTAGGGGATTGTAGGTGTACCTGCCTATCTATCGGTTAAGGGGACCTCTTCGGAAAGACTGTGTCTCGATCATCTGTTTCTCAAACACCATGAAGTGCGAGAAATACAATGGAGGAGATCGAGTCTTGTGGGGCAAAGTGTGCAAACCTCTGCAGAGTGTACAAACTAATCATGGTTAGCCGTGTCCCTGGTTATGGACAATCTTGAGTATCTATTTCTTGAATTATTATATTGATCTCATCATTCTTAATTAATTTTGTTGGGCTGTTAATTACTTTTAATTGGGATTGTGTTGGAGGAACCTTCTCAATGTTTTATCAACCAACTTGATAGTTAAATAAAGTATATTCCTTTGCAGTAGGGAAAATTTGGCTTTACGCAAACATGATAACCATAGAGCCTCCACCAGCCATATATGCATGTAGTGATAGGAGTTATTCTTGTTCATTGCTCTACAGTGTTATTTTGCCACATATTCCATGTGCTGACCCATTTCGGGCTGCAACATATTATGTTGCAGACTTTTCAGACGAAGAGTAAGGTGCGCTAGGTCGTTGTTTTGCACTCAGCTGTGCCATTGGAGTTGATGGACTCACTTTTGCCTTCGAAGCTTTCCGTTGTTATCTTCATTAGATGGCCTTCAGCCATATTATTGTGATAAGTACTCTCTTTGAGATATTCGATGTAATAAGTGTGTGATTGCACTCTGCTATAAATCCTTCAAGTACTGTGTGTGTCAGCATTACCGATCCAAGGATGACACTTATGCAGAGAGATTCGACCGTTTGAGGTTGGATCGCTAAAATTGATATCTATTGATGGGCATCTCCATGGACCACTGATACGCCTAGTTGATGTGAGACTATCTCCTTCCTTTTGTCTTCTCCACAACCACCGTCTATTCCACCTATAGTACTATGTCCTGGCTCACGCTCATGTATTGCGTGAAAGTTGAAAAAGTTTGAGAACATCAAAAGTATGAAACAATTGCTTGGCTTGTCATCGGGGTTGTGCATGATTTGAATATTTTGTGTGATGAAGATGGAGCATAGCCATGTTATTTTGAGAAGAAATTATTGCCTTGTTAGTATGCTTGAAGTATTATAATTTTTATGTCAATATTAAACTTTTCTTTTGAATCTTATGGATCTGAATATTATTGCCACAATAAAGAGAATTACATGGATAAATATGTTAGTTAGCATTCCACATCAAAAATTATGTTTTATCATTTACCTACTCGAGAACGAGCATGAATTAAGCTTGGGGATGCTTGATAAATCTCCAACATATCTAAATATTTTGATTGTTCCATGCTATTATATTATCCATCTTGGATGTTTTATATGCATTTATATGCTATTTTATATGATTTTTGGGACTAACCTATTAACCTAGAGCCCAGTGCCAGTTTCTGTTTTTTTCCTTGTTTTTGAGTTTTACAGAAAAGGAATACCAAACGGAGTCCAATTGACGTGCCAATTTTTGATGATTTTTTATGGACCAAAAGAAGCCCCTGAAGTAAAAGAGTTGGGCCAGAAGAGTCCCGAGCCATCCACGAGGGTTGAGCGCGTGCCCTACCCCCCTGGGCTCGCCCCCTATCTCGTGGATGACTCGGAGCCCCCCCTGACATGAGACCGACGCCAAAAATTCTTATAAATACAGAAACCCTGAAAAGAAACCGAGACCGGGAGTTCCGCCGCCGCAAGCCTCTGTAGCCACCAAAAACCAATCGGGACCCTGTTCCGGCACCCTGGTGGAGGGGGGATCCATCACCGGTGGCCATCTTCATCATCCCGTCGCTCTCCATGACGAGGAGGGGGTAGTTCACCCCAGACGTTGAGGGTATGTACCAGTAGCTACGTGTTTGATCTCTCTCTCTCTCTCTCTCTCGTGTTCTTGATATGGCATGATCTTGATGTGCCGTGAGCTTTGCTATTATAGTTGGATCTTATGATGTTTCTCCCCCTCTATCTCCTTGTGATGAATTGAGTTTTCCCTTTGAAGTTATCTTATCGTATTGAGTCTTTAAGGATTTGAGAATACTTGATGTATGTCTTGCATGTGCTTATCTGTGGTGACAATGGGATATTCGCATGATCCACTTGATGTATGTTTTGGTGATCAACTTGCGAGTTATGTGACCTTATGAACTTATGCATAGGGGTTGGCACACTTTTTGGTCTTGACTCTCTGGTAGAAACTTTGGGGCACTCTTTGACGTTCTTTGTGTTGGTTGAATAGATGAATGTGAGATTGTGTGATGCATATTGTCTAATCAAACCGATGGATACTTGAGGTGACATTGGAGTATCTAGGTGACATTAGGGTTTTGGTTGATTTGTGTCTTCAGGTGTTATTTTACTATGAACTCTAGGGTTGTTTGTGACACTTATAGGAATAGCCCAATGGATTTATTGGAAAGAATAACTTTGAGGTGGTTTCGTACCCTACAATAATATCTTCGTTTGTTCTCCGCTATTAGTGACTTTGGAGTGACTCTTTGTTTCATGTTGAGGGATAGTTATATGATCCAATTATGTTATTATTGTTGAGAGAACTTGCACTAGTGAAATTATGAACCCTAGGCCTTGTTCGAAGCATTGCAATACCGTTTGTGTTCACTTTTATCATTAGTTACCTTGCTGTTTTTACATTTTCAGATTACAAAAACTATATCTACTATCCATGTTGCTCTTGTATCACCATTTCTTCGCCGAACTAGTGCACCTATACAATTTACTATTGTATTGGGTGTGTTGGGGACACAAGAGACTCTTTGCTATTTGGTTGAAGGGTTGTTTGTGAGAGGCCATCTTCATCCTACGCCTCTCGCGGATTGATAAACCTTAGGTCATCCACTTGAGGGAAATTTGCTATTGTCCTACAAACCTCTGTACTTGGAGGCCCAACAACGTCTACAAGAAGAAGGTTGTGTAGTATACATCATGACACTCAACTTGGAATATTTCTTTTTGCAACCTGGATAAAATTCTTTCTTGGAGTCCACATCAATGGTTGGCAGATCCTTGTAGCCAATCATATCCATTTTGGGGCCCTTGAAACTCCAATCATAGCAGCAAAATCTGGCATGTCAAGATCGTCGTCATCTACGTCAACTTCTTGGTTTTCCAGTGGGTGTTTCGGCTTTCCGGTGTTCCATTGGTAGCTTGACACCTCTGCCCCAATGTTAGGTTGAACATCCATGTGACACTGACTAGGGTTTGGCATCTCGCAGCCCTTGGGATATTCATCCATGACCTGCTCTTCACCGTGTCTTGTCCAACGTGTATATCCATCCATGAATCCCTGAGAGAGTAAGTGCCACTGGACATCTGCAACTTCACGTGACTCTGTATTGGCACAATGGGTAAATGGACACAGGATGTAATCTGCATCAGCAATTCTCCTCTTTGTACTTTCAGCCAAATTCATGAACTCTGTCACGCCACTGATAAAATATGTGGTTCTCCGATTCTTCATCCATTGAGATTTTTCCATCTGCACCACACGAATGGTAATTAAAAACAAAACAACAACATTAATACACGGATTAATGCCCAAAGATTCATGCATAAATCATAATTACTAAGGGCGCTCCATATTGGTATCCTGACATGCAATGAGGAAAATTAATGGCCAATCAATTTACACGGAGAGTACTATAGCACTACCCTTAGGAATTGAATACCTTAATTAAGACACTCACAAAAAGAATACCTTAATTAATTACCCGCGCAGTGACCTCCACCCAGCAGACAAAGCAGCGCCATGCGGCGGCTTGCTGAGACAGCAGGGTCGAGGAGCAAAGTTCAGTGCGGCCGCCGCCTAAAGTTCGACCTCCACTATCCCGCCATCGACCGCGATGCATGTGATCCAATCACGCTGCCGCCAACCTTGATGGTTGAGGCCCTCCTATATCCTGCCGCAGACTGAGGATTGCCCTCCTATGACACGACCAACATCCACCGGCCGAGGATTGACCTCTTATCCTGTAGCCGCTGCCTAGGCCGCCACCGCCATCTCTATCTGCGGAGCGACTGTTTTATTTTTTGATGGATATCCGCAGAGCGGCTGTTTAAACGGTATCAATGTAACTCAATTATATGTATAGGGTAGTTCATCACATACGGTTATGTCACAGCAACCGTGTCTCACCTATGTTGTCTTCTCACACGGTTTGATGTGGAAATCGTATGTGAAGTTGTAATACCTAACACAAACGACATGTGTAAGCAGTGTGTCGTATACAACATATAGTGCCATAAGTAGTTCCGGACCGTTAGCTTATCCCCATAGTTTCCCAATTTTCCCCAAATCCCTAGATAGCCTCCAAATTCCCTCGCCTGGCACTGACATTGGAGGAATGCGGACGAGGGTGCTGATGGTTGCGGTACGGCTGCTCTTGCTCGTATCGCCGCCATCGGAAGCGCCGCCATAATGGCGGTCGCCGCCGAACACTTGCCTAAGGTCATGTCACGCCCAATATGTGATCCTATCGGAGAGGAACTCGAAGGTCCCACCAAGGATAGAGCCGCATATTGAAATGCTTTTGCAAGGTGGACATCATTACGTTGTAGCATTACATAATAGTTGGGGATACATAGAAAGGGCATACAAATGCCACAAGAATACATCAAACATCATACATGAGAACAACATCCGACTACGAATGAAACACAAATAGAAATTCAAACGGCATCCACCCTGCTAGCCTAGGCTACCGACCAGGAACCTATCCCCTGAACGAAGAAGAAGCAGAAGAAGAATTCCATAACAAGTAAACATCGCTCTCATGTCATGATCATCGCATTACCTATACCTACAACTGTTGTTGTAGTAAATTGTGAGCCACGAGAACTCGGCAATCCCATTACCATGGGTATCAAGACTAGGAAAGCTTAATGGGCATGGACGGGATAAGTGGTGAGGTCGCAGTAGTAACTAGGCATTGTATGGTGGCTAACTTACGAAAACCAGAGTAAGATAAGAAACTACGCAAACGGTCGCAAACTGATCAAGAAGTGATCCTGAGTTACTTACGTTCAAACATAACCCCATCGTGTTCTCTTCTCGACTCCCTCGAAAAGAGACCATCACTATTACGCACGCGGTAGGTGTATTTTTATTTTGGGTCTGGTGTCAACTTCTCTACAACCGGACATTAAAAATTCCCATCTGCCACATAACCGCGAGCATGGCTCTCGAAAGTTTAAACCCTGCAGGGGTGTTGTCGGATTTCGGGTTCCGGCAGACCCTTAAGGTTCGAACTCTGGGGTGCGCGCGAAGATTACGTCTTCTACCTCTCCGCCTCGCAAGGATCTAGACTACTGAAAGAACTGCACAAGAGGCACAAGGTTTATACTGGTTCAGGCCACCATTGTGGTGTAATACCCTACTCCAGTGTGTGGTGGGTGGATTGCCTCTTGGGGCTGATGATGATGAACAATACAAGGAAGAACGGCCTCGCGAGAGTCTTCTCTTGGCCGGGGCAATGAACTGCTCGGAGGAGTTCAGCCACCTTTCTCTCTCTCTCTCTCTCTATGCTTCCAACCTCTCTATCGAGCCTCCCCTTCCTTTTTCCAACCCCTTGCTCTGTGGGCGGCTGGTCCTATTTATAGAGGCCCTGGTACTCTTCCCAAATATTGAGCGGGAAGGGAGCCAACAATGGCGGGCTAATTTGAAGGGGGACAGCAAGTATCAGCTATCCTGACAAAAGTAGTCTTCGCCTGCACAAAGCTCTGGTGATGACGCCGTCTTGGGCTCCACGGTGACCTCCATCTCATAGTCCTCCTGGTCTTGGTCTCGTTGCACCAAAATGGCAACCTTTTCCTGATGCCTCGGTACTCCGCGGCTGCGCTTGCTCCCTTTGCACCAAAGAGGAAAGGAGGACGTTGCGCAGGCTGGCACCCGCCTGACGCCCTGAGTCGTCATGGCTTGCGTCATGGGCACCTCGCGAGGTACCCCGCCTTGATTTCTCCGCCTCCTCGTGAGCCAGCCTGATGAGGCCGCGCCTGAGGAAGCTCCGCGTCGTCCGCCCCGCGAGGCTTGGCCCCTCGCGAGGGTCTTGAGTCTTGTGTTGACGGAGATGGGCCGTGCTGGGCCCCCCTTTGAGCCACGCCGCAGGCAGGCAAGTCTAGGGACCCCCATTCCCAGAACGCCAACAGTAGCCCCCGGGCACAAGGCGCGCCCAGACTTGGCCGTGCTGAGAGGCGAAAGGGCAAGGGCGAAGCGCCGCGGGCCCTAACAGTCCGCGGCCTTGGGCGCCGCGTGGCGGTTGATTGAACATGGGCGTCTCTGCTTCCCCATGACGCCTCGGTGATCGTGTGTGTTGGACAAGTCCCTGCATGCAAATCGTGTCATGATTACCTGCGGTCGTGGAGGCCGGCGATTGGCCTTCGCCGGCTATAAGTACGGAACTGCGCGTGCCCTTCCAGTCCTTCCCTCCTTGCTTCTCCTTCTTCCCGATCCTTGCTCCGTCTTGCCGCGATGGCTCCGATTCGCCGGTTCTCTGCAGTGGAGAAGGGCAAGGCTCCTCGAGTGGGACCAACCCGCTCCCGTCGAAGAAACGGCTCGCCCTCTGCGGCCGGGACGAGGAGGACCGTCAGGTGGTGTCGAGGCCTCGGTGCGAGCGGGCTCCGCCGGGGTTCCCGCTTCCCTTGTATGCCCACATCGAGGGCCTCGAAGGGGTCGATTCTGATCCCTGCGGTCAGCGCCGTCGTCGGCACCGACGGGCCACGAAGGTGTGGGTTGTTCCTCCTGGTTTCCACGCCGAGGGCTCCTCCCAAGAGTTCGTGCTCCATGTCGCCATTCCTCTCCAGTCTTGGATCCGCCTGCCTCCCTTCTTCGCCTCCATCATACCGCGGGGGGTGCCCTTGGAGCTCCGGCTGCAGCACGCCGGCTGCAGCGCCCTCGCAACCGAGGCAGAGGTCGCGGTTGTTGCCCCGGGCGAGGTCTACATGACTCGTGGCTGGAGAGAGATCGCCCGGGTTTGTAGGGTGAGGGGCGTCTTCGCGGTCCACTTGGAGTACGATGGCGCTTCGGTGATGTTCTTCAAGGTCTTCAACGCGGATGGGCGCCGGCTGGAGTGTTGCCCCGGGAGAGGTGGCCAAGACCTCGCCATGGTGAGGGCTAGGCCCGTCGACCGCTCCCTTGGCGGCTCTGCAGGCGACGGAGGCGCCGGGGGATCCAGCGACTTCAGCGAGATCTTCGCGACTCTGGAGACGAGTGACGACATCTATGAGCCCACGAGCTGGCACCGCTCCTAGAGCCGGGTGGGCTCGTCTGGCCGTCGCCGACTCTGATCTGGATGGGGTTGGCGCCGGCGCTTGACGGCCCACTGTTGATGATGGCATCTTTTGTAGGAGCGCGTTTAGTAAGCATCCCTTAGGATCCGTTCCCTGTGAGGAATCAAAATGCACCCCATGGGGGCTTGTAAGGTGCATGTAATCCTGTTTGTTAATACATAACCCTTGCTGTAGAGTTGTGCGAGTTGTTGATTCCGTCTTAGCTCAGTTCTCCCTTTCGAACCTCGCGAGGGCTTGGTGCTCTGCGTCGATAGGTCCCAGTCCCAAGGCAGCGTCAGCCGTCGCTGGTATGCCAGGTCGCGATGCCGTGGTCAAGCCCAGGAGGTGAGCAACCCGGGGTCCGGTAAGAGCCCCTGAGTCACGATGCTCAGGAGGTCCCCTTTGGAGCCCAAGCAACCGTCGCTCGGCGAGAAAGGAGAGCGGCGTCGCTGACACGGAATTGCATTAGGTGCGGGGGTAGTGCTACGATAGCCAGTGCTTTCGGGTGGTGACTTATCTCGAGAGTCGGGGATTACTCCTGGTGTGTCGTCGGGTCCACGCGTCGGTAGGAGCGGAATCGCTCGGCGAGGTCCTCGCGCGCCCCTTCTCCCCTGCCTTTGCTCCCCTTTCTTCTCTACATCCTCGGGTCCCGGCCCTCGAGCTAGTGTCAGCCGTCGCTGGTATGCCAGGTCGCGATGACGTGGTCAAGGCCAGAGGGTGAGGGCTGGAGAGCCTGTAGGATCCCTGAGTCACGATGCTCAGGCACCCCCCCCCTTTAACGTGCAAGCGGTTTGCGCGGACGAGAGTGAAAGGAACGCCGCGAGGGCCTTGCCTGGTGCAACTCCCTTAGGGGATCCTGTAAACTCATCACAGAAGGAAGAAGAGGTCGCCATGACAATTATCAGTCCGCCGTTAGTTGCTTCCGAGGGGAGGCGAGGCATTGGAGGCTTGACGAGGTGGCGCCATGCGGGGCTGCCGCGGCCAGAGCTCAGCCATTTAGGTTTGTCGGCGTTGCAGGGACGGACCCATGCGCAAGCGTCGTGCCGTTATGGGAGCAATTCCGTCAGTTGGCATCAGTTGAGCAGGCAACTAGATCAAACACGTTAGCCGCGAAGGAGAGGATTCATTCAAATAGACGCTGGGAAGGTAGACATCGCTGGGTCGGGCCCAAGCGACTTGGGGATGATGCAGCCCGAGGGGCGCCCCCAACAAGGCAAGCTAACGACATGAAATAAAAGGGATACATACCGCAGGGACGGACCCACGCGGCCTGGGAACGATGCAGCCCTGGGAGGGCGCTCCCAGCTAGAAATGAAACTTGTAAGATGTCACCTGAAGGTGTCGAGGGCGAAGGGGTGTTGGTGCAGCAGACTCGGTGGGCTGCGGAAGCCGATCCTCACGAGCCCCCAGGCCTAGGGGCCTCGGGTGGCTCCGGAGGCACTGGTAGCTCTTCGTGAATCATCTCCATCTCCGCCAAGGCTGCGGATCGCCTGTCTTCTTGAGCCTCCATGATGCCCCTCATGAGGCGCTGGCACATTGCAACCGCGCTCGGCAAGCCGTAAGGCATGCGAACGTAGCTGTGGGGTGGACCCCCGCTGCGCCCCACTCGCGAGGGCCAGAGGCGCTCCATCGTAGCGACTTGGTTGAGCCCTGGTACGTCGATGCAGACACGCAGCCTACCATCCTCGCCTGGATGGAGAGCCACAGCCGGTAGACGGTGGGAACCCCTCATGATTCTTGATTCCTGTAGTTCTTGAATGGCCTTGTCGATGAACTCCTGCGGGTCTGACCTTCCTTGCCCTGCTCCTTCTTGAGGGAAACGTGCTTCGTAACACGCCTCCATGTGGTGCCCAAGCGCCTCCCTCGTGACCTTGGCCAGGTCGGTGGCCCTCCAGGGGAGAGCCCCCGAGCCCTGCCTGAGGAGGGCACCGGGCGCGCTTTCCTATGCGATGGAAGGAGGTTCCCCCTGGGCAGATGCGGGCCCTGAGAGGCCCGCCTCCCGAGGGGCTAGTCCGGACGATGTCTTGTTCTTCTTGGGGGTGGTCTCGGGAAGCCTCCTGCTTCCGCGATCCGGGTCTTCCAGTGATGCGGCCTGAAAGGCTCGCTCCAGGGAACACACTGCATCCTTCTCTTCACAGGGCACCGTGATGACTCCGCCACTTCCTGGCATCTTGAGGATGTTGTAGCCATGGTGAGTTACGGCCATGAACTTGGCCAGCGCTGGGTACCCGAGGATGGCGTTGTATGGCAGGCGGATGTGGGCGACATCGAAGTCGATGAGCTCGGTGCAGTAGTTGTTGCATGCCCCGAAGGTGACAGGGAGGCGGACCTGCCCAATCGGGACCGTGGAGCCGTCGGTGACTCCGGAGAAGGGCTTGGTTGGCTGAAGCTGGTCGTAGGGCACTTGGAGATTGTCGAACGTTTCCACGGACAGGACGTTGAGCCCTGCCCCACCGTCGATGAGGGTCCTGGTGACCAGTACATTGCCGATGACCGGGGAGCAAAGCATCGGGAGGACCCCGGCTGTGGCCGCGCACTTGAGCTGATCCGCTGAGCTGAATGTGATGGAGCAGGCCGACCACCTGAGAGGGCGCGTTGCTTCAAGCCTGGGGAGGACTGCATTCACTTCGCGGGCAAACTGCTTGAAGATGCGTTGTGAGGCTGGGGCTTGAGCTCCGCCTAGGATGCAGGCGATTGCGCGTGGCTCCTGGAAGCCCCCAGCCCCTTCGTCTCGATGGCGGTCCTCGTTTCTCCTTGGCTGAGGCGGCAGTGGAGGGAGGCCTGTGTTGCCCTGTGGGCAATCCTCACAAGGTTGATCCCTCCAGTCCCACTCGCGAGGCAGGTCTCGCTAGCGATCCTCGCGAGGTTGATCGCGCCACCCTTGGCACGGGCCGCGGTCTTCCCAGCGTCCTGCATTTCTTCCTCCTCCTCGGCCGTAGCCCCGATCGGCGCGTTCGGGACGACGGCCGATCCTTCCTTCTTGCACGGCGCGGAGTTCTTGGCATTCGTTGGTGTTGTGGCTGTGGAGGTCGTGGTACACACAGTACCGGCCGCCCCTGGAGGACTCGGGCAGATCTTTGCCCCGCTTGGTGTCTGGTTCTGCCGCGAGCACGGCAGCCCCCTTGCGCTTCACGTCCTTGGCCTTGGGCTCCTTCTCTTCTGGGTCTGCGGCAGGCAGCTCGAGGAGGGAGAGGCGTCCCTCCTCAGCCCTGGTGCACTTGGTCGCCAAGTTGAACAGCTCCGGGGAGGTGCACAGGTCTTCATGCATCGCTAGCTCCTCCTTCATCTTGACGTCGCGCACACCATCAGAGAAGGCCGAGATGATGGCCTCCTCGGACACCTTGGGGATCTTGAGGCGCGCGCTGTTGAAGCGCTGGATGTACTTTTGCAGGGTCTCTCTGGGTTGTTGCTTGATGCGGCGCATGTCGCTCACGGCGGGTGGCCGGTCGCGAGTACCTTGGAAGTTGGCGATGAAGCGGGTGCGCATCTGGTCCCAGGAAGAGATCGTGCCTGGAGCCAGATTCAGGAGCCAGGTGCGAGCTCCTTCCTTGAGCGCCATGGGGAACCAGTTCGCCATGACCTTCTCGTCCCCGCTAGCAGCTTCGATGCCCAGCTCATAGAGCTGGAGGAACTCTGCAGGGTCAGTCGTGCCGTCGTAACGAGGAGGCATGTCTGGCTTGAACTTGCCGGGCCACCCGACGCTGTGCAGCTCGGTGGTGTAGGCACGGCAGCCTGCGGTGGCCACAAAAGGCTTCGGCTGGTGGAGAGCTCGGTCTTGAGGGTCCCCACGCGCTGCAGCTAGGAGTAGCGCAGGGTCTTGGCGTGCCGGAGCCGGAGCAGGGTCGCGGCGTGCCGGAGCAGGGAGCGCCCGGGCAGCTCCTTGCAGGCGAGGGACTTCTTGGCAGCTCCGTTCTTGCTGCGCTGGCACCTGACAGGGCGGGTTCCGCCCAGGGGCCACGCGCCTTGGAGCCATGGCGTCTTCTTGGAGAGGAGGCGGCTGGTACGCCCCCGGAGCTTCGTTGCCCGCACGGGGCGGGGTGCGACGCAGCGGAATGGACGACGCGGGAGAGCCCCCCATGGTGCGGACGAGCTCGGCGACGCGGTCGAGCCACTCTTCGTAGACGTCGTCGACGGGACGGTAGCGCAGGAGCTCATTTTCCGCGATGAGCGCAGCTCGAGCCTCCAAGGGTGCGCGGAGCGCGCGGGACGAAGAACCAGCTGGTGTGAGCGATGGAGTAGCGGTGCGGCCGTCTTGCCACACGGATGGATGCTGAGATGACGCTTGCTGCTCGCCCCCCGCCGGGCCGGTGGCGGTGTTGATGGCAGGTGACGGGGAACGATGAGGACGTCCGCCGACGGGCGCCATCTCGGCGATGTGGGAAGCGATGGCGGTCCGGCGCTCGGCGCGGGCCCGACGAGCATCGGACATGGACGCGACGGTCGGAGGAGAACGGTGCGGTGGAAGACGAACTCCGGCGCACCCCTACCTGGCGCGCCAAATGTCGTATTTCGGGTTCCGGCAGACCCTTAAGGTTCAAACTCTAGGGTGCGCACGAAGATTACGTCTTCTACCTCTCCGTCTCGCAAGGATCTAGACTACTGAAAGAACTGCACAAGAGGCACAAGGTTTATACTGGTTCGGGCCACCGTTGTGGTGTAATACCCTACTCCAGTGTGTGGTGGGTGGATTGCCTCTTGGAGCTGATGATGATGAACAATACAAGGAAGAACAGCCTCGCGAGGGTCTGCTCTTGGCCGGGGCAATGAACTGCTGGGAGGAGTTCAGCCACCTTTCTCTCTCTCTCTATGCTTCCAACCTCTCTATCGAGCCTCCCCTTCCTTTTTTCCAACCCCTGCTCTGTGGGCGGCTGGTCCTATTTATAGAGGCCCTGGTCCTCTTCCCAAATATTGAGCGGGAAGGGAGCCAACAATGGCGGGCTAATTTGAAGGGGGACAACAAGTATCAGCTATCCCGACAAAAGTAGTCTTCGCCTGCACAAAGCTCTGGTGATGACGCCGTCTTGGGCTCCACGGTGACCTCCGTCTCGTAGTCCTCCTGGTCTTGGTCTCGTTGCACCGAAATGGCAACCATTGCCTGATGCCTCGGTACTCCGCGGATGCGCTTGCTCCCTTTGCACCAAAGAGGAAAGGAGGACGCTGCGCAGGCTGGCACCCGCCTGACGCCCTGAGTCGTCATGGCTTGCGTCATGGGCACCTCGCGAGGTACCCCGCCTTGATTTCTCCGCCTCCTCGTGAGCCAGCCTGATAAGGCCGCGCTTGAGGAAGCTCCGCGTCGTCCGCCCCGCGAGGCTTGGCCCCTCGCGAGGGTCTTGTGTCTTGTGTTGATGGAGATGGGCCGTGCTGGGCCCCCCTTTGAGCCACGCCGCAGGCCGCAGGCAGGCAAGTCTGGGGAACCCCGTTCCCGGAACGCCGACAGGTGTCCCAACTTAGCCCATGACAAGTTCACGATCCACAGAGACAATCCTCCATCTCGGGACCCTCCGATCAGACTCGGAATCCTGGTGCACAAGACATTTCGAGAATGGTAAAACAAGTCCAACAAGACCTCCCGGCGTGTCGACACCCTGATAGTAGCCGCGCGTATCTCGTCTCAGGACGCGACCGGATGAGCGAAGTGTACAATGACCAAATACCCCAAGTTGCCGAGGCACGGCGTCGCACGGTGCTCTAGTTTTGACCAACACTCATGAGGAGCACTGCCCGGGGGTTGATTAAGTCCTCGGGATCCAAAAAGTCCCTTTGCAAGTTTTAGTTGTTATTAGGCAAATGGTAAAACCAATGTTGGGCCTTGCTGGAAGAGTTTTATTCAAAGCGAACTGTTAAGATGGGCCCATAAATCCTCATCGTGTTAGGGACGCAAAATCAAGGAACATAACATCGGTATGACAGAAACTAGGACGACAAGAGTGGAACAAAACACCAGGAAAAACGCCGAGCCTTCCACCATTTACAAAGTATATATGTGCATTAATTAAATAAGAGATATTGTGATATCCCATGTTATCCATGTCCTGACATGGAACAACCTGCAACTGCACCTGCATCTAACAATGCTATAAGAGGGGCTGAGCAAGCAGTAACATAGCCAAACAACGGTTTGCTAGGATGTTATAAAAGGTTAGAGGCTATCATGGCAATTTGGGAGGCTTGATAAACAAGTGGTAGGTAGCAAGACATAGCGATAGTATCGAGACAACTAGCAAAGCAAAGATAGTAGTGAGATCCAAGGTGACGGTCATCTTGCCTGAAATCCCGCTAGGAAGAAGAACGAGTCCATGAATATGACGAACTTCCATAGTCGAACGAATCCTCACGATCGCAATGAAAGAGGAACTATCGAGAAGGAGCACAACCGGAAAGAAGCAAACAACATGGTAAACACGCAACACAAAAAAATGACATGATGCTCAACGAAGTATGTTGCATGACAAAGCTACATGTTTCTACTCATGGCAAGAGATGATGCATACAAGAACAACACATCAAAGCAAGTTTAGATGAGGCCGAAAACAACATATAACAATTCCGGAAACTCCCCATATGCAAATTTCGAAATTGGTCCAGGTCTGAATAACACACTATGTTTAAGTTGTTAAACAGCAAGTTAAAGTGCACCATGATGATCTACGCGTCTTTCTAGTCAAGTTACATATAAAGTTCATTTAATTCGGAGCTACGGCCTAGAAGATATGAGCAAAACAAGTTAAACATGGCATTGACGCAAATGCAAGTAAAACACAATCATAAGTACTCCAAACCATGGATGCAACTTGGCATGACGAAACTACATGCAAAACCAAGCAAGTTTCATGTAGAGCATGCTCCAAACAGAGCTACGGTTCAACACACACACACTCAAATCAAGTTTCAAACTCAATCTGCCCAAAACAGCAACTAAGCACTTTGCAATCAAGGAAACAACATGCTACAAGAAACACATGGACACAAACTTGATAGGCACTCAAAGTACATATTACATGCCTCAAATATAATTAAGGTTCATGTTCATAAGCATCAAGATTAAACCAACATGATAAATGCAACAAGCCACTTTACAATATAGATTATGACTTAGGGAAAAAACAGGGCATACATGTGAGCAGGAATAACATGTTGACATGTTGGAGGCATGAAAAAATCATGCTACATTGCAAGATCACGGAAAAAAAGAGCATGGCATTGAAGTACAGGTTAAACATGGCAAAACATGATTAATAAGCATCTCCATATAACCTCTAGATCAATGGCATTCATCAAGACAAGTAAGCAAGTCATAACAGATTCCAAGACTTGGTGAAAAATAGAGTAAGGCTGAAAACAGATTCATGATGCATACTTTGAGACAATAAAAGTATATGCTAAAGGAACATCTCATAGCATCAAAGGGCATGGCAAGCATGTATATGTAAAGCAACACAAAACTTGATCACTGAGCTACTGCCAAATACCAATAGAACATGCTCAAAGCATCATGGCAAGATTGCAAATGATAACAGATTCACAAACTTAGTGGAATTTACTGGACATGGCAGAAACAGAATTAAGTAGGCATGTTTGCGAGCTTGTGAAACTCACCATAAATCATATAATGGCATGTAAATCTACCCAACATCAAGAAGAAATGTTGGTGCAACTACTCATGTCAAGAGCATGGTCATAGGATGTATAGGACACTAGCTATTCACATGGCAAAAATGAACTTACTGATAACAGGCTGACAGAAACATTATTTATCAATTTGAGAGCATGGTAATGACAAGCTGCAGCAGGTCATAATTGCAAACAAGGGCATGGATGGATAGATCATAACAAGATCTACAAAACATCCTTATTGAGCATCTCCAGATTATGCATGAATTCACTAGTAGCATCAAGTTAACATGGTAACATAATATAGCAGGTTCAGACTTGGCACAAATAGTAAGTCGCTAAAATCAGCAACAGCAAGTACACTACTTTGCATGCTTGTGCTAGTCACCATAGGGAATAGCAAAATACATGAGTTGCACCACTGTAAAGATGGCATGATTATGCTCCTAAAACATGTTGGCAAGATGCTCAAAAGGTAATCACACAAAATTCTATGAAAAAGACAAATATGCAACTTACATCAATCTTTAGCAGATTATAACATTTAGCACTTTTGCAACGATGATTAAGGCATCAAGATGAACAGTAACATGCAAGCAAACTACACCATTGTGTAGAGCATTCAGAGATGAACATTTTGACATATCATACACGCAAAACGGTGCCACATGCACGAAGTTATGGTCACACAAACATGCACACATGATGTTATAAATAAGGGACTTAGTCGTTTCACCCCACAGAAAACTGGGATGGAGCAGTTCGGGGCGGCGCGGGATGAGCCAGCCGTTTGGTTGGATGGATCGGGGCGGACGAGGCTGGATCGGGACGACGAGATCCCGGCGGGGGTGGCATTGACCGGCGGCGCTGGCGAGCTTGACGGCAGCGGACCGAGTCGGGCCATGCCGCGACAGAGTAGGAGGAGGCCCGCAGGGATGCGGGGCAACGTGCAGGGGCCAGGAGCCACGGATCCGGCCAGAGGCGAGGGAGGCGGGCGACTGGCGAGCTGCTGGACGCCAAACTCGGGGCGGGCGAGGTCCCGGGTCCGCGGGACGGTGGCGGAGCTGACCTGCGTGATGGGCGACGACGAGCGGGGCTGCACGCAGGAGGGCGGGGGAGCAATGGTGCAGTGGCAGGGGGTCGGCCGGTGATGGAAGCGCGGGCGAGCAGGAGATCGTGAGGCGTGGGGCGGGCTCGCCTGGGCCCAGATGGGCTCGGTGGGCCCTGATCTAGGCTTCGCGGGCTGGTGGTGAAGTGGGGAGTTAGGGGGACGCGTGGCCGGCTCCGGTTGGTGGAGGTAGGAGGCTGCAGCGGCGCAGGTGGCGGCGAGCGAGTGGGGCAGCGACACTTGGCGGCGGGGGAGCTGTCCAGCGTGGAATTTGAGGAGGAGTGAGGCTATAGGTAGGTGGAGGGGCTAGGCTGCCCTAAATAGACAAGGGGTTGTCCATATATAGCAGATTTTGCTAGGGTTTGGGTCTAGGGGGTGTTTTCGGACCCTCCGATCATGATTGGACGGTTCTGGACGCGAGTAGGGGTAGATTGGGCCTAGTGGGTGGTTGTGGGCTATGTAAGAGGGGGTTGTGCTGAGAGGAGAGAAGGGAAATGCAGCCCAGCAACGGTTTTGGGAGACCAAAAATGTCTGACGTTAGACCGCCAACGGTGCCGCTATATGTTTAAAGGTTGGATCAAACGGACTCAGAATGCAATGAAATTTTCCAGGCGGTCTACCTACTCCATAATAACATCGCACGCCAACTTTCACCCGATTCCGAGAACATTTTTATGCCATTTATAAAATAATATTTTGGAGGTGCCGTGGGCGCGTGCGAGTGTGGTTGGACTCAGAACAGACAACGCAGAGAGCAGAGGACCTAACAGCTATGGACAAATGCAAGTTTTGAAAATAATGCAGATGAAATTCATAAGATGACATGGCAAAGTGCAACACGCAAGCGAATGACATGGCAATGACGGTGAATAACTGGAAGACACCTGGCGCATCGGACTCGGGGCGTCACATGTCATTAGAAGGCAGGTACTATGGATCCGAATTGTCCTGTCAGGTTTCAATCTATCCCTATCTTTTGTAGCATCTCCAAAGTAGCTCCTTGCTGAATCCGTCTTGAATAACCACCCCCCAGGAAAGCAATCTGCCGCCGGATCTGGAGCATGACTCCAGACTCCCGCAACATGAGTTCGACTCCGAGTTTTGCGCCACCTACCCAAAGCTGAGTTGTGTGCATGGGCACACTCTCGCTCAATGTGTATGCGCGGACAGATTCGACATTGGCAGGCGGTTTCTCAGTTGCCCGTTAGAGGTTAGTGCTAAGTTCATCATTTTACTTTAGTTAATGCCACTGCTCATCCTGAATACTATTAACATTGGCAGGGATATGAGGCTTGTGCCTTTGTTAACTAGCTGGATGAAGAATGGCATGGCAGGGCTCGGAGTGTTATTACCAAGCTCGCAGAAGATAACATAAAGCTGAAGAAGAAACTGGCTGATCTGGAATGTACAATCAGTACGATGAAGCAAGAAAGAACCAATCATAGGCAACGGATGAAAGCAAGAGACAAGAAGGAACTAGCATGTGTAGCTATGGTTGTCGCATTAGCCATGTTCTATGCATTGTTTGCAATGATGATTAGAGGTTTTGTTTGACACTATTGCTAAAGCACATCTAGATGTGCTCTAAGGAATGCACATCTAGGTCCTATGCCATTGATGTTATGCGAAGATTCGTGCAGACATTTTCCTTTGACTTTTTTTCTTTTCCTTTGTAGTTTGACTATTACTGGCTTCATCAATAAGAAGAGCTCAATGTATTCCTTGCCAACTGTCCTACTCCGTTTGTACCGGTACCGGTGCATAATCCCAAAACTCGTTCCTTGCTTTTGTCCAAAAAAGGAAATCAGCCAATAGGAGCCTACAGCTAGTATTCATTCAATGACTTCAGACTACTTAGCATAACATGCATGCAATGGTCAATACTAATCGTCAAGTTCTCTTGTTTTTTCCCCACCTAGGTCGCCAGTACGGAAGAGTAGAGGTACTAAGAAAAATGCTGGTTTCATATTTGGACGCTCCAACGCGTGTATGTAATTAATTATCACATTGAGAACTACGCAACCCCGGGAATTTGGAGCGACTAGGTACAAATAATTGCGGTTGATTATATTAGCTGTTAGATAATACGTCAACCCCCACTTCAATTGGCATTCCTCTTCTCTGCATACCCCGCTTAAGTGTCCACCATCTTCATCATCCCTGGCAGGCTGCGCTACACACTTGCACACACTTTGCAATCTCACTTTCTCGCAGTTTTTATACGACCCCAGCCATGTCGAGCGACAGCAAGGACGACAGTTCTACCAGCAGTCTGGCACCCGATGATAGGTCAACATCGGAATCGTCCTGCTCATCTTCCATGAGTCCGGCGTCGAGCCCAGACCTCGATAATATTCGGATCATGGAAGGGACGCCGCCTCTGGAGTTGTCAGACGACAACCAGACGGAGAAGGAGCCGTCGAAGGACGAAGAAGAGGACGCCGATGAGGAGGAGGAGGAATGGTCGAACGAGGAGGAGGACGATGATGACAACAACGACAATGACGACGGCATCAATGAAAAGCCAACGGTCAGCGGCAAGAAGCGTCCTCACCAAGATGATGTCACGGGGCCATCCAACAACAACAAGAATAAGTATTTGACAGAGATCTTCTACTTTATCGCCCACAGGTTGGTTTGTTGAACTATGTGCCCTGACGAGCACACAATTCACAAAAAAGACCGTATGGGCTGTCTATCATGATCACACTATAACGCCCTCGATGCGGCTATATCTCCTACGTGTCGAAGCATGACTTAGAGGCATAACCGCATTGAAAGCAATGTCGCAAGTAAGGTAATCTTCACAACATCCCATGTAAATAGATAATAATAAGGGGAAAGGTACTTAGTGGGCTTACACTCGCCACGTCACACAAAGTACATAAATAGCATTACATCAACCAATACAATCATGGTCCGACTATGGTACCAAAATAAAAGATCAACCCAACATGCGACACGGTCCCGATCGCCCCAACTGGGCACCACTACTGATCATCAGGGAAAGACACATAGTATCGGCGTGAGTCTTCGTCGAACTCCCACTTGAGCTCAAGCGCGTCATCTGGAACGGAATCATCAAGCCCTACATCTGGTTTGGAAGTAATCTGTGAGCCACAGGGACTCAGCAATCTCGCACCCTCGCGATCAAGACTATTTAAGCTTATAGGCAAGACAAGGTATTATGTGGAGCTGCAGCAAGCGACTAGCATATATGGTGGCTAAACTGTTCGCAAAAGAGAGCGAGAAGAGAAGGCAAAGCTCGAACGAAGAACTAGAGAACAACCTACGGCAAACATTACTCCAACACCGTGTTCACTTCCCGGACTCCGCCGAGAAGAGACCATCACGGTAACACACATAGTTGATTCATTTTAATTAAGTTAAGGTTCAAGTTATCTACAACCGGACATTAACAAATTCCCATCTGCCCATAATCGCGGGCACGGCTTTCGAAAGTTCAAATCCCTGCACGGGAGTCCCAACTTAGCCCATGACAAGCACTCACGGTCAACGAAGGATATACCTTCTCCCGAGACATTCCGATCAGACTCGGTATCCCGGTTCTACAAGACAACTTCGAGAAGTTAAAACAAATCCAGCAACACTGCCCGAATGTGCCGACAAATCCCGATAGGAGCTGCACATATCTCGTTCTCAGGGCACACTCAGATGAGACTACTACGAGTAAAACCAAACCTCAAGTTGCCCCGAGGTGGCCCCGCAGGCAGCTCGGTCGGACCAACACTCAGAGGAGCACTGGCCCAGGGGGGTTTAAATAAGATGACCCTCGAGCTCCGGAAACCCAAGGGAAAAAGAGGCTAGGTGGCAAATGGTAAAACCAAGGTTGGGCATTGCTGGAGGAGTTTTATTCAAAGCGAACTGTCAAGGGGTTCCCATTATTACCCAACCGCGTAAGGAACGCAAAATCGAGGAACATAACACCGACATGACGTAAACTAGGGCGGCAAGAGTGGAACAAAACACTAGGCAAAAGGCCGAGCCTTCCACCCTTTACCAAGTATATAGATGCATTAAGATAACAAGATAATATAATGATATCCCAACAATAAACAATGTTCCAACAAGGAACGGTCTGCAATCTTCACCTGCAACTAGCAATGCTATAAGAGGGGCTGAGCAAAGCGATAACATAGCCAATCAACGGTTTGCTAGGACATGGTGGGTTAGAGGTTTGACAAGGCAATTTGGGAGGCATGATAAGCAAGTGGTAGGCATCGTAGCATAGGCATAGCAAAAGAGCGAGCATCTAGCAAAGCAAAGATAGAAGTGGTTTCGAGGGTATGATCATCTTGCCTGCAAAGTTGTCAGAGTTGACTGGATCCTCGAAAGCAAACTCAACGGGCTCCTCGTTAGCGAACTCGTCTCCCGGCTCTACCCAAACAAGACAAACAAGCAAAACGAACACAATCAACCACGTGCAAAGCTCAAACAACATGATGCAAACATGGTATGCTATGCGGGATGCGATGTGTGATGCATATGCAAGATTTGACAAGGAATTATTGAACCTGTCCTCAACTTGGAAATCCAGGAGTGCCACTGGAAAGGTGAGGTGATTTCTATTGAAATCGATATAAAGATCACCGGAATCGGATGCACGGTTTGGAAATGGCAAGCAAAACAAATATGGCACCGGTCTGCGATAAACAGCAAGTAGCCATCTAAATGCAAGAAGTTAGTTATGCTACAGCACTCAAACATGGCAACAAAATACATGGCAGGGGTCCACTCATAATGCTTGACAAAATATGAACATTGAGCTACGGCCAATTCATCCATTAACAGGTTCAAACAAGCATGGCAAAAATGCAAATGATAAACAGGTTTCAGACTTAGTGAAATTAACACTAGTCTAGAATTTCAGATCAGGTAGCACACTTTGGAGCACGAAAACTACATTCTACAGGAACTTAACATGGCAAAGCAAGGCATGGCATGGAGCTACTCAAAGAGCTTAACAAAAGTCCCGTAGCGGCCTTGAGCCAAAAGGGATCAGAAAATACAATTGCAAGCATGTGAACATGGCAAAAACATAATCAGGTTACAGACTTGGAGAAAAACTGGAGCATGCAAATATGTTAACGAGTAGGCATGTTTACGAGCTCGATGCACTCACTACAGAGCAAGTCATGACAATCTAATTATACACCCATCAATAATACACATTATATAAGCTAGATATGGCAAGAACAATAACATAGCATGCACGGATCAACAACAACATCCTCGGCAAAATCGCTAACAAGTAGATAATCTGCCCAGATTCATGAAATAGCAAAAGTAGAGCTCGATTGACTCAAGCTAGGTTGGTCCATAAATGCAAACAAAGACACGGATGCATAGAGCACCACAAGATTAACAAATCATCCTTACTAATCATCCTCAAAAGAGGCACGGATCACTAGGAAACAACATGAACATATGGCATATTGATAAAAACAGATCAAGGACTTAGTGAAATTTCAAAGTCCCTGAAATCAGCATTAACGAATGCACTACTTTGCAAGCTTGTGCTAGTCACCACACATATCACAAAAATACATGGATAGCACCTCTGTAAAGATGGCAAAGCATATAACAAAACACATGTAGAGTTTAGGAGCATATCATGCACACATTAATCATGGCAAAAATGACAAATAGCTATTTGGTGCAGCAGATCTGACAATTAACTCAAATAGCTCTCTTCCAACAGCATTTCGGGCATTAAGATGAGCTTAAATGAAAATGACGCAATGAGATGAAATGATGTACTCTCTAAGACGAACATTTTGATATGCTACACGCGCAAAACGGAGCTACAGATGCGGAGATATAGCATGATGAAAAATGCAAATTATTTGGGTTTTGGCCATGATTAGGTCAACCTCAGATCCAGATCTGGATCCGGATCGTGCAAGCTTTACGAGGATCGCCGGAACAGGAGCTCGCCGGAGGACTTGCCGCGGAGAAGGGGTCCGGTCGCCGGCGAAGTGGCCGGAGAGGTGGAGGTGGCCGCGGGCGCCGGTAGGGGCGGCGGCCTCGGCGGCGGAGGACGCCGGACGTTCGGGAGCGCGGCTAGCCGGACTTGAGGCTCGCCGGCCGGACTTGAGAGACAGGGCGGCGCGGGAGTCCGGCGCGGGGGCACGGCTCGGGGAAGAAGGCGGCGCGGGGCGGCGCGCGGATCTGGGCCGCGGGGGCCTCTCCTGGGCCCGGGCGGGCCGATGCGGCGGCGATGTGGGCGCGAGGTGTCCGGCGAATGGGGGCGCAACACGTGGCGGCGGGGTTGGAACCGGACACGTCCGGCGCCGGCGGACGTTGTCCAACGCGCGGAGGAAGACGGAGGCTAGGGTTTCGGGGGGAGAGAGATCCGAAATTTCGGGGAGAGACCTATATATAGGCATAGGGGGAGCTAGGAGAGTCCAAATGAGGTGCGGTTTTCGCCCACACGATCGTGATCGAATGCTCTAGATGATGTAGAGGGTTTTGGTGGGTTTTGGCCAAATTGGAGGGGTGTTTGGCTGCAACACACACGAGCTCTTCTCGGTCCCTCGGTTAACCGTTGGAGTATCAAACGAAGTCCAAATGGTACGAAACTTGACAGGACGGGCTACCGGTAGTAAACCAAGGCCGCTTGGCAAGTCTCGGTCCAATCCAGAAATGTTTAATCCCCACACACGAAAAGAAGGTAGAAAGGACCACCGGAGGAGATAGAAGCGCTGGAATGCAAAACGGACAACGGGGAAAATGCTCGGATGCATGAGACGAACACGTATGGAAATGCAATGCACATGATGACATGATAAGAGATGCATGACAACGGCAACAACATACGGAGACAAAAACCTGAACCCGAGGAAATAAAATAACTTAGCGCCGGAAACAGCAAGAGTTGGAGTACATATTAGGTAAATTACATCCGGGGTGTTACAGCACTCCACCACTACGAAAGGATCTCGTCCCGAGATCTAGGACTGGAAGAACGCCGGGTACTCAGAACGGAGGTGATCCTCGCGTTCCCAGGTGGCTTCACGGTCGAAATGGTGTGACCACTTGACTTTGAGGAATTTGATTGACTTATTGCGAGTCTTGCGTTCAATCTCTTCAAGAATAGCAACGGGGTGCTCACGATAAGAGAGATCTTCTTGGAGATCAATGTCTTCGAAGTTGACGGTGCGGTCAGGAGTCTTGAAGCACTCGCGGAGCTGAGAGACATGGAACACGTCATGTACATTTGCAAAGTTTGAAGGAAGCTCGAGTTGATAGGCAAGATCGCCTCTCTTGCTGACGATCTTGAAAGGACCCATGTATCTAGGGGCAAGCTTCCCTTTACTGAAGCGACGAGTACCTTTCATTGGAGAGACGCGGAGGTAAACATGATCTCCGATCTCGAAAGCCAAATCACGGTGCTTACTATCATAGTAGCTCTTCTGGCGCGATTGCGCTGCTGTGAGGTTATCTCGAATGACTTTGCACATTTCCTCTCCCTCTATGATTAAGTCATTTCCAAGAAGATGATGTTCACCGGTTTCTGACCAGTTGAGTGGAGTACGGCACTTCCTGCCATACAGAATTTCAAATGGGGCCTTGCCCGAACTGGCTTGAAAACTGTTGTTGTAGGAGAATTCGGCGTATGGAAGGCAATCTTCCCACTTCATACCGAAGGAGATCACACAAGCCCTAAGCATATCTTCAAGAATCTGATTGACATGCTCGACTTGACCGCTAGTTTGAGGATGGAAAGCTGTGCTGAAGCGGATGTTGGTGCCCATGGCCTTCTGAAAAGACTCCCAAAACTTGGAGGTAAAGATGCTACCACGGTCTGAAGAGATCACCTATGGAATACCGTGCAGAGAGACAATCCGAGAGGTATACAGCTCTGCCAATTGAGCTGCGGTGATTGACTCTTTGATAGGCAGAAAGTGAGCCACTTTAGTGAGTTTGTTGATGACAACGAATATAGCATCATTGCCACGCTTGGACTTTGGAAACCCAGTCACGAAGTCCATCTCAATGTGGTCAAACTTCCATTCTAGAATGGCAAGAGGTTGTAGGAGACCAGCTGGCCTTTGGTGTTCTGCCTTCACTCTTCTGCAGACATCACATTCATTCACGAACTGAGCATCTCTCGCTTCATTCGAGTCCACCAATAAGCCTGCTTGAGGTCCTGATACATCTTCGTACTCCCAGGGTGGATGGAGAGGAGTGAATTGTGAGCCTCATTCATGATCACTTTATGAAGGTCACCTTTGGGCACAACAATACGATCCTCGAAGAAGAGAGTATCCTTGTCATCAAGGCGGTAGCACTTGTACTTGGGTTGACTCTTGGCAATCCCAATCTTCACCTTCTTCACCATAGCATCAAGAAGTTGAGCCTCGCGAATCTGGTCTTCCAAGGTAGGAGAGACTTGAAGGTTGGCGAGGAAACCTTGAGGAACAACTTGCAGATTGATTTTGCGGAAAGCTTCACAAAGCTCGGGTTGGTAAGGCTTGAGAGTCAGGCTGTTGCAGTACGCCTTCCTGCTCAAAGCGTCAGCAATCACATTGGCCTTGCCTGGAGTATACTCGATACTCAGATTATACTCTTGAATCATTTCGACCCAATGAGTATGCCTGAGGTTGAGATTAGGCTGAGTGAAGATGTACTTGAGACTCTTGTGGTCAATGAAGATGTCCACTTTTCTTCCCAATAAGAGATGTCTCCAAGTCAAAAGAGCATGCACAACTGCCGCCAACTCGAGGTCATGAGTGGGGTAGTTCTTCTCGTTGGGCTTCAACTGGCGAGAGGTATAAGCCACAACTTTCTTCTCTTGCATCAACACTGCACCAAGACCTTGGAGAGAGGCATCGCAGAAGACCTCGAACGGTTTGGATTCATCAGGAGGAGTCAGAACTGGAGCAGTGACCAATTTCTCTTCCAAAGTGTTGAAAGCGATGTCACATTTCGGAGACCAGACGTACTTGACGTGTTTCTAGAGAAGGTTTGAAAGAGGGTTCGCAATCTTAGAAAAGTTCTCCACGAACCTTCGACAGTAGCTTGCGAGACCGAGGAAGCTGCGGAGTTGCTTCACGTTCTGAGGTGGTTCCAAATTCACGATTGCAGACACCTTCTCAGGATTCACCACAATGCCCTTGGCAAAGATGATATGCCCAAGATATAGAACCTCATCGAGCCAAAACTCGCACTTTGAGAACTTGGCGTAGAACTGATGTTCCCTGAGCTTATCGAGCACCAAATGCAAGTGCTTGGCATGATCTTCCTTGTTCTTCGAAAAGACCAGAATGTCGTCGAGATAGACCAAAACGAAGTCGTTTGTGTAGGCATTGAAGATGAAATTCATCATGCGAGAGAAAGTCGGAGGAGCGTTGACGAGGCCAAAAGACATGACTGTGCATTCATATGAACCATAGCTTGTCCTGAAAGCTGTCTTGGGAATATCTTGCTCACGAATTCGAATCTGGTGATAGCCTATACGGAGATCAAGCTTGGAGAATACTTGGGCACCTTTGAGTTGTTCGAACAACTCATTGATGTTGGGAAGTGGGTACTTGTTCTTCATAGTCTTCTTGTTCAATGGACGGTAGTCAACACAAAGTCGGTCCGTTCCATCCTACTTCTTCACAAAAAGTACTCCACAACCCCACGGAGAGGAACTATGTCGGATGAGACCCATTCGTTCTTGAATATCGAGTTGCTTCTTCAGCTCCTTCAACTCTTCAGGTCCGAGCTTGTAAGGACGCTTGCAAACCGGTTCCGTGCCAGGCTCAAGATCAATGACGAATTCATCTGGCCGGTGTGGAGGCATTCCTGGAAGCTCTTCTGGAAAGACGTCTTGATATTCGCAAATGAATGGAATTTGAGAGATGGCATCCAGTTCACCCTTCTCATTGAGAGAAAACAGATGGATGGTATTATCCCGAGCGGCAAAGACAATAACATCCTCAGACGAATGAGTCAATTGAATCTTCCTGGCTGCACAATCAAGCTGAGCCTTGTGCTTAGAAAGCCAATCCATCCCGAGAATAAGATCAATATCCGAGTTACCAAGAACCATTAGAGAAGCCAAAAACTTGAAATCATCCATCATGATAGAAATATCCGGAACCATCATACTAGAACTCAGACGCTTAGCCGGCGAGGCGACTTGCAAAGCTCTAGGTAAAGCCTTAGTACTAAAATTGTTCTCCGATGCAAATGGGAATGACATGAAGGAATGCGATGCACCAGAGTCAAAAAGTACTTTAGCTGGAATATCGTTAACAGGAAGGTTACCCATGATGACATATGACGAGTCCTCTGCCTAAGCTGCATTCACCATGTTGACCTTGGCGTACTTGGGGTTATGCTTGACCACAGCTATACTTGTCGATCTCATAGGAGGAGGAGGAGGGAGACGCCTCTGATTGAAGCATTTGTTGGCATAGTGACCCTTCTGTTGGCACTTGTTGCACGTGACCTCTGAAAGAGGACGGTGATACGGAGCACTCGATCTTGAAGCTTGAGACGAAGTCTTGTTCTGAAAGCCAGGGTTGGGTGGGTGGGAAGATCCACTGCCACCTTTGCTCTTCTGATACGGCTGCCGGAACGGAGGAGGAGGAAGCCAATACTTCTGCTGCTTGGCCACTTGAGTAGAGGAAGAAGGAGTATCATCTCTTACTCACTTCTTGGAAGCATCACACTTCAGTTCAGCAGTCTCTTGCTTCAATGCCATGTTGTAAAGCTCATCGTACCTCAAGGGCTCAAAGAGAACAAGAGCTAGCTGGATTTCTTCTCTGAGACCACCCCTGAACTGGTATATCATGCCCTTCTCGTCAGGGACGTCCTGCTTAGCAAAGCGGGCGAGCTTCTGAAACAACTTTTGTAGTCATAGACAGACATAGAGCCTTGCTTCAGGTTGCGGAATTCCTCACGCTTGCTTTCAACCACGCTCTGAGGAATATGATGAGCTTTGAAGTCTTGACGGAATTCATCCCAGGTAATCTCATGACCTCCTCTGGAATCTTTGTACTGCTGAAACCATTCTGCAGCTTGGTCTTTGAGTTGGAAGGAAGCAAACTTGACAAAGTCCTCAGGCCTGACGTTACTGCACTCGAAATGCTTGCACAAGTCCACGAGCCAATCGTCAGCAACAGTTGCCTCAACACAATTGCTGAAGGTCTTTGGCTGGTTAGCAAGGAACTGGTTGAGTGTAGCAAAGTGATTCTGATTGTTGCCTTGGTTCGCTTGGTTGCGCTCTTGAAGAATTTGCATGATCAAATGCGTGTTTGCATTGGTAGCGGCCATCACAGCTTGCCATGCCTCCGGAGGTGGAGGTGGTGGTGGCAGATCAGGATTCGGAGTCGTGCGCGTTGGAGGAGCCATCCTGAAGAGGTTGACATCCATTAGCACATTGATAGACAAAAATTGAAGCTGATTCCAACGGGTAGAAATTGCAACATATAGTCTTCACATCCGAACGAAATGAACGAATGCATTCCAATAGAAATGGTCACATATCCATAAATTGAGAAGCCACTTAGAATTTAGGTAGAGCAATAAAATCAACAAGGTACGGAGTAACAACGAATACTCGGTAAGGATCACCCAATCTCAAACCAAATATCCGTGGAAGAAGAACTAGAGCTACAAGAATTCCCACCTATGAAACTCCCGAACCTTTCCGGTTATGCAATCAGGTGTTGGGGATACAGGGGAAGCATAATATCTCACCCAAATCTAGCAAATCCTACATCCAGCTGTATCCATCCTTCAACACATAACCGAGAAAACTTCGGAAATCGTCTACCTCAACCTTCGAAAAGCATCCGTTATACAAGTTATGGCAATACTCCCGAACTCCTGCCCCAGTACTGGGTGGCGTCAAGGTTATCTCACCAACAACTGCATAAAAGAGATTTTCGATGTCAGTGAACTAAACTCAGGTATTCCAGAACTGCAACGATAAAATTTGTGACGACAACACCTCGGAGCTCAACTCCCCGGGACACTGCCACAACCCCTAAATGACAGGAGGCACCAAGAACAATGTTCTCGTCACAAAACCATCGGAATGATTCCAAGATACCCGCGTGATCCTAAATTTTTTTAGTGAAATTTGAGAAGAGAAGAGTCAAAACTCTATGTCAGGATGCCTTACCAGAGCGATGAGGAGACTGGCGAGTAAAAATAATTTCTAAACTCTCCGATATATAATTCATAAATGACTCAAAACATTTTTCTAGACTCAACTCGTCCGCTAATTCGATCAAGCAGTGGGGCTCCTAAGGTCGGGGAAGGCTCTGATTACCAACTTGTAACGCCCTTGATGCGGCTATATCTCCTACGTGTCGAAGCATGACTTAGAGGCATAACCGCATTGAAAGCAATGTCGCAAGTAAGGTAATCTTCACAACATCCCATGTAAATAGATAATAATAAGGGGAAATGTACATAGTTGGCTTACACTTGCCACGTCACACAAAGTACATAAATAGCATTACATCAACCAATACAATCATGGTCCGACTACGGTACCAAAATAAAAGATCAACCCAACATGCAACACGGTCCCGATCGCCCCAACTGGGCACCACTACTAATCATCAGGGAAAGACACATAGTACCGGCGTGAGTCTTCATCGAACTCCCACTTGAGCTCAAGCGCGTCATCTGGAACGGAATCATCAGGACCTGCATCTGGTTTGGAAGTAATCTGTGAACCACGGGGACTCAGCAATCTCGCACCCTCGCAATCAAGACTATTTAAGCTTATAGGTAGGACAATATGTGGAGCTGCAGCAAGCGACTAGCATATATGGTGGCTAAACTGTTCGCAAAAGAGAGCGAGAAGAGAAGGCAAAGCTCGAACGAAGAACTAGAGAACAACCTACGGCAAACATTACTCCAACACCGTGTTCACTTCCCGGACTCCGCCGAGAAGAGACCATCACGGTAACACACACAGTTGATTCATTTTAATTAAGTTAAGGTTCAAGTTATCTACAACCGGACATTAACAAATTCCCATCTGCCCATAACCGCGGGCATGGCTTTTGAAAGTTTAAATCCCTGCAGGGGAGTCCCAACTTAGCCCATGACAAGCTCTCACGGTCAACGAAGGATATACCTTCTCCCGAGACATTCCGATCAGACTCGGTATCCTGGTTCTACAAGACAACTTCGACAAGTTAAAACAAATCCAACAACATCGCCCGAATGTGCCGACAAATCCCGATAGGACCTGCACATATCTCGTTATCAGGGCACACTCAGATGAGACAAGCTACGAGTAAAACCAAACCTCAAGTTGCCCCGAGGTGGCCACGCAGGCAGCTCAGTCGGACCAACACTCAGAGGAGCACTGGCCCAGGGGGGTTTAAATAAGATGACCCTCGGGCTCCGGAAACCCAAGGGAAAAAGAGGCTAGGTGGCAAATGGTAAAACCAAGGTTGGGCATTGCTAGAGGAGTTTTATTCAAAGCGAACTATCAAGGGGTTCCCATTATTACCCAACCGCGTAAGGAACGCAAAATCCGGGAACATAACACCGATATGACGGATACTAGGGCGGCAAGAGTGGAACAAAACACTAGGCAAAAGGCCGAGCCTTCCACCCTTTACCAAGTATATAGATGCATTAAGATAACAAGATAATATAATGATATCCCAACAATAAACAATGTTCCAAGAAGGAACAGTCTCCAATCTTCACCTACAACTAGCAACACTATAAGAGGGGCTGAGCAAAGCGGTAACATAGCCAATCAACGGTTTGCTAGGACATGGTGGGTTAGAGGTTTGACAAGGCAATTTGGGAGGCATGATAAGCAAGTGGTAGGCATCGTAGCATAGGCATAGCAAAAGAGCGAGCATCTAGCAAAGCAAAGATAGAAGTGATTTCGAGGGTATGATCATCTTGCCTGCAAAGTTGTCAGAGTTGACTGGATCCTCGAAAGCAAACTCAACGGGCTCCTTGTTAGCGAACTCGTCTCCCGGCTCTACCCAAACAAGACAAACAAGCAAAAGGAACACAATCAACCACGTGCAAAGCTCAAACAACATGATGCAAACATGGTATGCTATGCGGGATGCGATATGTGATGCATATGCAAGATTTGACAAGGAATGATTGAACCTGGTGTCAACTAGGGAATCCAAGAGTGCCACTGGAAAGGTGAGGTGATTTCGGTTGAAATCAATATAAAGATCACCGAAATCGGATGCACGGCTTGGAAATAGCAAGCAAAACAAATATGGCACCGGTCTGAGATAAACAGCAAGTAGCCATCTAAATGCAACAAGTTAATTATGCTACAGCACTCAAACATGGCAACAAAATACATGGCAGGGATCCACTCATAATGCTTTACAAAATATGAACATTGAGCTACGGCCAATTCATCCATTAACAGGTTCAAACAAGCATGGCAAAAATGCAAATGATAAACAGGTTTCAGACTTAGTGAAATTAACACTAGTCTGGAATTTCAAATCAGGTAGCACACTTTGGAGCATGAAAACTACATGCTACAGGAACTTAACATGGCAAATCAAGGCATGGCATGGATCTACTCAAAGAGATGAACAAAAGTCCCTTAGTGACCTTGACCCAAAAGGGATCAGAAAATACAATTGCAAGCATGTGAACATGGCAAAAACATAATCAGGTTACAGACTTAGAGAAAAACTGGAGCATGCAAATATGCTAACGAGTAGGCATGTTTACGAGCTTGATGCACTCACTACAGAGCAAGCCATGACAATCTAATCATACACCCATCAAGAATACACATTATATAAGCTAAACATGGCAAGAACAACAACATAGCATGCACGGATCAACAACAACATCCTCGGCAAAACCGCTAACAAGTAGACAATCTGCCCAGATTCACGAAATAGCAAAAGTAGAGCTTGATTGACTCAAGCTAGGGTGCTCCATAAATTCAAACAAAGACATGGATGGATAGAGCACTACAAGATTAACAAATCATCCTTAATGATCATCCTCAAAAGAGGCACGGATCACTAGGAAACAACATGAACATATGACATATTGATAAAAATAGATCAAGGACTTAGTGAAATTTCTAAGTCCCTGAAAGCAGCATTAACGAATGCACTACTTTGCAAGCTTGTGCTAGTCACCACACATATCACAAAAATACATGGATAGCACCTCTGTAAATATGGCAAAGCATATAACAAAACACATGTAGAGCTCAGGAGCATATCATGCACATTAATCATGGAAAAAATGACAAATAGCTGTTTGGTGCAGCAGATCTGACGATTAACTCAAATAGCTCTCTTCCAACAGAATTTCGGGCATCAAGATGAGCTCAAATGAAAATGATGCAATGAGATGAAATGATGTACTCTATGAGGCGAACCTTTTGTTATGCTACACGCACAAAACGGAGCTACGGGTGCGGAGATATAGCATGATGAAAAATGCACATTATTAGGGTTTCGGGCAAGATTAGGTCAACCTTAGATCCAGATCTCGATCTGGATTGTGCACTATTTACGAGGATTGCCGGAACAGGAGCTCGCCGGAGGACTTGCCGCGGAGAAGGGGTTCGGTCGCCGGTGAGGTGGCCGGAGAGGTGGAGGTGGCCACGGGCGCCGGTAGGGGCAGCGGCCTCGGCGGCGGAGGACGCCGGACGTTCGCGGGCGCGGCTGGCCGGACTTGAGGCCCGCCGGCCGGACTTGAGAGACGGGGCGGCGCGGGACTCCGGTGCGGGGGCACGGCTCGGCGAAGAAGGCGGCGCGGGGCGACGCGCGGATCTGGGCCGCGGGGCCCCTCCTGGGCCCGGGCGGGCTGGCGCGGCGGTGATGTGGGCGCGAGGCGGCGGCGAATGGGGGCGCGACACGTGGCGGCGGGGTTGGAACCGGACACGTCCGGCGCCGGCGGACGTTGTCCGGCGCGCGGAGGAAGGCGGAGGCTAGGGTTTCAGGGGGAGAGATCCGAAATTTCTGGGAGAGACCTATATATAGGCATAGGGGGAGCTAGGAGAGTCCAAATGAGGTGCGGTTTTGGGCCAAATTGGAGGGGTGTTGGGCTGGAACACACACGAGGCCTTCTCGGCCATCGGTTAACTGTTGGAGTATCAAACGAAGTCCAAATGGTACGAAACTGGACAGGCGGGCTACCAGAAGTAAACCAAGGCCACTTGGAAAGTCTCGGTCCAATCCGGAAATGTTTAATCCCACACACGAAAAGAAGGTAGAAAGGACCACCGGAGGAGATAGAAGCGCCGAAATGCAAAATGGACAACGGGGAAAATGCTCGGATGCATGAGACGAACACGTATGCAAATGCAATGCACATGATGACATGATAAGAGATGCATGACAACGACAACAACACACGGAGACAAAAACCCGAACCCGAGGAAATAAAATAACTTAGCACCGGAAACGGCGGGAGTTGGAGTACATATTAGGTAAATTACATCCGGGGTGTTACACACACAATTCCGATTACCGACATGTTTGTCGGGTATCACACACATCTTGTTACACCGAATCGTTTGTGTTCAACTCGGTCATCGCGAACAGTTTAAATGAGCGAACTGTTTGCCGTATATCGCACACACCATGATCCGGCAGCCCGTTTCTGTTGTTCGGTCTCATCACAAATAGTTCGTATGGATCAATTGTATGCCCTGCATCGCACACGCAACTAAAATCGGAACCGTGTTTGATGTATCCTTCATCGCAAATGTTTTGCATCTTTTTTGACGGTTTTTTACATCACCGTTTGTGATTAATGCATCGCACACAGTTTTGTCAAAGGGTCTGTGATCGTAGCGTCGCGTTAGCAGCATCTTGTAGTAGTGTGTCCAAGCTGTGACACCAATATGTTTGAAAATTCCTTCCAATTTACTACACATGGAATGAACTCGCACACAAGTACACAAATATGATTTTTCAAACCGTTATGGTTAGTTGTTGCATGTACATGTAGTTCAAATTTGAGTTACGGTCATTAAATGGCTATAAAATCATTTAAATGTCTTTAAAATGTCAAAAGGACCCTTATAATTTCCAAATTTTAATATGACAGTCCTATTAGTATATTTTAACAATACAAAATTTTCTTGTACATTTAAAACACCATCTGTTGCCACTATACTCCTCATTTGTCTTTCTCAGCCATTATAGAAAATCAACAACATCACACACAGTTTGTTGTACGAACCGTTTGCAATGAAAAATTCATGGGTCTATTTTAAGTCTTACTCCATAAGCTTTGCCGGATTCGTCTGCTCTAGTGCTGGTCACCCCCAAATCCACGAATCCTCGATCACCATTCCCCAACCCCTTCATGCAAAGAATGACGCTGTGAAGACGCTTCGTGAGGGCATGTATGGTGTCCGCGTCCTCCCGGAGCGCCGCTGCCCCGAGAGCCCAGCCGCATCCACATTGAGCGCGGCTACATCCATCAAGAGAGCATCTATGGCAGCTGAGACGGCTGCAGTAGCTGCTACGATGGTGGCTACAAACGCCGAGAGTGCTCGAGTAGCCGTCCGTGCCGCCGACGTCGCCCTGGTTCGAGTCGAGGCCATCCACGCCAAGATCGAGGATGCCCACGCCAAGATATTCCATGCCTCCTTGGAATCCAGCATGCAACCCAGGTCTAAAAAGCGGTGAAGGCCATGGAGCACCTACTTCCTCATGAGATCATCGAGCGGGAGCTAGAGATGCATGAGGTGGCGGAGATCGAGGATAACCAGGAGGAGGAGTTGCGCGTGGCTGAGGAGGAGGTAGAGAAGAGCTTGCCAGTCAAGGAATTGTTGGTGGAGTACCAATGTGAGGTCTGGTACAACCACTACTACGAGTAATAGAACCTTGAGGGTGGCGCTGAGGACGAGTAAGATGATGATGATGATGCGGTCCACTTCATCCTGGGGGACGCAGAGTCCACCACGGTAGCTTGTCGCCAAGACAAGTCATCGACGTGTCATCCTACACCGCCGAGGCATAGGGTAGCACGTCAGTAGCTTTGTTAAAATTATGCGTACTTAGCCTTTCTTTATAACGCTGGTCTTTTGTTAGAACGATGTTTAGGTCAACTGGCTCTATTTAATTAGTAAAATTGCTCGATTCAGTAAGTGTGGTCCGTGTGCTGTAGGCTCTTTTGTGTACCTAAATTAGCAAGCGATGTTAAATTATGCAATGACGTGGATGAGCATAGTACCCACGAAAATTTCAACCAAAAATTGAATGATCTAACTCATATGCGCAAAAAGTAGAAGAATCGTTTGCTATGCACACATTCATTCAAATTGAATGGTGTCCGGCGGCACCGCACACAAAGTTTCCCTCCACTCTTCGAAATTTTTGTCCCATCACCGAAATATCTAACTCCCCCCTCTCAGCACCCCCTTTTCTCCCCGACCACAAGTCACATTTCCCTTGTTTCCTCCTTCCTTCCTTCCCAAGCTATAGCCGCTTACTCGCTCTCGTCGTCTCGCGTCCGACCGCCATGGTCGCCATGGTCTTCTTCAATGACGTCTCCAGCGGTTCCTCCTCCGGCGATGACTCTTTCACCACCCGGGTATGACTCTCTCCTCTCTTCCAGGTTATCATTTGGAATTAAGGATTTTAACCTGACATCCAATTTGAGTCATCTCTTCCTCTTGTAGCTCCCTAGGGCCATCACTTGCAACGAATGGAGCGGGATGGCTAAAGATCTGCCTGCTCGTTGTCACCATCAATCTCCATGTGTGAAGCTAGTTGCATTTGAATATATGGACAGTGGGAGGAAGTTTCTTTCATGTGCATTGAAGGTTAGCCCCACTTTCATTGTTATAAATCATTTGTTAGATGTGATTCAGACACTCTCACTATGCTATGTTATGTTGGATGTGATTAAGACAGTGTCACGGTTTCTACCTAGCATCTAAAATGTTGCCATCTCATCAGCGATGCCAACAGAAAATTATTTGGCACCGCTTCAGATTTGTGCAGCCAACTTTGCTCCACACATTCGAACAGCCAATCAGTAAAATACTAAAAGTTTATAGCACGAAGGAATTGGTCATCGGAACAACTAGGTGCTCTGAAGTCCGGTTCCATGAATTTTTCCTCTGGTGTCGGCTTGGCAGTGCAGGGCATCGGTGCCAAATGTAGCAACAGTTGTCTTGACACCAGGGCCATTGTGCTTCAGAACCTCTATGCCAGATGGGAGGCGGCTGCGGATCCACTGTCATAACAAGATCCTAATTTTCAGGGGAAGGTGAATCTCCCAAATGGAGGAGAGAGCCTCATAGCCAAGCGAGGGGGCGCTGGCCAGGTAGAGTGATTTGGTGGAGAATTGACCAGAAGGCTCAGGCACGGTCATCGTCTATCGTGACTTCAAGCTCGTGGAGTGCAATACAGTCAAGCAACTCCTGCCAGTCCGCTTTCTCAGCCGGGCCAAAAGGTCCCCGGAACGCAAGCTGCCCTAAGTCAATAAGGGCGGTCACCACGGAGATCTGCAGGGCAACCATGATGGAGAATAGGTCTAGAAAGCGGGCCGCAAGGGGCATGTCACCAGTCCAACGATCGAACCAGAACAGCGTGGCGGTGCTAGAAGCAATGTCGATCGAGGTCCCGATCCAGAGGACGGGGAGGAGCTGAATGATGGATTGCCAGAACTAGGAGCACCCAGATCGCTGGCAGAAGGCGAGAGGCTGGCTGCGGAGGTATTTCTGCTGAATGATGCGAAGCCATAGGCCACCATCTCCATTGGCAATCCGCTAGAGCCACCGAGTCAGAAGGGCAATGTTCATGCATTTGGAGGACATGATCACGAGTCTGCCCTGGTCGCGAGGTTTGCATATCTCAGACCACCTGACCATGTGGTACTTCTGCTTATCACCCTCGCCGGTCCAGAAGAAACGCCCCTGAACAGTGGCAATCTCATGATGTAGGGTCTTTGGAAGGCTGTAGAAGCTCATGATGAATAATAGGAGGCTGGAGAGTGACGAGTTAATGAGCACCGTACAGGACGCTTTCAAGAGCCACCGACCCTGCCAGGGCTCGATACGGTGCTGGAGCTTCCCCACCATGGGGCGTAGCTCGGCCATCGTAAGCCTGGAGCCACAAATGGGTATCCCCAGATATGTCGTGGGGAAACACCCGAGCTGGCTGTTAAGCCGCTCAGCTATGCTCTGTCGCTCGTCTTGGGCGTAACCCAAGACCATCACCTCACTCTTGTCGAAGTTGATCCGAAGGCCGGACATCTGCTGGAAGCACAATAAGAGGAACTTGAGGTTTGAAATATCACTCTCCGACCCCTCCACCATGATAATGGTGTCGTCCGCATAATGGAGAAGGGAAATCCCATTACCTCCAACTAGATGCAGCACTATCCCCTTAATGTGACCCGCCGCCTTGGCCATATCCAGGATGGCCGCCAGCGCATCGACAACCATGTTAAACAAGAACAGGGAGAAGGGGTCGCCCTGGCGCACCCCACATAAAGTGGGGAAGAATGAACTGATCTCCCCGTTAATGTTCACCGCGGTGCGACCCGAGGATACCATCTGCATTACCCTGGTCACCCACCTATCATCGAAGCCCTTACGGAGCAGACATTCCCGAAGGAAGGCCCAGCTGACCGTGTCATAGGCCTTGTGGAAATCCAGTTTTAGGAAGACTGCCTTGAGGTGTTTGGCGTGCACCTCATGGAGAGCTTCATGGAACACCAAGACTCCATCAAGGATATATCGGCCCTCGATGAAGGCCGACTGCTCAGGGTGAGTGATCCGGTCGGCAATAGGGGCCACCCTAATGGCGTACCCCTTTGCGAGGATGCGGAAGATGACATTAATCACCGTAATCGGTCGAAATCATCGAATGTCCAAGGCTCCAGTCACTTTAGGGATGAGAGTGACTACCCCATAGTTCAGTCGGGCGAGGTCAATGGACCCAACAAGTAACTCGTCAAATAGGGCCATCACCTTAGGTTTGATCACCTCCCAGAAGGTCTGGAAGAACTTCACTAGGAGGCCATCCGGGCCGGGAGCCGAGGAAGGGTTCATGCCCTTAACTGCGTCCCAAACTTCAGCCTTAGAGAACGGGGCCATGAGGGCCACGTTATCCGCAGGCGAGACGCGACAGTGAGATGGCCAAATGTCTTGCGCTAGTGCAAGACCTCCCCGAGGGGAGGCAGAGAATAGGTCTCTGTAGAAGCCGTCTACATGTGCCCGGATGTCCTCTGGCCGCTGTAAGAGGGTCGCTCCCTCCCACGGGAGGGGGATGGAGTTACGGCGTCTACGGCCATTAGCAATAGCCTGAAAGTAGGAAGCATTAGTGTCCCCCTTGAGGACCCAATTCTGCGTACCCCGCAAGCGCTAGTATGCCTCCTCGTCAGTGTAGATGATCGTGAGTTTCTTCCAAGTCGTATCTAAGCATCCATTTGTCTGCCAAGAGGCCAACGGCGTCAGCCCGCAAATCGAGGGCTTGGATGCCCTTAAGGAGGGCTTTCTTCTGCTCACGGATGTCACGGCCCATGTTTGCACCCCACCCTTTCGTGAATTGCCATGACCGCTTGGCGCATAAATGCCAGGAATCAACGGCTGACAGGGCATGGTGGGGGGCATCCCGCGCCTCGCGCCACCTGGCGGCCACCGCGGCGGTAAATCCTGGCTGACGCAACCAGAAGGTTTCGAAGCGGAAGATAGGCGGTAGGGGTGGGCGCTCATTCTCCGACGAGAGGATTAGGGGGACGTGGTCTAAAGCAGTCCACATAGTCGCCCGAAGCGAAGCTAGGGGGCATCAAATGTCCCACTCAAGAGAGGCGAAGACCCGATCGAGGACCGAGCGAGTCGGATCAACCTGGCGGTTAGTCCAAGTGAACCTGGCCCTGACTCGATCGCGCTCACGTAGCCCCATATCAGTGATGCAATCATTGAACATTTGCATCCGATGAAAGTTCACTAAATTATTGCCCTTGTCTTCTACCGTCCGGATGAGGTTCAAATCGCCGCCCACTACCACCGGTAGCTGGGCCGACGCCACCTTCCTACGGAGCTCAATGAGGAAGGACTCAGAACAATGGTGATCGGCCGGTCCATAAACCGCATTGATCTCCCATTTGAAGTTTATGGCCCGCTCGAAGACCTCCATGCTAACAAAGAACTCGCCCCGGTCCATGCTCCCCACCTCAAGGGTGGCATCCTTCACTCCTAAGAGGATGCTGCCCGAGTGGCCCGTACTCCCACTAGAAGGGAGCCAGTGCCAGGCGAACAGGGAGCTCGGATTCTCAAGCTCTGTCATGGAGAATTCTGTACGCATCATTTCTTGAATGTCCACAATGTCGATTCGCTCGGTTCGCATGTATTCTATGAGTTGGCGGCGTCGACCATCTTGGCTGAAACCATGGATGTTCCAGAATAAGGCTCACATCACGCATCCATCGGGGGGCTGCTTGACCCCAAGACACGTGAGCCGTTCTGGGCGCGGAGGGCTCCGGTACGGGAGCGGGTGCGGCCCCGGATCTTCGCCGGGGCGGCCGCCGCGCAAGGAGGGGCGCTCGGGCAGCCCCGGATGGAGCTCCCGAGGAGGGAGGGAGACACGCACGGGCCTCGTCAAGCCAACCATCAAGGATTTCCCATGCATGGATGGCTTAACTTTGAACTAGCGGGGGGGGGCAACCTCCCACCTGAACACTATGGCCGAGTCCGCTGCCACCTTAGCGAGGTGGCCAAGCAGAGCCGACTCCAAATCAGAAAAGGAGCAAGTAGCAGAGGTGGTCGGGATGGTCGTGGTACCTGACTCGAGGTTCCAGGCAGCAGCTCGGAGAGTGGCCTACACGGGGATAGGCAGAGTCGGGCTACCCACCGGTCTGGCCGCCTCAATCCGAGCACTGCGGTGCGAGGAGGTCACCGGGGTCGAGGTCGATCTGCCCCTCCTGGAGTAGGCCGCAGTCCAAGGGGGAGGCGGAGGACCGGCCACTGGGGTGGTCGCCACCACCGACAGGCCCTCGGCAGCGGAGCACGGAGGCACCAGGGGAGGAGCAGGAATCACCGCACAGGGAGCGCCAGAGGAAGGCGAGGGGCCATAGTCATGTCATCCATCGGAGGCGGTATGACCGACCCCGTGACCGGACAGGCCTCCACCACCGGAAGCAGCGGAAGGGACGAGACCGGGGCCGGGTCCGTCACCCCTAGAGGCTCCACCTGGAGATCGGAAGCCGCGGGGGAGGGCGGAGTGAGCAGAGCCGGGTCGGCCTGGGCGGGGGAGGAGGCGAAGATGCCAAGGGAGGAACTGTCGGGGGAGCGGGGCGAAGAAGCCGGGAAGACCTGAAGGCTAGCGTCCGAGGCGTCGACGCTGTCATCGGGGGACGGGGGAGCCGCAGCGTGGGTACGACCCGCCCCAGCCCCACCCCTGGCAGCCGGCGTAGGAGGCTGGTCGTGGGGAGGGTGTCCTCGAAGTCGTCCTCTTCCTCGTCAGAGCTAGGGGGTGGCCATGGCGGGGGTCCCAGTCGCTGCGGTGGCCTCGGACTCATCCCCCATCTGTGCCGCCCCCCAAGAAGCTGTCGTCGATGCGGGGGCGACCAATGTGGTTGGGTGGCTTGGGGAAGATGCGGAGGTCGAAGCCCTAGTCGTTGAAGAACACTCGGATCATGGCACGGAGTCTGGATGAGTCAAGGGATTTGACCTTGACCAGGACCTCCTCCTCCTTGCGGAGGGAAATCTCGTCGACCACCACCATGCTACCTCTTGAGCATGCGTTGGTTTTCCCTTAAAGAGGAAAGGGTGATGCAGCAAAGTAGCGTAAGTATTCCCCTCAGTTTTGGAGAACCAAGGTATCAATCCAGTAGGAGACTACACGCAAATCCCTCGTACCAGCACAAACAATCAAGAACCTTGCAACCAACGCGATAAAGGGATTGTCAGTCCCTTCACGGCCACTTGCGAAAGTGATATCTGATAAAGATAATAAGATAAATACTTTTGGTATTTTTGTTGTATAGATTGAAAAGTAAAGGTTGCAAAATAAACGGCGACAGAACTTGGCAAGTTGACGGGAAAATAATATGATGGAGAATAGACCCGGGGGGCATAGATTTCACTAGTGGCTTCTCTCAAGATAGCATAACTATGGTGGGTGAACAAATTACTGTCGAGCAATTGATAGAAAAGCGCATAGTTATGAGAATATCTAGGCATGATCATTTATATAGGCATCACGTCCTTGACAAGTAGACCAAAACGATTCTGCATCTACTACTATTACTCCACACATTGACCACTATCTAGCATGCATCTAGATTATTAAGTTCATAAGAACAGAGTAACGCATTAGGAAATATGACATGATGTAGAGGGATAAAATCAAGCAATATGATATAAACCCCATCTTTTTGTCCTCGATGGCAACAATACAATACGTTCCTTTCTGCCCCTGCTGTCACTGGGAAAGGACACTGCAAGATTGAACCCAAAGCTAAGCACTTTTCCCATTGCGAGAAAGATCAATCTAGTAGGCCAATCAAAACTGATAATTGAAGAGACTTGCAAAGATATTTAAATCATGCATATAAGGATTCAGAGAAGAATCAAATATTGTTCATAGATAATCTCGATCATAAACCCACAATTCATTAGATCTCGACAAACACCCCGCAAAAAGAATTACATCGAATAGATCTCCAAGAGAATCGAGGAAAACTTTCTATTGAGATCCAAATAGAGAGAAAAAGCCATCTAGCTAATAACTATGTACCCGGAGGTCTGTGGTAAACTACTCACACATCATCGGAGAGGCTATGGTGTTGATGTAGAAGCCCTCCGTTATCGATTCTTTCTGGCGAAGCGCCGGAAAAGGCCCCAAGATGGGATCTCACGGGTACAGAAGGTTGTGGCGGTGGAAATAGGGTTTTGTGGTGCTCCTGGATGTTTTCAGGGTATATGAGTATATATAGGGAAAATAGTAGGTCGGTGGAGCCACGAGGGGCCCACGAGGGTGGGGGCGTGCCCACCCCCCTGGGGCGCGCCCTCCTGCCACGTGGCTTCCTCGCTACTTCCTTGACGTCCACTCCAAGTCTCCCGGATTGCATTTGTTCCAAAAACGATCCTTGCGAAAGTTTCATTCCGTTTGTATTCCGTTTGATATTCCTTTTCTGGGAAACACCGAAATAGGCAAAAAAAACAATTTGCGCTGGGCCTTCGGTTAATAGGTTAGTCCCAAAAATAATATAGAAGTGCATAATAAAGCCCATTAAACATCCAAAACAGATAATATAATAGCATGGAGCAATCAAAAATTATAGATACGTTGGAGACGTATCAAGCATCCCCAAGCTTAATTCCTGCTCGTCCTCGAGTAGGTAAATGATAAAAACAGAATTTTTGATGTGGAATGCTACCTAGCATAATTTTTTAAGGAATTCTCTTTATTGTGGCATGAATGTTCAGATCCGGAAGATTCAAGACAAAAATTTAATATTGACATAAAAATAATAATACTTCAAGCATACTAACTAAGCAATTACGTCTTCTCAAAATAACATGGCCAAAGAAAGCGTATCCCTACAAAATCATATAGTTTGGCTATGCTTCATTTTCTTCACACAAAATGCTCTCACCATGCACAACCCCGATGACAAGCCAAGCAATTGTTTCATACTTTAGTAATCTCAAACTTTTTTCAACTTTCACACAATACATGAGTGTGAGCCATGGACATAGCACTATGGGTGGAATAGAATATGATAATGATGGGGGTTGTGTCGAGAAGACAAAAAAGGAGAAAGTCTCACATTTGCGCGGCTAATCAACGGGCTATGGAGATGCCCATCAATTGATGTCAATGCAAGGAGTAGGGATTGCCATGCAACGGATGCACTAGAGCTATAAATGTATGAAAGCTCAACAAAAGAAACTAAGTGGGTGTGCATCCAACTTGCTTGCTCACGAAGACCTAGGGCATTTGAGGAAGCCCATTGTTGGAATATACAAGCCAAGTTCTATAATGAAAAATGCCCACTAGTATATGCAAGTTACAAAATAAGAGACTCTCTATCATAAAGATCATGGTGATACTTTGAAGCACAAGTGCGGAAAAAAGGATAGTAGCATTGTCCCTTTTATTTCTTTTCTCTTTCTTTCTTTTTCCTTTTTTGGGACAATGCTCTATTAATTATGATCATCACACTTCTATTTATTTACAAATCAATGATTACAACTCGATACTAGAACAAAATATGACTCTATATGAGTGCCTCCGGCGGTGTATCGGGATGGGCAATGAATCAAGAGTGACATGTATGATAAATTATGCATGGTGGCTTTGCCACAAATACGATGTCAACTACATGATCATGCAAGGCAATATGACAATGATGAAGCATGTCATAATAAATGAAACGGTGGAAAGTTGCATGGCAATATATCTCGGAATGGCTATGGAAATGCCATAACAGGTAGGTATGGTGGCTGTTTTGAGGAAGATATAAGGAGGTTTATGTGTGATAGAGCATATAATATCACGAGGGTTGGATGCACCGGCGAAATTTGCACCAACTCTCATGGTGAGAAAGGGCAATGCACGGTACCGAAGAGGCTAGCAATGATGGAAAGGTGAGAGTGCGTCTAATCCAAGGACTCAACATTAGTCATAAAGAACTCACAAACTAATTGCAAAAATCTACAAGTCATCAAAAACCAAGCATTACGCGCATGCTCCTAGGGGGTAGATTGGTAGGAAAAGACCATCGCTCGTCCCCGACCGCCACTCATAAGGATGATAATCAAAGAACACCTCATGTTTCAAATTTGTCACACAACGGTCACCAAATTTGCATGCTATGGGACTTGCAAACTTCAACACAAGTATTTCTCAAATTCTCAACTACTCAACTAGCACGACTCTAATATTACCATCTTCATATCTGAAAACAATCATCAAGTATCAAACTTCTCATAGTATTCAATGACTTTTTATGAAACATTTTATTATACCCATCTCGGATGCCTATCATATTAGGACTAATTTTATAGCCAAAGAAATTACCATGCTGTTCTAAAAGACTCTCAAAATGATATAAGTGAAGCATGAGAGATCAATAATTTCTATAAAATAGAACCACCACCGTGCTCAAAAAAGATATAAGTGAAGCACTAGAGCAAAATTATCTAGCTCAAAAGATATAAGTGAAGCACATCGAGTATTCTAATAAATTCCGATTTATGTGTGTCTCTCCAAAAGGTGTGTACATCAAGGATGATTGTGGTAAACTAATAAGCAAATACTCAGATCATACAAGACGCTCCAAGCAAAACACATATCATGTGGTGAATAAAAATATAGCCTCAAGTAAAGTTACTAATGGATGAAGACGAAATAGGGGATGCCTTCCGGGGCATCCCCAAGTTTAGGCTTTTGGTTGTCCTTGAATTTTACCTTGGGGTGCCATGGGCAACCCCAAGCTTAGGCTCTTGCCACTCCTTATTCCAAAATCCATCAAATCTTTACCCAAAACTTGAAAACTTCACAACACAAAACTCAACAGAAAATCTCATGAGCTCCGTTAGTATAAGAAAACAAACCACCACTTCAAGGTACAATAATGAACTCATTGTTTATTTATATTGGTGTTAAACCTACTATATTCAAACTTCTCTATGGTTCATACCCCCCGATACTAGCCATAGATTCATTAAAATAAGCAAACAACACACAAAAAACAGAATCTGTCAAAAACAGAATAGTCTGTCGAAATATGTATCAAACGTATATACTTACGTAACCCCAAAAATTCTGAAATAAATTGGTGGACGTGAGGAATTTGTCTATTAATCATCTGCAAAAATAATCAACCTAATAGCACTCTCTAGTAAAAAAAATGGCAGCTAATCTCGTGAGCGCTAAAGTTTCTGTTTTTTACAGCAAGATCGCAAAGACTTTCCCCAAGTCTTCCCAAAGGTTCTACTTGGCACAAACACTAATTAAAAATAGAACCACATCTAAATAGAAGCTAGATGAATTATTTATTACTAAAAAGAAACAAAAATAAAATTGGGTTGCCTCCCAACAAGCGATATCGTTTAACGCCCCTAGCTAGGCATAAAAACAAGAATAGATCTAGGTATTATCATCTTTGGTTTTCATTTTTTTAGCGGAGTCATACTCGAATCCAGGAAGTTCTCTATTTTTCCCTTCATATTCAGAAATTTTTAGATCTAGAGAATCCAACTGCTTATTGCAAAGGGTAATCAACATATTCATGCGCTGAAGGTTTCTACTAACACTCTTAAGAGGTTCAAGAGACTTTTGTAAAATTTTCGTTACTTTGCAAATCTTCTCAAAAACTTGTGTCTCTTCCTGGTTATTATGTGGACCCTTTTGTTGAGGTAGTGTTCCCACTATTCCCTCTATGATTTCATGTGCAATACCGGGATCAATTTCGATAAAATTTCCTTTGGCAACACAATCCAAGAGTTGTCTATGGGACATATTTAGTCCAAAAAAATTGCGAAGTAAAATTCTAAAACTCACCTCTAAGGTGCAATTATGATAAGATTCCATCATCGTATACCAAGCATCTTTTAAGTTTTCTCCTTGTCTTTGTTTGAAGTGAAGAAATTCAAACTCAGGAGACAAAGGAGCAGATAAAGGACTAGCCATGACGACGAAACAAACAATCTAACACACAAACACACAAGAAGCAAGCAGAAAGAGGCGGGCGGAAAAAGAGGGTGAATAAAACAGCAAAGGTGAAGTGGGGGTGAGGAAAACGAGAGGCAAATGGAAAATAATGTAATGCGAGTGAGAAGAGTTTGTGATGGGTACTTGGTATGTCTTGACTTGTGCGTCGATCTCCCAGGCAACGGCGGCAGAAATCCTTCTTGCTACCTCTTGAGCATGTGCTGGTTTTCCCTGGAAGAGGAAAGGGTGATGCAGCAAAATAGCGTAAGTATTTCCCTCAGTTTTTGAGAACCAAGGTATCAATCCAGTAGGAGACTACACGCAAATCCCTCGTAGCTGCACAAACAATCAAGAACCTTGCAACCAACGCGATAAAGGGGTTGTCCATCCCTTCACGGCCACTTGCAAAAGTGAGATCCAATAAAGATAATAAGATAAATATTTTTGGTATTTTTGTTGTATAGATTGAAAAGTAAAGATTGCAAAATAAACGGCGACAGAAATTAGCAAGTTGACAGGAAAATGATATGATGGAGAATAGACCCGGGGGCCATAGGTTTCACTAGTGGCTTCTCTCAAGATAGCATAATCTACGGTGGATGAACAAATTACTATCGAGCAATTGATAGAAAAGCACATTGTCGGTGTTCTTGGAACGGGGGTCCCCAGACTTGCATGCCTGCGGCCTGCGGCGTGGCTCAGGCAGGGGCCCAGCGCGGCCCATCTTCATCAGCCCAAGCTCAAGACCCTCGCGAGGGGCCGAGCCACGGGGCGGACGACGGGAAGCTTCCTCAAGAGCGGCCTCATCAGGAAGGCTCGCGAGGAGGCGGAGAGATCAATGCAGGGGTACCTTGCGAGGAACCCATGACGCAAGCCATGACGATCAAGGCCAGGCGGGCGCCAGGCGGCCGTCGGCCTGCGCAGGGTCCTTGTTTCCCCTTTGGTGCAAAGGGGGCAAGCACAGGCCAAGGCATCAGGCAAAGGTTACCATTTCGGTGCAACGAGACCAAGACCAGTTGGACGGCTGGATGGAGGTCACCATGGAGCCCAAGACAGCGTCATCACCAGTGCTTTTGGCAGCCGAAGACCACCTTTGGTTAGGATAACTTGTACTATATGTTCCCCTTCAAAATGGCCAATTGTTGGCGCCCTTCCCGCTCATTATTTGGGGAGAGGCACAGGGCCTCTATAAGTAGAGCTAGCTACACAGAGTAGAGGGACATCTAGAGATCTGGTAGAACCCTAGCAGAGAGAGAGAGAGAGAGAGAGAGAGAGAGAGAGAGAGAGAGAGGTGACGGAACTCACCCTAGCAGTTCACCACACCAGCTCAAGAACACCCCTCGCAAGGCTGTTCTTCCCTAGTACTATTCATACTCGACCCCTGAGGCAATCCACCACACCACACACTGGAGTAGGGTATTACACCACAACGGTGGCCCGAACCAGTATAAACCTCGTGTCTCTTGTGTTGTTCATCATTTTCATCTTAGTTCACACGAGAGGATCGGACGAAGATCGGTAGGGGAGAGATCTCCGCGCGCACCCCATTGTTCGAACCTCAAGGGTCTGCCGGAACCCGAAATCCGACATTTGGCGCGTCAGGTAGGGGTGCGCTGGAGTCCTCCCTCCTGACGACCCGCTCTCCCCCAACATCGCATCCCGCCCTCATGGCAGACAACGCGCCGCCCGCTCCAGCAACGGATGTCGACACTGGGGCCAGGGGGCTTCGGGCCTTGGCCCCCGCCTTGCGACACGTGTAGTGGCCGCGCAAGTTCAGGCCTGAGACGCCGCCGCGCTACGACGGCATGACGGACCCGATGATTTTCCTCCTGGCGTGCGAGGAGGCCGTCCTCAGAGCCGGGGGCGACGACCGGGTGATGGCCAACTGGTTACCCATGGACCTCACCAGCATCCCACGCGCGTGGCTCCTCCACCTGCCGACGGCCTCTGTCACCTCCTGGGAGGAGCTGCGTGACCTCTTCCTCGCCTGTTTCGCCACACCAGCGCCTCCCATCGGCGCAGCTCTCCTGGGTGGCTCCCAGGCACCACCCTCGAGCCATCACGTCAAGCCGTTCACCCACCGGATCAGCACTGCCTCC
>NC_041390.1:356223753-356257718 GCF_002162155.2 Triticum dicoccoides | reverse complement strand
CTTCAACCCCATTGGTTCGGGCACGCTCCCGATGTTGTGCACCCCCACCATCTGCCAAGTGGCCGTCACCAGGACCCTCATCGACGGTGGTGCCGGCCTCAACATGCTCTTGGTGGAGGCCTTCAGCCTCCTCCACATGCTGCTGGAGCGGCTCCGACCCAGCAGGCCTTTCTCGGGCGTCGGAGCCGGTTCCACCGCCTCCTTGAGACAGATCCGCCTCCCAGTGACCTTCGGCACCTGCGACAACTTCCGCACGGAGCTGGTCGACTTCGACATCGCCCCCATCAGCCTCCCCTACAACGCCATCCTCGGCTATCCGGCCCTGGCTCGGTTCATGGCAGCAACTCACCCGGCGTACAACCTCATGAAGATGCCTGGGAGCAGCGGCGTCCTCACCGTGTCAGGAGACACAAGGGATGCGTTGCAGGTACTCCAGCTTGTTTTCAGGGCGGCCGCGGTGGCGCAGCCCACTGGCACCGACGCCCTTGAGCCCAAGGGGGCTGCGCCGGCTAAAAAGAAGCAGTTGTTCACCCAAGACAAGGCAGAAACCAAGCAGGTACCAGTCGACGAGGACGGGTCCACTAGCGCCACCTTCACCATAGGGGCCAACCTCGAGCCCGAGCAGGAGAAAGCCTTGATCGGGTTCCTGCGTGTGAACAAGAAGGTGTTTGCATGGGAACCTGATCAGTTAGCAGGGGTCCCAAGGGAAGTGATTGAGCATCACCTCAACGTGTGCCCCAACGTGCGCCCCGTGAAGTAGAAGGCAAGGCGGCAGTCTACTGAGAAACATGATTTCATCGTTCAAGAGACTCGAAAGCTAGAGGCGGCAGGAGTTATCCGCGAGGTACGCTACCCTGATTGGCTGGCTAATCTGGTCGTTGTGCCGAAAAAGGGAGGAAAGGAGCGCATGTGCTCGACTTCACCAACCTCAACAAAGCCTGCCTGCAGGACCCATTTCCGCTCCCCCGCATTGACCAGATAGTTGACTCTACCGCAGAATGTGACCTATTGTGATTCCTGGATGCCTTCTCGGGCTATCACCAGATCAAGATGGCAGTGGAAGACGTGGAGAAGACTTCTTTCCTAACCCCATGTGGGGTGTACTGCTATACGTGCATGCCATTTGGGTTGCGCAACGCAGGTGCAACCTTTCAGCGGCTGATGCACATCGCTTTAGGCCGGCAGCTCGAGAGGAACGCTGAGGCTTACGTCGACGACATCATGGTGAAATCCCGGGAGGCAAAAACCCTGATACAGGACCTGGAGGAAACCTTTGCGAGCCTCAACGAAGTGGATCTACGGCTCAACCCGGAGAAATGCGTGTTTGGAGTCCCCTTGGGCAAGCTCCTGGGCTTCCTAGTATCCCATAGGGGCATCGAGGCCAACCCGGAGAAGGTCAAGGCAGTCGAAGACATGAGCCCGCCAAGGACCCTCAGACAAATGCAGAAGCTCACCGGGCGTGTAACTGCGCTGGGGCGTTTCATCTCCAAGCTGGGGGAACGAGCGTTGCCCTTCTTCAAGATGATGAAGAAAAAGGGCCCCTTCGAATGGACTTAAGAGGCCGACAAGGCATTCCAAGACCTCAAGAGGTACCTTACCAGTCCACCAGTGATGGTAGCTCCGCGTCCACGGGAGCCCCTGGTGCTCTACCTTGCGGCCACCCCCTACTCCGCTAGCGCAGCCCTGGTAGCGGTCAGGGAGGAGCGTTGTGCCAAGGCTGCATCGACCGTCCGAACTGAAGCAAAGTAGAGCCAGGAGGGCCTCGCGAAGGCCGCAACCGCAGCCGGAAAGGAACAGCCGCAGCAGGAGAACACACCCGGAGCAGGAGAGGCCCCTTCAGGCGACCAAGCACTGGGAGCTCCGTCGTCTCAAGAGACGCCTCGACCTCTGGAGGACGCAAGTAGCGCCAGCACCCTCAACCTCGTCGAGCATCCCGTGTACTTCGTCAGCACGGTGCTACGGGACGCAAGGGCATGGTATCCCATGCCTCAAAAACTCCTCCTCGCGCTACTAGTGGCCTCACGCAAGTTGCGCCACTACTTCCAAGGACATCCCATCAAAGTCGCCTCAGCATACCCCTTGGAAAGAGTGCTCAGGATCCCCAACTCAGCTGGAAGGGTTGCTGAATGGAACATCGAGCTACAGGCATTTCAGCTAGAATTTAGTACGACCAGAGTCATCAAGGGAGCCGCGCTAGCGGATTTTGTGGCAGAATGGGCAGAAGCGCCAGGTCTCGAGGCAGGCGAAGACCGATCACTTTCCCGGGGAAGTGAAGCACCGGATGGTTGGGTCATGTACTTTGATGGGGCGTTCTCCCGACACGGTGCGGGAGCTGGCGTAGTGCTCGTATCCCCTACCCAGGACAAACTCTACTCTGCCGTGCAACTTTGCTTCCAGCACGGAGAAAAGGTCTCCAACAACATAGCGGAGTACAAAGGCCTAATAGCGGGCTTGAAGGCCGCAACTGCCTTAGGGGTGAAGCGCCTCATCATCAAGGGCGATTCGCAGCTCCTCGTCAACTTCTCCAACAAGATATACGAGCCAAAGGACGAGCACATGGAAGCCTACCTCGCTGAGGTTCGCAAGATGGAGAAACAGTTCTGGGGACTGGAGTTGCAGCATGTGCCTCGCGGCACCAATCAGGAGGCTGATGACATTGCCAAGAGGGCATCTAGGCGGCTGCCTCAGGAGCCTGGCGTCTTTGAGGAGCGGCTCTTCAAACCCTCGGCGGTGCCGTCGCTGTCGAGCATGGTCCAACCAAGGGAGGAGCTCCCTCAGCCGCCTGCCTCACAAGCCCTGGTCTATGGCCCAGCCTCAGGGGCACGCCTGCTCCTAGCATTAGAGCCTCAGGAAGGGTGTTGGATCCCGGAGCTCAAGAACTACCTGATGCAAGGGACTCTGCCGGAGAATGAGGAGGAAGCGGAGCGTGTGGCGCGGCATGCCACGGCTTATTGCATCAGGGATGGAGAGCTCTACAGGAAGCGACCGAATGACGTGTCCCTATGTTGCATCTCCTGAGAGCAAGGGAAGGAGGTACTGGCGGACATACATGGCGAAGACTGCGGGTACCACTCGTCGTCACGGACCCTCGTCGGCAAGGTGTTCCGTAGTGGATTCTATTGGCCCATAGCACTCAACGACGCCGTTGAGCTTGTGAAGGCTTGCGAGGCCAGCCAGTTTCACGCTAAGAAGATCCATCAGCCTGCGGGGGGTCTACAGACTATACCCTCTCATGGCCGTTCGCAGTTTGGGGGCTCGACATTCTGGGCCCGTTTCCTCGGGCGCCAGGGGGCTATCGCTACCTCTACGTCGCCGTGGACAAATTCACCAAGTGGGCTGAGGTGGAAGCCGTCCACACAATCCCGGCAGGCTCGGCGGTCAAATTCATCAAGGGCCTCGTGAGTCGATTTGGGGTGCCCAACCGCATCATCACCGACAACGGTTCACAATTCACCAGTACTCTCTTCAAAACGTATTGTGCTAACCTTGGAACGCAGATATGCTATGCTTCAGTAACACACCCCCGGAGCAACGGCCAGGCCGAGCGGGCCAACACAGAGGTCCTGAGGGGCCTCAAAGCCAGGACCTTCAAGAAGAAGCTGGAAGCCTGCGGCAGGGGCTGGTACGACGAGCTCCAGTCCGTGCTGTGGTCAATCCGCATGACAGCGACCAAGCCGACTGGCGAGACCCCGTTCTTCCTCGTCTACGGAGCAGAGGCTGTTCTCCCTCACGAGGTCAGGTGTCGCTCCGCACGGGTCCTGGCATTCGACGAGGCTCAGTAGGACGCCATGCGGGGGAGAGATCTCGTGTTGGGGGAGGAACACCATCGGGAAGCCGCACTGGGAGCGGCAAGGTATCAACAGGCACTACGGCGATACCACTGCCGCAACATCCGCCCTAGGACCCTTGAGGTAGGGCATCTTGTGCTCAGACGGGTTCTCTCTAGGGAGGGGCTGCACAAGCTCTCTCCCATGTGGGAGGGCCCGTTCAAGGTTGTTCATGTTTCTAGGCCTAGCTCCGCGCGCTTGGAGACTCCGGAGGGAGTACCCGTCCAGAACGCATGGAACATTCAACATCTCCGGAGGTTCTACCCCTGAGCGAGGCCTAGCGCCTAGGAAAGGCCTAGTGCCTATGAAGAAGGCCAATGCCTGTGAAGCTATCACGTTTTGGGAAAGGCCCAGTGCCTGTGAAGAAGGCCAATGCCTGTGAAGCTATCGCGTTTTGGGAAAGGCCTGGTGCCTGTGAAGAAGGCGAATGCCTGTGAAGCTGCTGCGTTTTGGGAAAGGCCCGGTGCCTGTGAAGAAGGCGAATGCCTATGAAGCTGCTGCGTTTTGGGAAAGGCCCGGTGCCTGTGAAGAAGGCAAATGCCTGTGAAGCTTGCCGCCCATGACACTCTCACGTAATAATGAGTGGGGCTGTACACGCCCCGGAGTCTCCGGAGTGCCGCCCTCGGGCCTCGGGGCTCCCGCCCACGCCCAGTGACAGCACTTAGCTTCACGCTGGTGAGAAGACGTCGAAGACTAGAATAGGTGTCGGACGCGGCTTTCCCATTTGCTTTCTGCAGTTGGCTTTTTTATCCCCGTTTGAAGTTTTATTGGAGTTGCTGACGTTCCTGCCTTGTGACTCTTTGTCTTTCTCGCTCGCTTGCCTCGTTTTCTCTCGCACAAGTCTCGCGAGGGAGTCGCGGGCGCCCTAGCGAGTGTTTTCTGCCCCGATCGTTTGGAGCTTCCCTATCCGAGTCCTCTGCGGGAGCACCCCTCCCAGTCCATGCCCCACGGGCATCGCGACACGAGCGCAGGACCTAGGCTAATCGCCCCCATAACCAAGACCGTAAGCTACCCCTCTAACTAATCCTTGCAGGGCATGAAGCGCACAGCGAGGCCTCAGCCTCCGGAGGCGAGGGCCGCGTCAAGCTCCACCAAGCTCAAATGACTCCCGCACATGGACACACGGGATAGAAACATAGCGCAGAAATGGCAAAAGCAACGCGACACTTGACAACAGCAGTTCTAACACGCCCCCACGGGGCCCTGTACTACCTTCTTCTTACGCAGGAAAGGAAGGAAACAAAATGGACACGACCTGTCCAACACCAACCTACAACAAAAGCTCGAGCTGCTCCTGGGGTTCAGGCGGACGCCTCCTCTCGCTTCACTAGGGCATGGCGGCGGGTGGACCCACTGCCTTCACCCAGGCGGGTGTGACGGCGCGGGGGCTGGTCGCGACCACCGCTGGAGGAGCTGTTGCCTGAGGGAGAGTCGCCGAAAGTTGGCGAACCCCGAGCACCCCCGCCTGTACGCCAGTCGCCATCTTCATCCTGGTCAGTGCCGGGGCTGGGTAGGCGGCTTCGGTCGTCATCTTCAGGGCAGCACCTGGCACGGTGACCATCTTCCCCAAACACCGTCACGTAGAGGGTGGCGTCTCCATCGAACTTGAAGTACAGGGTACACCACTGGCCCAGGCCGCACGTGCAGGCAAACGTTTGCCAGCCACGCGTCAGGGCCCCGTTCCCAGAGACGGAGACCTCCAGCGAAGCCCAGGAGGCCCTGCTGCAGCAGCCGTCTGCCTGGAGCCAGAAGCCGCACCGAGCGCTGGCCGGCAGTTCATCTACGAAGAAACGTGGGAGCTGGAGCCGGGAGCTGGATGGGTCCGCCGACCACACGGCGAACTCCGGCAGCACCTCCGCAGAGCGAAAGCGTGGACTAGGGGGGTGCACACCCACGGCGTGCCCCCCGTCGGCAACCAGGCACTCACCACCGCGCAGGGAACCGCCTCCATGACCGTGGGAGGCTACCACAGGGACCGTGGTGTACTTGCGAGGGCGGCCTCGGCCGCGCTTGGTCGGGGGAGGGTCAGGCCCTGTCCGGGGGGCCTGTCCTTTCTCCGCGGCCAAGAATCTCTTTGGGGCCATGGGGACGGCGATTAGCCAAGAAGAAGGAGAGGAGCAACAAGAAGGGATGGACTGAAGGGGCTTGCCCAGCCCCGTACTTATAGCTGGAGGAGGCCAACCGCCAAGCGCCACAATCGCAGGTAAGCATGACCAGTTTCTCTGCATGCAGGGACTTGTCAAGTCGTGCGGTCACCGAGGCATCGTGGGAAGCGCATACGCCCACGTCTAGTCAACTTCCACGCGGCGCCCAAGGCCGTAGGCTGTTAGGGCTCGTGGCGCTTCGTACTTATCCCTTCACTTCTCTGCTAAGCCAAGCCCGCGCGTGCCTTGGGCCCGAGGGCTACTATCGGTGTTCTGGGAACGGGGGTCCCCAGACTTGCCTACCTGCGGCCTGCGGCATGGCTCAGGCAGGGGCCCAGCGTGGCCCATCTTCATCAGCCCAAGCTCAAGACCCTCGCTAGGGGCCGAGCCTGGCAGGGCGGACGACAGGAAGCTTCCTCAAGAGCGGCCTCATCAGGCAGGCTCGCGAGGAGGCGGAGAGATCAATGCAGGGGTACCTCGCGAGGAATCCATGACGCAAGCCATGACGATCAAGGCCAGGCGGGCGCCAGCCTGCGCAGGGTCCTTGTTTCCCCTTTGGTGCAAAGGGGGCAAGCACAGGCCAAGGCATCAGGCAAAGGTTACCATTCTGGTGCAACGAGACCAAGACCAGCCGGATGGCCGGACGGAGGTCACCGTGGAGCCCAAGACGGCGTCATCACCAGTGCTTTTGGCAGCCGAAGACTACCTTTGGTTAGGATAACTTGTACTATATGTTCCCCTTCAAAATGGCCAATTGTTGGCACCCTTCCCGCTTATTATTTGGGGAGAGGCCCAGGGCCTCTATAAGTAGAGCTAGCCACACAGAGTAGAGGGACATCTAGAGATCAGGTAGAACCCTAGCAGAGAGAGAGAGAGAGAGGCGACGGAACTCACCCTAGCAGTCCGCACCAGCTCAAGAACACCCCTCGCGAGGTTGTTCTTCCCTTGTACTATTCATCATCGGCCCCTGAGGCAATCCACCACACCACACACTGGAGTAGGGTATTACACCACAACGGTGGCCTGAACCAGTATAAACCTTGTGTCTCTTGTGTTGTTCATCATTTTCATCTTAGTTTGCACGAGAGGATCGGACGTAGATCGGTAGGGGAGAGATCTCCACGCGCACCCCAGCGTTCGAACCTCAAGGGTCTGCCGGAACCCGAAATCCGACACACATAGTTATGAGAATATCTAGACATCATCATGTATATAGGCATCACCTCTGTGACAAGTAGACCGAAACGATTTTGCATCTACTACTATTACTCCACACATCGACCGCTATCCAGCATGCATCTAGAGTATTAAGTTCATAAGAACAGAGTAACGCATTAGGCAAGATGATGTGATGTAGAGGGATAAACTCAAGCAATATGATATAAAACCCATCTTTTTATCCTCGATGGAAACAGTACAATACGTGCCTTGCTGCCCCTGCTGTCACTGGGAAAGGACACCTGTCGGATCACGGGTTCCGGGAAAACCCTCAAGGTTCGAACACTGGGGTGCGAGCGAAGGTCTCCCCCTACCAATCCACATCCTAACTTCGCTAATCTCTCACGGGCTAACTCAATGAACTCGCAACACAAGGACACTAGATTTATACTGGTTCGGGCCATCATTGTGGTGTAATACTCTACTCCAGTGTGGTGGTGTTGGATTGCCTCTTGGGCTGAGGATGAACAGTACAAGGGGAAGAATAGCCTCCTGAGGAGAGGTGTTCTTGTGCTCAGTGAACTTGTGGTAGCTCTGGTCTCTCTTGATCCATCCGATCCATCCCCCTAGCTATGGTGGTGGCTAGTCCTATTTATGGAGGCCCTGGTCCTCTCCCCAAATATTGAGCGGGAGGGAGCCAACAACGGCCAATTTGAAAGGGGACAACTAGTACAACTTATCAAGACAAAAGCGGTCTTCGCCTGCAAAAGGCTCTGTTGGTGACGCCGTCTTGGGCTCCATGGTGACCTCCGTCTTGCCATCCTGCTGGTCTTGGTCTCGTTGCACTGATATGGAAATCTTTTCTTGACGCCTCGGTACTCCGCGCCTGTGCTTGCTCCCTTGGCACCAAAGAGGAACACAAGGACACTGTGCGCGCTAGCGCCCGCCTGGCCTTGGTCGTCATGGCTTATGTCAGTGGAACCTCGCGAGGTTTGCCTTCCTTTGAACTCTCCTCCCCCCACGAGCCAGCCTTGTGAGGCCGCTCCTGAGGAGGTCTTGTGTCATCCGCCTCACCAGGCTTGGCCCCTCGCGAGGGTCTTGAAAGCTTGTTTGTGAAGATGGGCCATACAGGCCCGCTCGCAGAGCCACGCCATGGGCCACAGCAGGCAAGTCTGGGGACCATCGTTCCCAGAATGCCGACAGCAGCCCCCGGGCCCAAGGCGCACTCGGGCTTGGCTTCGAGGCGAAGCCAAGGGGCAAGTGTGGAGCGCCGTGGGCCCCAATAGCCTACAACCTTGGTCGATGCATGGGGGTTGATTGGACGTGGGCTTCTCCGCTTCCCCATGCTGCCTCGGCAACTACCCGACTGTCAAAAGGTTGGCGTAGATAGCGCTTGCCTTCACTGCTTCCTTTCGTCTTGATCAGATCCCCTTTCTTGCACCCTTCCTTCGGAATCTCCAAATCTACTCCCATCCTTCCTGTATCGGCGACTAATGGCGCCCCGGAGGGTCAAGCCCGCCACGTCGTCGGCTTGGTACGAGCCAGCTCTCGACGTGCCCAATGTCTCGGAGAAGAACCTCGCCGCCACGTGCTTGCTGACAGCGGGGGAAAGCAACAAGAAGGGGAAGACTGGACTCCGGACCGGCTCCAACGTGCCTGAGCCCGAGGGAAGAACCTTCTTCCCCTTCTTTACGAGCAGCATCGGCGCTAGGCTGGTTCCCCCCTTTTCTGACTTCTTTTACGAGGTCCTTGATCTCTACGGGCTGCAGGCGCTGCATCTTCATCCCAACTCTATCCTTCTCTTGTCAATCTTCGCCTACTACTGCGAGGCATACCTCGGTGTGATGCCGTGTGTAGCCCTTCTGGGCCACATCTTCTTCCTTCGCGCCAAGGAGGGTCACGCCTCCGAGTGTGTCAATTTCATCGCGGCCGGCAAGGCCAACTCGATCTCAAAGACGGGGAAGAAAGACGACGGCTTTCGGAGCAAGTGGGCCATGGTGGATGCTTAATGCATCCACCCACGCTTGACGCTGCCGATGGAGATGCCCCAGTCCGAGAAGGGGTGGTCCTGCGGGAAGCTCACCGACGAGCGGGCGAAGTTGGTGCTGGAGCAGATGAAGTCCGACCTGAAGCCGCACAATGCGAAGGCGGCGAAGATTACAGGGGCCATGCTCCCGAGGGAATTCCTGATGCTACGCGTGGCCCCGCTTCAAGCCCGCACGTGCCCCTTGTGGGAGCTTGGGGACGAAGAGGACAAGCTTCGCTTGAGCCCAAAGGCCTTGTCCGGCGAGGAGCTAGCCGCAACTCTCTGCCTTCTGGTTGGGGATGATCAGGAGTATCCGCCGAATGTGTTCACTACCCTGTTCGGCCACAAGGATGGGCTGTTGGTCGTGGCCTCCAGGCCGACCTTTGACGCGCATGGACTGGTGCCGCCGGTGGAGCTATCTTCTGGTGAGTCCCGCGGGGAGGAAGAGGAGGAGGAGGAAGACTCGGAGGTGACCCCCGAAGGATGGGGGAGCCGACATCCTCCGCGCCTTTCCTGACGATGCCGATGCCAGCGACCGCCCGAAGAGGGGAGAGCCACCCGTCGTCCCGACGAGGGACCGATGTATGTTGATCTCCCAGGACGCTTCTTCTGCTCCAATGCCTCCTGGAGCCGCTTTCGGCCCGGCTGCCTCTCCTGCTTCTGCTTCCGGAGCTGGCGCACCCGCGCCTCAGGTTGCGAAGCTCTCCAGCTTTAAGCTCACCAAGCGGAGGGTGGACTACACTGCTGTGGACAAGTAAATTCTTGAGCTTCATCTTGTTCTTGCTTATACTACGGCCTCTTGTCATTCGTTCTTGTCTTTGCTATTGGTGCTTGTTTCCGACTCTTTTCCCTTGTTGTGCAACCAGGCTGACGCCTGCGGTGAAGAGGAGAAGGGAGAGCGAGGTGGTGCTGCCTGAGTCCAGGTCGCCTCCTGCGACCGCGCCCCTCTCCATGAGAAAAGGTAGGGACGGTGCTCGTGCTTCTCCAGTCCGATCATCCTTGCGAGGCTGGGTGGAGTATCCTCAGGAGAAGTCAGCCCCTGAAGAGCCGCTGACTCGGGAGGTGCCAGCGTCCGTCTCGGGTGCTGAGGTCTAAGGGGCTCAGGAGCTTCCTGCGTCCCAGGCCATGGTGACGACGACGCCTCTTCCTCCTCATGTGTCGTTACTCCCAGGTTCTTCTACCTCCCCCACTGTCTTGGAGCATGCCCTTTCAGAGATGAGTCAGCTACGAGAAGATCTCCTGAGCGTGGATCCACACCTGGTAGCCGGGCGCCTAGAGCTGGCCTCTGGCTGGCTTTAGTCTAACACCGCAGTCTGAGCGGCGCTAAGCCAAGCCGCGATGACCGTCGAGAAGGAGAAGCGTGCTGTCGCTCAAGCTGTGGCCGATCGCGAGGCGGCACTGAAGGACGCCGAAGCCGCCCACGACCGCTGTTGGGCACTGGAGGACGAGCTGAAGAGTCTGCGAGATGAGCACGCAGAAGAAGCTCGCTGCCGTCAGGCGAAGGAGGAGGAGATGAAGGCCCGGGAGGACGCCATCAAGAACCGTGACGCCGAGCTGGGGGAGTTGGCTAAGGTGCAGGCCATTGAATGCAGCCGGCTGGAGGAGCTGGAGCGGAAGGTGGAGGCGAAGGGGGTCGATCTTGACACCAAGGCGAAGGTTCTGGCCGAGGACCGCGCGGCCTTCGCGCTTCTGGAGAAGAGGTCTCACGAGGCCCTGAAGTCACTCTATGAGAAGGGCTTGGAGAAGCCATTGGCCACTGATGAGGACTGCCCCGCCCAGTTGCTTCCCTACTTGGTCGATGCGCTTGAGGAAGTCATGCGTGGCATCGGCCCCATGGCAGAGGCAGAGGCTCGCATCCTTTCTTCAGCCGCGCTGACGCGCATCTTGAGCCAACTCCATCTTTGCGATCCTGCCGCCCGCCTTGATGAGCTGCTGGAGCCTGTGGACGAGGAGCATTGTGCGGCTGCCGCCGCAGCCGTGAAGGCTTAGGTGGAAGCCCTGCTGGAGAAGTTCGACGCCTTTGCCCCCGCGCCTTCGACTGGTGGTGCGGGTGAAGAAGACGCCACCCAGGAGGGGGTACCTCTTGCAGGTGCCCGTGGTGTCGAGGGATGACTGGCTTGAGGCTTCTTCCCTGCTGAAACTCCTGCAGCATGTAGCGTGCCTTGTGGAGGCGTTTAAACTTGTGTTTCGTATTCAAAGAACAATATGTATTGTAATATTTGCTTTGAGATTTTGCGATTTTCTTCCTATTTGCTTTATGTTCTATGTCCGCAGAACCGGCCCCGCGCATACCTCAACCGCCGTTGGACCGACCGGAGACCAGGACGAACCCAAGGAGTGAGGAGCTACATGAACAGTTAGGCTCCTGAGTAGCGATGCTCAGGAGTCCCCCTTGACGCGCAAACAACTTGTGGAAAGGAGATGCAATGGTTGGTCTTATGTTGTACGTCGACAGGGCCCGACCCCGTGCATACCTCAACCGCCGTTGGCCCGACCGGAGACCAGGACGGACCAAGGAGTGAGGGGCTACGTGGTCAGTTAGGCTCCTGAGTCGCGATGCTCAGGAGTCCCCCTTGACGTTCAAACGACCTTCATACCTTAGCTCCACTTGGGAGGGCGCGCGACGACCAGGTCTGAGGGACCTGGTGGGGTGGCGTACGCTTGGGCGTGACCCGATTGCAGCCCCCATGCCCAGCCCCCTCGCACGGCTCTCCCAAGGGGAGGCGTTGGGTTGAGGCCAGACACCAAGCCCGGAGGCTCCCTGAGGTTGATACGACCGTGAGGCCACCCTCGGTTGTTTATCACCAGGACGGACCATGGCGCTTCCACACTTCCACGGGCATAGCCGCTCCTCGGCAGTGTCGACTGCCAGCGTGGAGCATGGTGCTTCCACTGGTACATGGGAGGGGACTCCCTACTGCGGAGAGCCCCCAGGGCGTGTACAACCCCGCCCTGACACGTGTCTTGCACGGCAGGGCTAGACGAGGTGTGTCAGGCCACTCGTGAGCCAGCGCGGGACTCACGAGGCCCTACCTCAAGGTGGCTTGTGCCTGGTCTTGGTTCTTGTTCGCTGTCTTGGTCCTGCGAGGCAGTTGGACAACCTGTGCCGAATGAATCTCCTGAGGTTATTGCTTGAGAAAGCCAAGCACCAACGGCCCCAGGAGGTGACGTGAACAGGGCTGGCCCACCAGACAGAGCTCGGCCATTGGATTTATCAACGCTGCAGGGACAGGCCCGAGCACAGACTCCGTGCCTAACCCTCTTGCATGAAGGGGCCTGAATAAAGACGACTGGCGTGCGGCTCCCGCGATGGGCGACAATCAACCAGGTGATATTCATAGATAGATTAAGTACGAAAGGCAACCTAGCTCAGGTAAATGCATGAATGATACCTGCCACTGGGTCAGGCCCGAGCGGCTTGGGGATGATGCAGCTCGAGGGGCGCCCCCAGCAAGGTAAACTAAAGACATAAAAAGGAAGGGATACATGCCACAGGGACAGACCCACGCGGCCTGGGAATAATGCAGCCCCCTGGGCGCTCTCAGCTAAATGAACTTGTAAAATGTCACCTGGTTCCGTTGATGGAGGGGTGTTGATGGCGGTGAAGGGGTTGCTCCTCACGAGCCGCGGGGGCCCTGAGCCTCGGGAGGCTCTGGGGGTCCAGGCGGTTCCTTGAGGACCGTCGCCATCTCCGCCAGGACTGCGTGGTGCCTGGCCTCCTGGCCTGCCATGAAGCTCCGCAGGTTGCGCATGAAGGTAGCACCCATGCTCGGCAAGCCGAGCGGCATACGAACGTAGCTGTGAGGTGGACCTTCATAGTGCCCATCACGCGAAGGCCAGAAGCGCTCCTGAGACACGGCTCGGTTGAGCCCTGGGATGTCGATGCAGACGCGCAACTCACCACCCTCGCCTGGGTGGGGAGCAATGCTAGGTGGGCGGCGGTCGCCGCGTATTGCTCTTGCTTCCTGAAGCTCCTGAGATACCTTGGTGATTGAAAGTGCGTTATATCGACTAGAGGGGGGTGAATAGGCGATTTTTATGAATTCTTCACTGAGGAATTTGCAGGTGAGGAAATTCCTTAGCGAAGAACTTCTAGCAGCGGAATAACTACTCAAAAGTAAACATAACAGAACACAAGCATAGTCATCATGATGAAATGAAGACAGGCATAGAGTACAGGAAGCGTAAGCACAGGATAACACAGGATGAAGACAAACTCACTGAAGAAATTGAACTGAGGAAATTGAGAAAGTCTTCAGCCAAAGTCTTCAAACACATGTATGAACAATCACACAACACAATTATGAGGAATGAAAGAGTTGAAGAAATAGAACCAATTGGCTTGGTGAAGACAATGATTTGGTAGACCAGTTCCAACTACTGTCTCAGTTGTACATCTGGTTGGAGCGGCTGAGTATTTAAACTCGAGGACACACAGTCCCAGACACCCAGTCCTGAACACGCAGCTCGGGACACCAAGTCCTCACCGTATTCTCCTTGAGCTAAGGTCACACAGACCTCGCCCAATCACTCGTGGTAAGTCTTCAGGTGACTTCCGAACCTTCACAAACTTGGTCACTCGGTGATCCACAATTCCTCTTGGATGCTCTAGACCATGACACTTAACCGTCTGGAAGAAGCACAGTCTTCAAAGGTAACAAGCGTCGGATCCACGCAGGTTCAATCTCTTCAGTGATGCTCAATCACTTGGGGTTTGTAGGTGTTTGGGTTTGGGTTTTTCCTCACTTGATGATTTTCGATCAAAGTCCTCGGAGGATGGATTGCTCTCAAATGACAAGTCTCAGTTTCTCTGGGAGCATCCAACCAGCTAGTGGTTGTAGGGGGCGGCTATTTATAGCCTAGGGAGCAGCCCGACATGATAAGACATAAATGCCCTTCAATGATATGACCGTTAGGTGGGTAGATATTTTGGGACAGCTGGCGCATAGCACAACAACGGTCAGAATTTTGAGTAGCAAAATCCTTAGGGCTATCATGTTCCTCACTGTATAGGCAATCCGCACTGGCAAATTCCTAACTCCTTAGTCAGAACAAATTCCTCAGAGACCAGAAGAACTTTGTCTCTGTCACTGAAGAATAGGACTGGACTGTATGAGGTTTCTAATGGCTTCACTTGAAGGGATTGGTAGGTGGAGGATTTTGAGTTGAGCATCACATGGAAAATTTTCCTTAGTATTTCCTCGACCCCCTTTAACAGTACAGTGTTTCCTATGACTCAAGAAAGAGAAAATGAAACTAGGAAAACAAAAGTCTTCACGCTTCATGTTCCTCCAATGAATACCAAGTCTTCAAGGTCACACCAATTTCTTCACTTTCAAAGTCTTCAGAAAGTCTTCAGAAATCCAAAGTCCTCAGTCGAAGAACTTCATTTTGAGGGGTCGACTTTCTCTATAAATATCAAACTCCTCATAGACTTATAGACCTGTGTACACTCACAAACGCATTAGTCCCTTAACATATAAGTCTTCAATACACCAAAATCACTAAGGGGCACTAGTTGCACTTACAATCTCCCCCTTTTGGTGATTGATGACAATATAGATTAAGTTTTCAACGGGGATAAACATATGAAGTGTAAATACTGATATTGAGGAATTTGATTGCAAGATATAGAAGAACTCCCCCTGAATATGTGCATGGTGAGATATTTGCTTTTGAAGCATTGCACACTTGAAGAGTAGAATCATGGAGATCTCCCCCTATATCTTGTAATTCATACACGCATTTGACATATCACAATGAAGAATTTGAAATGCTTGATGAAATATGGTGACTGATGTAATTCAGCATGCGTGCATTAGCATATATGAGGAATAAGCATGCAGAAAAACACATCAAAAGTATCAGAGCACCATCGGGTTTAAGTTTACAACTCGATCCAATAAAGGTCTCAAAAGAACGGGAGTTGTAACTTAACAAATAAAAACGCCCATAAAGAGATACCCGCTTGAATACTAACTCAAAATCCCCCCCCCTTTGTCATCAAATGACCAAAAGGATCGAATATGAGGACTAACGCCCCTGAAGAATATCAAGTTGATGATGGAGCGCCAGCGTTGTTCGGGTCGTTTGTCGTAGTAGGGCCTGCCACAGTGTCGTCCAAGTCTTCATTCTAATCAGTGTCGCGTGATGAAGAATATGAGCTGGCCACCAAGGAAGGAACCTTGACCTTCTTGGATTTCTTCGGTGGAGGTGCAGACCAGTCAAAATCTTCCTTGAGACCCATTTTCTTCAAATCTTCTTCACCATACAGATGTGACAGAATGGCCCAGGTGCGACCGAACACTTCATGGAGGTAGTAATGGTTTTTCTTCACTGCATTGTGTGTAGCAGTCATGTTGTGAAGAAATGAACCAAACTGACACTTAACCCATTTATGGTTTCGATCCACCTTCTGGTGAAGACTAAGCAGAAGCTCACGGTCAGTCATCACACGTGGAGCTGTGGCTTGAGGAGTAGACTTGGGTGCATTGGCAGAGTCATGTGTGGCAGAGTCATCATTGGTGGAATAAGATGCAGCTTTGCGAAATTGTCCATCCAATGGACGAACGCCTTCATCAATGACAACTGGTGCCTTGCCCTTTTCATCAGTGGAAGCAAAAGCCTGCTTGAGGACTTCAATCAGGGGCAGATGGCTAAGGTGATTCTGAAAATCAGCCTTGTAGTTGAGTGAAGACCTTGTCCTGAGGAATCTCATAATCCAAGGTGCAGAAGGCTTCAGCTCAAATGGAGACAGTGCAACATTTGCCAGAGTCCTCGTGAAGAAATCGTGATAATTGATAGGAATGCCATGAACGATGTTGAATACCAAATTCTTCATGATGCCAACAATTTGCTCATCATATGAGTCGTGGCCTTTGATAGGACTCATTGTCCTCGTAAGAATATGATAGACAGTTCTGGGCACATAAAGTAATTCCTTCACGAGGAATTTGGTTCGTGGGGCCTGGCCTGGCTTCAAAGGTTTCATCAGAACCTGCATGTAGTGATTTGTAAGATCAGGTTCACTGTAGATGCAACAAGCTTCTTCAAGGGGAGGACTGAGTGGTAAGGCACGAAGCAATTCAGTAGCTGGTGCTGTGTAGTGAGTGTTCTCAGACATCCAGTCCAGAACCCATGAATTCACATATTCAGAGTTTCCTGTGATGTGCAGCGTCGCATAAAATTGAAGAATCAGTTCTTCATTCCAATCGCAGATGTTAGAGCAAAAATTTAACAGTCCGGCGTCATGAAGAACACTGAGGACTGGCACGAAGCACGGCAGAGATTCCATATCCACGTGAGGAATGTGCTCATGGTAGAAGATTTTCTCTTTGTTGAACAACACTGAGGAATAGAAATTTGCTTGACTAGCAGTCCAGAAATGCCTCTTCCTTATGCGAGCAGAATCATATGGGTTGTAGTCTTCGAAGAATACGTGCTCACCAAAGAAATCATCATCCTTGAACTTTTGCTTGCGTGAGAATGGATCCTTTGGCTTGGGCAGAGGAGTGTCAGTGAGTTGCATCACGACCTCAGGAATTGCAATCTCAGGTTCTTCAGGCTGAGGAATTTTGGGTTCCTCTTCAGTGGTAGTCTGCGTCTTCAGATGTTCATTAGCAGCAGTTTCTTCAGCACTAGTGGCTGGAATTTCTTCATGTACAGATGAAGTGGGGTGAGTTTCTTCAGAGCCCATTTGAACATTTTGTGCAGGGGACTGAGGTATTTGCTGCAACAGTGTGAACATTGGAGAGTTTGGATGCTGACTTTCCCAGAATTCATCACTCGTTACTGGTGTGGAGCAGCCAATGTCCACATCTTCATCTTCCATTTCTTCAACGCCAGCCTCTTCAGCAATGAACTGAGGCAGAGGCGAGGAAATGATAGGTGTTGAAGGGATCTCATCCACTTCAATTTCTTCATCAATCTGCTCTGACGAAGCAGCAGAATGATTTTATTCATTAGATCCGCTAGGGATCTCATAGTCTTCACCAAAAGGAACAAGGTTCTTTGATGGCATGGTTGAGATTGGAACAGCATCGATTGGATTTGCCAATGAACTTGTCGTAGGCTTCATCTTCTTCGGAGCTAAAGAATCTAAAGCAGTTGATGCTTTCCTTTTCTTTACTGTTGCACGCTCTGCAGCCTTGGTCTTCTTCACATCTGATGTAGATGGAAGGATCGGAGTTGGTGTTGGCGCAGGAGGAGCAGAGGAATCTGGTTGATTTTCTTCAGGCACAACTGATGCAGTTGCCATGATTTCTTCAGTTTCTTCAGGTGCACCACTAGTGGATGCCCTGGCAATTTCTTCAGTGGCTGGAATGCAGTAATCAGCCCTGGAACTCATGTTTTCTTCAGCAGCCTGATTTTCATCAGCAGTGCTAGCATGTTCTTCAGTCGGCTGAGCAGATGCTTCCGCCTGAGGAATTTCCTGTTGCGTTTGGGCAGCAACATTGGAAGTGAAGTTATCAGCAAGTCTTACAAAACAAACCTTGGCTCCAAGCCAATTAGCGCGGTATGCGTCAAATTCATCACTGAGTTTCTTGATTTCAGTTTGAATAGTGACAAGTTCTTCAGTTGTCATAGAGACAACGTTTTTCTTCAGATAGCGCTCTTTCTTGTACCGCGCTTTCTTGATCTGCCTGGCCTTCTCAAATTTCCACTTTTCTCCTTGAATGAAGTGTGTCAGCATGTGACTTTGGCCAGGAGTCAGCTTGAAATCAGGCATGGGAGTGTTGGGGTCCTTGTGCTAAACATCAATATATTCGAGGATCAACTTGGGATCCAAAAGCAGTGGCACATCTGTTCCCTTGGCTCCAGCAGCCCTGACTTGCATATCTCTGATGATTTCAGCAAGTTCATCATCATCAGCTTTGACTTCTTCAGACGGCTCTTGGAAGGCGACCTGCTTCTTCTAATGACTAGGGCGAGGACCTCGTCCAGAAGTGGCCTTTGTCTTCAGTAGAGAGGGTCCCTTTGAAGAATTTGGTGCAGCTGAGGAACTAGCTGAGACACCTGAGGCAATGGAGATGTCTACAGTCCTTTGACACGAGGCAAGATGCACAAGTGCTGAGGACTTTGTTGGAACAGCCGAGGACTTTGAAGGAGGAGCTGAGGAGTTTTGAGGAGTAGGAGCAGCATGAGGAATTGGCCGTGAGGGCTTTGAGGATTCTAGTCGTGAGGGCATTGCTGAGGAACTTGGCCTTGAGGGCACTGTTGGTGAAGCACTTGGCTTGCGCGCAGGCTTCTTTGACATAGCCTTCTTCGGCTTGATAGCAGAGGCAGCAGCAGCAGCAGAGTCTTCATTGAATTTCCTCACTGCTTCTCTGGCTTGCTTAGCCAACTTGGCTTGACGCTTGGCCCATTCATCAGGATAGTCCTCACCGCGCTTGAGGCTGGTGGGATCTACTTCTTGGCCAGGTGCCAATGGAGGTCTTGGCCATGGAGGATGGAGTGCGAATTTCTTCATGTACTTGGGAGTAACATACATGTACTCCCTCCACTCTCTTGCCCATCTCCTCTCTATCTTCTGAATGCGCACCTTGCGCTGATTTTTGTCCTCTTTTCCAAACTTGGCCTCATCAGGAGTGTAGTAATCTTTGTATATGTCGTCAGGGATTTCAAACATTGTGTTGACCTCAGCCCTCTTTCTCCTTTCTGTGGCTTCTTACCATCAGCCATTTTCTTCAGTTGAGGAATTTGAACAATTGAATTTTCTGAAGAAGTATGCAACTTTTCTTCGAGGAACACTGCAAATGAGTTAAGTTGATGAGAACCTAGAGATTCAGCAGCTGACATGAGTACCTGTGAATAGAGTATAGTTGCGAGGAATTTGGAGAGGTCATATGCATTCTTAGAAGGTTTTGTAAAAAGAACAAGTTTGAGGAATTTGACCAGATGAGTCTTGAAGAATTTCACTAAGTGTTCTTAGTCGTAGGTTCCAGAGTTGTACAGATCAGAGATCCGCACAATTGAGGAATCTTGAAGAGAAATTCGCAGCTTAGAGAAATGAATCAAGAACAGATGATATGTGAGGTGTTTTAGTGTGTGAGGATTTGAAGAAAAACACCTTTGAAGATTTTGTAGAAAACATTCGAATCAAAGAGGGCAGTAAAAGTAACTTTTAATTACCCTGGATGAAGAACACGACGAATAGTGAGGTGGAGAGGTGAAGTTCGTCAGTGCGGATCTTCCACGCCCTAACTTGGCAGAGGAAGGCAGCTACGGCGGCGGCGGAGTGAAGATTTCCGCGGCCGGCGCGAGTACGGTAGCGACGAGGTCGAGGCAGTGAAGCTCTTCCTCACCGGCGACGATGAAGTAGAGGCGGCGCTAGGGTTTGAGAAGCTCGAGCTGGAGAGAGGTCGAGCGGAGTAAAAGAAGTGAGGAAAGGGAAGAGGGGTATTTATAGCCACGGTGAAAAACTGTTCGCCCGAAGAAATTTTATGAACGTGCCCCTGACCCTTCTCATTCGCTTGACATGTGTCACCCACGTACTGAGAGGTGGAGATCGTGTGCGATCGTGGGTGAAAGGATAAGTGTATCATGGGATGCGGAACGGTTTGAGAAGCAAAGCCGAAAATTTAGATAAGATAGGTTTTAAAGTTCTGTTCGCAATTTCTTCAGCTGACAAGGACACAGTGAAGATTTCGAACGAGTTTCAAATAGAACGCACATGAAGAATTTGTGAACAGATTGGGTCGAGTATTGCATAGAGGGGGAAAGGGTCCGATCACATTCACTTAGCAGAAAAACCAACTTGAAGAATTAGCAATAAGTGAATGTTGTAGAGGACATAAACTCATATATATATAGCCAATGAAGAAAAACAACAGAAACAGTGAAGACAATGCAAAGTTGAAGAATATGAACAACTGAGGAAATTCAACTTTTGGTGGTGGCGTGACCCACCGTATAAGAATGATGATTTCAGACACCGCATACAATTATCATAGGGTTCTGAGAATCAATTATTCATTAATTTCTTCACACTTAGAGTGTTATTCTTCATTGATTGAAGAAAAACGTTTCTTCATGTGTTGCACATCTAAGTCATCAATTTTGCATAAGTGTTAGGATGAGTGTCCTTTTCAAAGAACATTCGAAGATTCTAGGATATTTAGCTCACACCGCAACTTGCTAAATCTCTTCTCATCCAAGGGCTTTGTGAAGATATCGGCTAGCTGTTCTTCAGTCTTCACATGCTCAATAGAAATGTCGCCCTTCAATACATGATCATGAAGAAAATGATGACGAATCTGAATGTGCTTAGTCTTCGAGTGCTGAACTGGGTTGTGAGCAATCTTGATGGCACTCTCATTGTCACAGAAAAGAGGCACATTCTTCATGTTGACGCCGTAGTCCTTGAGAGTTTGCTTCATCCATAGCAATTGAGCACAGCAAGAACCAGCGGCAATGTACTCAGCTTCAGCAGTAGATAGTGATACGCAGTTCTGTTTCTTCGAGGACCAACAGACCAAAGATCATCCGAGGAAATGACATGTACCAGATGTTGACTTGCGGTCCACACGATCACCAGCATAGTCAGAGTCAGAATCCAATGAGATCAAAAGCTGAGCGCTTGGGGTACCATAATCCAAGTGTTGGTGTGTGAGCTAGATATCGAAGAATATGCTTCACAGCCTTATGGTGCCATTCCTTCGGTGTAGCTTGAAATCGGGCACACATGCAAACACTGAGCATTATATCTGGCCTAGATGCACATAAGTACAATAAAGAATCAATCATGGAGCGGTATACCTTATGATCGAAGTCAATACCATTTTCGGGCATAGGAATTTTGACGCCTTTGCAATCTTGCATGCCGAATTTCCTCAGTACATCCTTGAGGTATTTCTCCTGAGATATGAATATGCCATTGCGTTGTTGACGAATTTGAAGACCTAAGAAGAATTTTAATTCTCCCATCATAGACATTTGATATTCTTCACTCATCATGTAGGCAAATTCATCACTATAACGTTGGTCAGTACAGCCAAAGATAATATCATCAACATATACTTGGCACACAAACAATTCACCATCATAAGATTTAGTGAAAAGAGTCGGGTCGAGTGAACCGGGTTTGAAGCCTTTCTTCATGAAGAATTCCTTCAAGGTATCATACCACGCCCGTGGGGCCTGCTTGAGGCCATCGAGGGCCTTGTTGAGCTAAAGACTTTGTCAGGATTCTTTGGATCTTCAAAACCTGGGGGTTGAGCAACATATACTTCTTCCTCAAGCCTACCATTGAGGAATGCACTTTTCACATACATTTGATATAAAGTGGTATCATGATGGTTAGCATAAGCAAGTAATATGCGAATAGCCTCAATTCTAGCAATAGGTGCAAAAGTTTCATCGAAATCAATTCCTTCAACCTGTGTGTAGCCTTGAGCTACAAGCCGTGCCTTATTCCTCACCACAAGGCCATTTTCATCTTGCTTGTTGTGGTAGATCCACTTTGTGCCAATGATATTGTGCTTGCGAGGATCTGGACGTTTGACCAGTTCCCATACATTGTTGAGCTCGAACTGATGTAATTCTTCTTGCATGGCCTGAATCCACTCAGGCTCCAGAAATGCTTCATCTACCTTAGTGGGCTCTGTGATAGAGACAAAAGCATAGTGCCCACAAAAGTTAGATAAATGTGAAGCTTTTGAGCGTGTGAGAGGACCTGGCGCTTTGATGTCATTGATGATCTTTTCAACTTGCACTTCTTTCGCAATGCGAGGATGAGCTGGTTGTCGTTGAGGAATTTGATCAGCATTCTCTTCAGCATCATTTTCTTCAGTATTTTCTTCACGTGCATTAGCTCGATGTTCTTCATGTTCTGGAATGAATTCTTCAGCAGATTCTTCAGTAGGAATGACATCCTCAGTATCCTTGAACTTGATAGTTTCCTCAGGTGCTAGTTCATCTATCATAGTAGGTAGGTGCTCTCTTTGCGAGCCATTAGTTTCATCGAACTGCACATCTACAGTTTCAATAACCTTGTGAAGAACGTTGTTGAAGACTCTGTAGGTGTGCGAGTCCTTTCCATAACCAAGCATAAAACCTTCATGTGCTTTTGGTGCAAATTTTGAGTTGTGATCAGGATTTCTAATCCAACATTTAGCACCGAAGACTTTGAAATAACTTACATTGGGTTTCTTATCAGTGAGGAGTTCATAGGCAGTCTTCTTGAAGAATTTGTGAAGATATACTCTGTTGATGATGTGGCACGCAGTATCAATTGCCTCAATCCATAAACGATGAGACATTTTGTATTCATCAAGCATAGTGCGACCCATCTCAGCAAGAGTCCTGTTCTTGCGCTCCACGACGTCGTTCTGCTGAGGAGTATAAGGAGCAGATAACTCATGAGTAATACCAAGTTCATCAAGATAGCCATCTAGACCAGAATTATTGAACTCAGTTCCATTGTCAATTCTGATGTGCTTGATCTTCACACCAAAGTTAGTTGAAGCCCTCGAGGAAAATCGTTTGAAGACTTCCTGCACTTCATGTTTGTAAGTAACAATGTGTACCCATGTGTATCGAGAGTAATCATCAACAATAACAAAGACATATTGAGATGCATCATTTGAAACAGTAGAATAATGATTAGGACCGAAGAGATCCATGTGAAGCAATTCAAATGGACGAGTAGTGGTCATGATAGTCTTCGCTGGATGCTTAGCCTTTGTCATTTTCCCAGCTTCACAAGCTCCGCATAAGTGATCCTTGAGGAATTTGACATTCTCAATGCCAATGACATGCTTCTTCTTTGCAAGCGTGTCCAAATTCCTCATGCCAGCATGACCAAGTCGTCGATGCCAGAGCCAGCCTTCTGAAGCTTTTGCAAGTAGGCACCCGGCTGGTTGTGGTCCTGTAGAGAAATAAAAAATATACAAGTCTCCTCTCCTAAAGCCTTCGAAGACTTTGGAATTGTCAGCTTCCATAAGCACAACACAACGGTACTTGCCAAAGACAACAACCATATCAAGATCGCAAAGTATTGAGACAGACATGAGGTTGTATCCTAAGCACTCGACAAGCATGACTTTGTCCATGTGTCGATCCTTTGTGATCGCAACCTTACCTAGACCCAATACCTGACTTTTGCCTTTGTCGGCAAAGATATGCTTCAGATGCGACGGAGATAATGGAGCATCCATCAATAGATTCTTGCCACTGGTCATGTGATTTGTACATCCACTATCAAGGACCCACTCAGTGGCTTTGGGTTGATCATCCTGCAGATGAATTAGTGCAACTTACGAACTCATATGCTTCATCAGTGAAGAATATGACATCAATTCATCAGATCAATTTCATCAAGCAAAAGAACAGATAAAGCAGTATGAGGACGTGAGAAATGAAAGTTCATTTCTTCATGATTAGCCTGCGTCCTTTCAGGCATACTCAAGTCTCCAGCAAATTCTTCAGACGATTACATATGTCTGGAGACCTGACCCTGCAGAAGAGATTAGTTCCTTTTCTTCACCACCCACATCTGAAGGGGTGGCAAAGAGTTCATCACTCTGCGAGCTCCATACGAGAAAGGTTGCATAGAAGCCCGTCCATTTCATTTCACATAAGAGGAGTTAGGATAAGGATATGAATAAGGAGAGAAATTCTTCGAGGACTTATGAACATAATGATTTGAAGAATAATGCACATGTCCATAATCCTTAGATCTTCCCTGCGAAACAGACGGGTTAGCACGATGATGTTCATATGAGGACTTTGATCCTGTTGAGGAATATGATCCATGTGAGGAGTTTGGTCCGTATGAGGACTTGGATCCATATGAAGAATTTGATCTGGGGTTCCTATTCTTCACAGGTGGCGTCATGATGACATTCACCTGAAGATTTTCAAGGCATCTTTTGGGAACCCAGATTTTCTTCATAGGGGGACCATTCCTGCAGTTAGTGCCAACATATCTAGCAAATACTTCACCATTCTGATTTTTGAACAGTTTATAGTTGGAGTCAAATGACTCATCATCAGAATAAGGAGATTCACATGCAAATCCAGATAAATTAGATGGATCAACTAGAGGTCCCTTTGCAGCAACCCATGTAGTTTTGGGGTGCTGCTCAGGCTTCCAATATGTACCATCAGCATTGAGTTTCCTCTCAAAGGCACTACCCTCTTTCCTAGGGTTCCTATTGAGGATCTGCTTTTTAAGCACATCACAAAGAGTCTGATGCCTTTGAGGCTTTTGTACATGCATGTCATGTACAATTCCTTCAGCCCTGCATCGTTAGTGATACTAGCAATGTCCTCAGATGAGGAATTAGTGATAGCAAAAGCATGTGAAGAATTTGAAACATTAGTAGCATTTGAACATTCAGGTGAAGAATTAGCAGATTCACGTTCAATGCACTCCAAGCATGGAGGAACAAATTCTTCCTAAGAAGCGCTGATTTGTTGAGCAAGTAAAGAATTGCGCTCCTTCTGAAGATCTTCATAACTCACTCTTGGCTTTTCAAGGTCTTGCTTTCTTTGAAGAAATTCATAAGAAAGCTTCACATGATCAGATAAGAGACTGTTATGATGACCTTGAAGGGTGTCAAACTTAGACTGAAGTCTTTGAAGACTCTCAGCTAAAGCTTTTGACCGATCCATTTCTTCACCCAACATATCATCACTCTTATTTAGCATATATTGAACTTTTTCCAAAGCTATTTGTTGTTTAGTGGTAAGGGAAGCAAGTTTGACATAGTTGGGTCCAAATTCATCACCAGATTCATCATCACTAGACTCGGATAGGTAGTATTCAGTTACCTCAGCATCTTTTGCCATAAGGCATGATGCAGAAGATGATGATGCTGGTTCGAATGTCATCGCTTTGAGAGATTCCTTGAAGTCCTCAAACCAAGGATCATGACGGGTTCGATGACCTTCATAGACCTCAGAGAGACGGTCCCAGATAAGCTTCGAATGATCGAGATGCATGATATTCCTGAACTAATTTTGAGACAGACAGGAGCAGATGACATCCTTCTCCATGAGGTTGAGAAGGGTGTACTTGCGAATGTCATCTGCTTCCGCCATCTTGCCTAAATCGGTCAGACCAATCTCAGTGACGGTCCACAGCTCGCTGTTCATCGCCATGAGGCGCTTCTTCATCATGGCCTTCCACTTGGGATACTCATGACCGTCAAAGATGGGGCATGTCACTTTCTTCATACCTACGGTCGGCATAACTAAACTGCAGGTGGTTAGACCAAAATCACACAGAACAAGGGAGTACCTTGCTCTGATACCAATTGAAAGTGCGTTATATCGACTAGAGGGGGGGTGAATAGGCAATTTTTATGAATTCTTCACTGAGGAATTTCCAGGTGAGGAAGTTCCTTAGAGAAGAACTGCTAGTAGCAAAATAACTACTCAAAAGTAAACATAATAGAACACAAGCATAGTCATCATGCTGAAATGAAGACAGGCATAGAGTACAGGAAGCGTAAGCACAGGATAACACAGGATGAAGAAAAATTGACTGAAGAAATTAAACTGAGGAAATTGAGAAAGTCTTCAGTCAAAGTCTTCAAACACAGATATGAACAATCACACAACACAGTTATGAGGAAATGAAAGAGTTGAAGAAATAGAACCAGTTGGCTTGGTGAAGACAATGATTTGGTAGACCAGTTCCAACTGCTGTCTCGGTTGTACATCTGGTTGGAGCGGCTGAGTATTTAAACTCAAGGACACACAGTCCCGGACACCCAGTCCTGAACACGCAGCTCAGGACACCAAGTCCTCACCGTATTCTCCTTGATCTAAGGTCACACAGACCTCGCCCAATCACTCGTGGTAAGTCTTCAGGTGACTTCCGAACCTTCACAAACTTGGTCACTCGGCGATCCACAATTCCTCTTGGATGCTCTAGACTATGACGCCTAACCATCTGGAAGAAGCACAGACTTCAAAGGTAACAAGCGTCGGATCCACACAGGATCAATCTCCCAAGTGATGCTCAATCACTTGGGGTGTGTAGGTGTTTAGGTTTGGGTTTTTCCTTACTTGATGATTTTCGCTCAAAGTCCTCGGAGGATGGGTTGCTCTCAAATGACAAGTGTCAGTTTCTCTTGGAGCAGCAAACCAGCTAGTGGTTGTAGGGGGCCGCTATTTATAGCCTAGGGAGCAGCCCGACATGATAAGACATAAATGCCCTTCAATGATATGACCGTTAGGTGGGTAGATATTTTGGGACAGCTGGCGCATAGCACAGCAATGGTCGGAATTTTGAGTAGAAAAATCCTCAAGGCTATCATGTTCCTCACTGTGTAGGCAATCTGCACTGGCGAATTCCTAACTCCTCAGTCAGAACAAATTCCTCAGAGACCAGAAGAACTTCATCTCTGTCACTGAAGAATATGACTGGACTGTATGAGATTTCCAATGGCTTCACTCGAAGGGATTAGTAGGTGTAGGATTTTGAGTTGAGCATCACATGGAAATTTTCCTTAGTATTTCCTCGACCCCCTTTAACAGTACGGTGTTTCCTATGACTCAAGAAAGATAAAATGAAACTACGAAAACAAAAGTCTTCACGCTTCATGTTCCTCGAATGAATACCAAGTCTTCAAGGTCACACTAATTTCTTCACTTTCAAAGTCTTCAGAAAGTCTTCAGAAATCCAAAGTCTTCAGTCGAAGAATTTCATTTTTAGGGGTCGACTTTCTATGTAAATATCAAACTCCTCATAGACTTATAGACCTGTGTACACTCACAAACGCATTAGTCCCTTAACCTATAAGTCTTCAATACACCAAAATCACTAAGGGGCACTAGATGCACTTACAGTGATGAACTCCTGAGCGTCGAGCGCTCCTTGCCTGGTGTCCTCCCGAGGGAGACGTGCCGCGAAACATGCCTCCAAGTGGTGCCCGAGCGCCTCCCTCGTGACATTGGCAAGGTCTGAGGCCCTCCAAAAGAGAGCCCCCGAGCCATGCCCGAGGAGGGCGCCAGGCATGCCTTCCTATGCGACAGAGGGAGACGCCCTAGGCGGGGGCACTTATCCTGACAAGGCCCCACTTGCGGCGCTGCCCTCCTGAGGTCCGGCACGGAGTTGATGCTTCTTCTTCTTGGGGACGACCTCAGGAGGATACCGAGCTACATTGTTGCCGGGGTCTTCGATTGATGGTGCTTGGAAGGCGTGCTCGAGGGAGCACACCGCATCTCTTTCTTTGCAGGGGACTGTGATGATCCTGCCACTTCCTAGCATCTTGAGGACGTTGTAGCCATGGTGCGTCACGGCCATGGACTTGGCCAGGGCCGGATACCCGAGGATGGCATTGTATGGCAGACGGATGTGAGCGACATCGAAATCGATGAGCTCGGTGCGGTTGTTGTTGCGCTGTCCGAAGGTGACTGGGAGGCAGACCTGCCCGATCGGGGTGGTGGAGCCATCGGTCACTCCTGAGAAAGGCTTGGTGGGCTAAAGTTGATCATATGGCACTTGAAGGTTGTCGAACGTGTCAACGGACAGGACGTTGAGCCCTGCGCCGCCGTCGATGAGAGTCTTGGTAACTTGCATGTTGCTAATGACTGGTGAATAGAGCATCGGGAGGATGCCGGTGGTAGCCGCGCACTTGTGCTGATCTGCCGAGCTGAATGTGATGGCGCACTGGGACCACCTGAGCGGGCGCATGGCCTCGAGCTTGGGGAGGACTGCATTCACTTCACGAGCAAACTGCTTGAAGATACGTTGTGAGGCTGGGGCTTGAGCTTCGCCCAAGATGCAGGCGATAGCACGCGGCTCCTGGAAGCCCCCAGCCCCCTCGTCTTTGTGGTGGTCATTGTTCCTTCTTGGTGGTGGCAGTGGAGGAAGCCCAACATTGCCCTGAGGACGATCCTCGTGAGGCTGATCCCTCCAGGCACCTTCGCGAGGCTGGTACTGCCAGTTGTCCTCACGAGGCCGGTCGCGCCACTCCTGGCGTGGGCCACGGTCATCCCAGCATCCGCCACCATGTCCTCCTCCTCGGCTGTAGCTCCGGTCATTGCGCTTCGGGCGTCGACCGAAGCATCCTTCTTGAATGGCTGTGAGCTCTTGACAGTCGCTAGTGTTGTGGTTGTGCAGGTTATGGAAGGCACAGAACGGTCGACTGCTCCCGGATGACTCGGGCAGGTCCCTGCCGCGCTTTGTGTCCGGCTCCGCCGCGAGCACGGCTGCTCCCTTGCGCTTCACGTCTTTGGCCTTGGCTTTCTTCTCCTCCGGGTCCGCAGCCGGGAGCTCGAGGAGGGAGAGGCGCCCCTCCTCAGCTCTTGCGTGCTTGGTCGTCAGGTTGAACAGCTCCAGGGACGTACACAACTCCTTGTGGATGGCGAGCTCCTCCTTCATCTTGACGTCGTGGACGCCATAGAAGAACGTGGAGATGATGGCCTCGTCCATCACCTTGGGGATCTTGAGGTGAACATTGTTGAAGCGCTGGATGTACTTCTGGAGGGTCTCTCCTAGTTGTTGCTTGACGCGGCGTAGGTCACCCGCAGCCGGTGGGCGGTCGCGAGTGCCCTGGAAGTTGGCGACGAAGCAGTCGCACATCTCGTTCCAGGAGGAGATCGAGCCTAGAGGCAGATTCAAGAGCTAGGAGCGGGCACCATCCTTGAGAGCCATGGGGAACCAATTCGCCATGACTTTCTCATCGCTGTTGGCCGCCTCGATGCTCAGCTCGTAGAGCTGCAAGACCTCCGCGGGGTCGGGGGTGCCGTCGTAGCCAGGTGGCAGATCCGTCTTGAACTTGTCCGGCCAAGCGACGCTACGCAGCTCAGGAGTGAAGGCGCAGCAGCCTGCCGTGGTCACCGGGACTCTGCGCTGGTGGAGAACTTGTCCTTGAAGCGGTCTGCGCACCGCCGCCGCGGGCGGCACCCGGTCTTGCCATGGTGGCACAGGGAGCGCGGGGGCGCTTTCTCGTGGCCGAGGGACTTCTTGGTAGCTTCTTTCTTCTTGCGCGGGCGCCGAACGCGGCAGGTCGCGCCGTGGGGCCGTGCGCCTAGGAGCCAAGACTCTGTCTTGGGGCAGAGGTGGTGGAGGCGCTCCATGGGCCACACCGCCCGCGGCTGGTGGACGGCGAGGCGGCGAGAGGGACGGCGCAGGGGAGCCCCTTGCGGCGCTGACAAGCTCGATGATGCGGTCGAGCCAGTCCTCGTAGAGGTCGTCGATTGGGCGGTAGCGCAGGAGCTCGCGTGCCATGCACAGAGCGGCTTGTGCGTCCATGGGAGCGCGACGAGCGTGGGATGACGAACCGGCCGGGGTCAGCAATGGAGTGGCAGTGCGGCCGTCCCGCCGCACCGAGGGGTGCAACGAGGATGCTTGCTGCTTGTTCCCCGCTGGGCCGATGACGGCGTTGGCAGCAGGCGACAGGGAACGATGGAGTGGACCACCGACGGGAGACGTCTGAGCGATGCGGGCGGCAAGGGCATCCCGGCGCTCAACGCGAGCGCGGCGAGGGCATCCCGGCGCTCAACGCGAGCGCGGCGAGCGTCCGCCATCGGGACGATGAAACAACGAGACGATGGGCGATGGAAGGGAAGCTTCGGCGCACCCTTAGCTACCACGCCAAATGTCAGATCACGGGTTCCGACAAAACCCTCAAGGTTCGAACACTGGGGTGCGCACGAAGATCCCCCCTACCAATCCACATCCTAACTTCGCTAAGATCTCACAGGCTAACTCAATGAACTCGCAACACAAGGACACAAGATTAATACTGGTTCGGGCCACCGTTGTGGTGTAATACCCTACTCCAGTGTGGTGGTTGTGGATTGCCTCTTGGGCTGAGGATGAACAGTACAAGGGGAAGAACAACCTCCTGAGGAGAGGTGTTCTTGTGCTCGGTGAACTTGTGCTAGCTCTAGTCTCTCTCGATCCGTCGGATAGATCCCCCTAGCTATGGTGGTGGCTAGTCCTATTTATAGAGGTCCTGGTCCTCTCCCCAAATATTGAGCGGGAATGGAGCCAACAACGGCCAATTTGAAAGGGGACAGCTAGTACAGCTTATCCTGACAAAAGCGGTCTTCGCCTGCAAAAGGCTCTGGTGGTGACGCCTTCTTAGGCTCCATGGTGACCTCCGTCTTGCCGTCCTACTGGTCTTGGTCTCGTTGCACTGATATGGAAATCTTTGCTTCATGCCTCGGTACTCCGCGCCTGCGCTTGCTCCCTTGCACCAAAGAGGAAACAAGGACACTTTGCGCGTTGGCGCCCGCCTGGCCTTGGTCATCATGGCTTACGTCACTCGAACCTCGCGAGGTTTGCCTTGCTTTGAACTCTCCGTCCCTCGCGAGCCAGCCTGGTGAGGCCGCTCCTGAGGAGGTCTTGTGTCGTCCGCCTCGTGAGGCTTGGCCCCTCGCGAGGGTCTTGAAAGCTTGTTGGTGAAGATGGGCCATACGGGCCTGCTCGCAGAGCCACGCCGTGGGCCGCAGGTAGGCAAGTCTGGGGACCCCCATTCCCAGAACGCCGACAACACTGCAAGATTGAACCCAAAGCTAAGCACTTCTCCCGTTGCAAGAAAGATCAATCTAGTAGGCCAAACCAAATGATTATTCGAAGAGACTTGCAAAGATATTTAAATCATGCATATATGAATTCAAAGAAGAATCAAATATTGTTCATAGATAATCTTGATCATAAACCCACAATTCATCGAATCTCGGCAAACACACCGCAAAAAGAATTACATCGAATAGATCTCCGAGAGAATCGAGGAGAACTTTGTATTGAGATCCAAAGAGAGAGAAGAAGCCATCTAGCTAATAACTATGGACCCGAAGGTCTGTGGTAATCTACTCACACATCATCGGAGAGGCTATGGTGTTGATGTAGTAGCCCTCCGTGATCAATTCCCCGTCCGGCGGAGCGCCGAAAAAGGCCCCAAGATGGGATCTCACGGGTACAGAAGGCTGCGGCGGTGGAAATAGGGTTTCATGGTGATCCTGGATGTTCTCAGGGTATATGAGTATATATAGGTGAAAGAAGTAGGTAGGTGGAGCCACGAGGGTGGGGGGCGCGCCTACCCCCTTGGGGCGCGCTCTCCTGCCTCGTGGCTTCCTCGCTGCTTCCTTGACATCCAGTCCAAGTCTCCTGGATTGCGTTTGTTCCAAAAATGTTCCTCGCGAAGGTTTCATTCCGTTTGGATTTTGTTTGATATTCCTTTTCTGCGAAACACTGAAATAGGCAAAAAAACAGCAATTTGCACTGGGCCTTCGGTTAATAGGTTAGCCCCAAAAATAATATAAAAGTGCATAATAAAGCTCATTAAACATCCAAAACAGATAATATAATAGCATGGAACAATCAAAAATTATAGATACGTTGGAGACGTATCACACCGCCTTGTCGAGGATGCGAGACATGTTCCGGATGACCCGCTCGGAGAGGGCGATGTCCGGGAGGCCATCAATGAGGATCCAAGCCGTGTCCAGGACCGCGGTCGCCAGGGGGTCCCGCACCGGCACGGAGATGTCCACCACTAGCTTATTGAGGGCCAGGGTGATGTCTCCGCTGCGGGTGCCGTAACCGTGGCTGACCACGTCCGGGAAGACAACCGAGAACTGGCTGCCAGCCAGCATGGTGACCCGCCAATCCCAGGCGTAGTGGTAGAGATGGTTGAGCTCGGCCTCAATCATCTCTGGCGAGGCCACCTCATCCTTCACGGTGACAATGGCCAGGAGCGATGGTGAGGGGACGGGAATGTCGGGCACCTCGATGTGGAAGTAGCTGAGGCCCTTAATCCCGTGCCCGTACATCATCAACTCCTCTGCCACCGGATGGTCAAGGCAAAGGAAGGCGGGGTGGTCTGGGTCCGAGCAGAGGTAGCAACACTGAGGGCGCATACATGCCACCTGGGAGTGGCCGGAGAGGCCGCAGTTGAAGGACTTGACGAGGTCGGAGGAGCGGTTGTCGGGGAGGAGAGCAGTTGTAGTCAAGGCAGCGGGGTCACAGGTAGAGCCATTGGCAGGGGCGGCGCCATTGGTGCCCCCAAGGCCGTGCTTCCTTCTTGCGTTTGCCACCGGGGCAGCCTCGGCCCGCACCATTGCCGGCCGGGGGAAAGTTCGTCTCCCCCGAGGTGGCTGCTACTGGTGCACCGAGGCGGCTGCAGGAGGCGGGGCTTGCTGGCTTTGGGAGCGGGCGGGGTAGCAGGGCCTGCAGCTGCGGGCCGGGGAGCAGCTGGTCTCCCGCCGGCGCGTCGGGGCAGGCGACTTGCGACGCTGCTCGCGCTGGTCCGCAGCCGGGGGTGGCGAGTGGGAGCGGGAATGACCACGTCGGTTAGCTCGGGGGGGAGGGGGGGAGATCGACGGGGAGGGAGCGGTGGTTGTCGTGGGCAGGAGATCGGCGGTCGCCGTCGGAGGGTAGGTGCCAGCGGAGATCGGTCTCATGGTGGAGCGAGTCGAGGGACGGGCGGCTGGGGTCGTGCCGCTCCTCCACACGGGGGACGTCGGGTTAATTATAGTACATGACTAAGAACTTGTAGCATTGTTGTAGTTAATTATAGCTTGTGATGTTTCTGAATTTGGTTGTTGTCTCAGTAGCACTTAATTGATTTGCACATTGATCTTTTTGAGAACTTATGTCATAATTAACGTGTTTCTTCAGTTTTTCAAAATATGTGTGTAGTGGTTTTCTATGTTGCTAGAAACCCATTTTCCCTACAATTGTTACTGATTTAGTTTAAATATTATAGGATGAGCACAAGTGTTCTTACCTAGAGTGGGTTGATCAAGAGTGGCTATAGTCTATAAAGATATGCCTAGCAAAGCTCTGGAGCATGTATGAGGAATAGAGCGGAGATAGGCTTAGAGAAAGTGTTGTCAATGCTGAAGAATATTTCAAGATGCGGGAAAAAATAGGAAGATGGAGAATGAGCTCAGATGTTTTTTAATTAGACTTTGCTAAGATGGTGTTGGCGAAGGAGGAGGCACTTTCCTAGTTGGTCAGTGCAAAACAAGTTCTTACTAAACTGAAAACAAAGGTGGAGAAGACGAACTTGGCTAATCATCCATCAGTCGATTAGGGAAATGAATATATTGTTCTAATATTGTGCTTATGAAGGTGAACTAGCTATATGTTGTACTGTGTTGTTATCATGTAGCTATCGTACTGTGATGTTAAATTATATTTATGTGCCTGATATGAAATTGGCAAATAGTTGTTCGATATGAAATGTGATTTTTTGTAATACTGGAATTATTAATTGTAAACTAATAAACCTACAAAATTGTCATGGAACTTTACAAACGGTTCTAGCAATAAAAGTGTGTGTGATGGATAGCCCAATGCCATACAATTTTCTTCATCGAATCGTGTGTGATATAGTTGAATAAAGAAAATGGTTAACGAAGGCGGAGTGTGTGTGATCGTTACACCTATCACACACGAGGCTATACATAAAACTGTGTGGGATGTACATACAAATGGAAACGTTTGTCTGGGATTCACTGTGTGGGAAGTGCATATGAAGGAAACGTTTCTCTAGGATTCACTTTGTGGGATGTGCAGACGAACGAAAGTGTTTGTCTGGGATTCACTGTGTGGGATATACATACGAACATAAACATTTCTATGGGATTCACTGTGTGGGGTGTACTTACGAATGGAAACGATTGGGCCTGTATAATTGTATGCGATGGCTAGCCCGATCGCACACGAGCTCATTTTTTTCATCGTGTGTGGCCGGAGGGCCTATCCCCGACGGTTTCTGGGTTGTGTGGAAAGGACCCCCCCTATCGCCCAAACTCACTAGACAACGGTTTAAAATGGCACCGCGGAAAGGGGTTAAAACCCGTTTGTACAGCAGCTCGTTGTACCAGTGCCTCTAGCCC
>NC_041390.1:356221338-356223482 GCF_002162155.2 Triticum dicoccoides | reverse complement strand
ACCACCGCCCCACAGGAAACCCTAAGATATATAATAGGGTTTGCCTCCGGTGATCCCGATCCTTCTCCTTCCTTCCCTTTTGTGAACTCCGGCGAACTCTCAAAAATTGACTGGCCCCAATTTGAAATTTACTCGACTGTCATTTAGCTTGTATGGCATATAAAAGGGGAAAACCATAAGCATTGCGAGTATAATGTTGAGTGTTACATGTCGGATCTAAAGGTGCAAACTGGACAAAGGCTCCTTCACAACTAATGTTTGCTTTCAACTAACAAGTAAGATTCTAAGTGATGGACAAGAAATCATAGTAAAGCAGTGGTGAAGTATGTTCTTGCTGAGATAAATAACTTGAGCAGATACGAAAGAGTATTGCCTCTAGTGAGGAACCGTGTAAGCATCTGCTGAGACATTGAGGGCGCTGCAGTAGTGATGATTGTCGGTGGTGTGGAAGCATATCTAGGAGGGCAGACGGTGGCGGCGAGGGATATGTCCCGGCGTGGTGGACGAAACCGTCATAGGAGCGACCCCGACAAGGTGGACGACGACGCGGATGAGGCGAGAGGACACAATACAAGGATGTTGGCCCATAGTCGTGGATGTGAGACGTCGATCTCTTGTACTGGACGATGGCATGTGAGTATCAGCTCTAGCATGGTGGAGGGGAACAACACTCGATGGGGAGGAGGACGGAGGAGGACGATGGTGGATGGGGTGGCGGACAAAGGAGGCTAGGGTGGAGAGGGTGTTTTCACATCCACGAAGTACGAATGGGGAAATGGGGGAGAGTGGTAGGGGGAACCATGTCTTTGGGACGCGCTTGTCTCAGATGCAGGGTGGGGTGTTAGCAGAATAAGGTGAATTTAGAATCAAATTGAAAACCCTATATTATGCTCAAGGAAAGTAGATATAGATAGGAGCTTATGCCCTAAAAAATACACTAGTTTCTTAAATTAAAAATAAAGAGGCGCTTGCTACGCATCGGTCAGCGGATCTTTTAAAAAGATCCGCCGCTTCCGCTGCCGTTAGATCAGGTGTGATCCGGCGGCTCAACACCGTCCTTATCATTGCAACAAACTTTGTGTTGTAGAAACATTTGAAACGGAGGTCTTGTTGCAGGAATGTTTGCAACAAAGATCTTGTTGCGGAAACATTTACGACAAAAATTGTGTTGCCGATTTTTGTTTTTATTTTTTGCAACAAAGGCGGTGTTGCGGGAGGACTTTTGGAACATGAATAATGTTGCTCCACTGAAAAAGATGATGTTGTCTGCGGTGTGAATCGAGAAATTTCTGCAACAAAACCCTTGTAGCGTAAATGTATAAAAACCATCGCCGGCTGGAACAACGATGAAGGCGAGAGGGATGGCCAGAGCGGAGCTCGGGCGTGCCTGCTCAAGAGGCGGCCATGGATGCAAGCGGGCATAGGGAGGCGGGGAGAGGAGCAGTTGGAGAGGAGAGAAGGACTTGCAGCTCAATTAACGGGCGACTTGCAGCTCCAGCGAGGTAGGGACGGCGACGTTTAGAGCGCCATGGATGGAGGTCTCAGAAACAAAAGGAGTTGTGGCTTGCAGCGGTCCTTGCAGTGGCGGCGGCACGCGGCAAAGTGGGAGCAGCGACCAGCTTGGCATGGTGCGTGGAGCAACGCTGTGAAAGAGAAAATGTGAGATAGATTGAGGGAGACGATGGAGCGGCATTCGGTGGGGAAGTAACGAGTGGATGAGAACCAAAGAGAGGATATGCATGTCCGTGCGATGCTGTAATCGTTTGCCAGGGACACATGTCCGATGAAGGAGGCAGCAGATGCAATTGCTGGATCAGCCGGTTGAATAAGATCATTTCCCAAATAAAAAAGATTTTTTTCTTACGTTGAGAAATATTTATTTTTCAAGATAAACAATGTTTGTTAGACACCTAATCTTTATGTCATAATAGACCCGAACACTTGCCTCGGATTGACTTCAATATATAATTGCTCCAGTGAATAACTAAAAAATAGGAATAAAAAACAAAACCGCACCCCGCCCCACACCCATCCCACTTCTACCCACCTTCTTGCCCCTCCCCGCGCCCAAATCCTAGCCGGTGGCTAAGCCACCAACGCCGCCCTTCTTCCTCCCCCGGCCACCACTGCTCCCGCATACGGCG
>NC_041390.1:356191284-356220977 GCF_002162155.2 Triticum dicoccoides | reverse complement strand
CCACGTCCCTGCCTGCATCTGGCTTCATCGCTAGACGGCACGCCCCGTCGCCGGATCCAGGCCATGGCGGCCCCTCACAACACCCTGCTGCCGGGTCCAAGATGCGGCGGCCCCCACGTGATGCCCCGCCGTCGGATCCAGGACCCCACGCTGCCCCTCCACCTACCAGCGGCCGCTCCCTTCCGTCCACGCGACGGCTGCCGCAAGATGGCCGGCGACTACCCATGGGCTTCCTCCTCCTCTCTCCTCTCCGGCGAGCAGCTTGCCCCCTGACGACCCCTCGCTGTGTTCGGCTTCATTTCCCTAGAGCTCACTGCTGACCCAATGCGGGGGCTGGTCTCCTCACCGGTAACGGTCCAGCGATAGGGATGGACGCGCAGGTCGCGGTGCAACGGTGAGCTCGACCACCGCAACTTGCCCCGGCCAAAAAATTCATCACCGGCACAGCTCCCTTCTCTCTTCAACGTGGTTCAGTTTCTCATGAGTGAAGTTCTCCATCGCCCCCCATCCTGGCAAGGTTCCTCCATCGCCCCGCCACCACCCGAAATCCCAGCCACCCACGCCGCGCACCACGGGTCACGCTTGCTCCAGGGGTAATATTCTCTGATCCCGGCTAAGATCCACGGCCGCCGCACCACCGTTCGCCTGCCTGACCTCCCTCTGTCTCTCCCCGGCCTTCTCCATCTACACGTCGCCTTTCCATGAGCAGCAGACGCCGCTAACCCCTCCCGTCGCCATGGATCGCGGTGACCTTCCCCTACTCCGTGACTCGCTGGCACCGCGCCCCTACCTTCCTGAACTCGTCGGGGCACCGGCCACCCTACCCCAACCCCGCAGTAGCCACTCCTCTGATGGCAACCACCACCCCTACTATGGATCCTCCTCCCTAGTGCTCACCAGCCGAATGCCACATCTTCCTGACGCCATCTCGTTTCTGTGTGCAGTTCGGCGGTGCATAGACGTACAGTGCGGTGGTGCTGACAAAAACGATGAGGAGGACGATGATGTGTGCCTTGTGGTTCGCAGGAACTGGTGACCCCCATCTTGCCAAGATCCCTCCGCCGCCCCTCCTACTCCTCTGCCCCTTCCCTTCCCTCCCTCCCAGGCCATGCACCCCTTGCCGTCGTCGAGGTCAACGGTCGACGCTGTGGCCATCACACTACATTTCGGTTCGGTATGTGCCACTGTCCTCTGGCGAGTGCGCGTCCAGTGCACTTTAGTGGTGATGCTCTAGCTTTTTGGCTGTCAACACCTCTGTCTCCAAGTTTTGGCTGCCGACAGAGACATGGGTCGCATCTGTCCACATTGGTGCAGTTTGGCCCAGGCACTGTAGTTCACTTGTTGAAGAAAAATTTAAATGTATATATAGTTCTTGATTTTATATGTTTTGCGGTTCATTTCAGTATACACTCTTTTGTAGGACAGGGGTTTAGTTATTTTGAAGAGGTTTGCTGCAGCAAATGTTGTCAGTTTACCCTTATTGTTTATGTCGAAGGGGTTCCGTTGGGGATTATTTATTTTCTAGCACAGGGGAGAACAACGAAAAGGTGAAAACATAAATCGGGCGTTTTGGTACAGTACGGCGCATTGGAGTACCCTGCTGCAGTTCGGCTAGGATACCATTGTGGTTAAAGAGTTTAATTTCATGTCAGTATTGCAGTGTAGTGCTGCGGGGGTGTTGTCTAAAACTTTGTGTGTTCTGGTGCAATTTGCTAGTCTCCAATCTTCAGTACCCATGTCTTCAATAAATTTCTTTGAAGAAGACAAAAGAAGTACTTCATTCCAATTTGTGTAACAGCTCATTACCCCTCTGTATGAAGTGCAATTTGTTTGGTGTGCCTCAAATTCAAAATTCAGTCGACTACATCAATGCTTGTAGTGCATTTGGTCCTCGGATGTGGTTCACTTTTAAGACTGATGCTGTTCACTTGCGCCCAACATAAAAAGTGCGAAAAATTTAACGAAACAAGATAGTAAGGCGGTTCACTTCGATATATGTCGCGGTTCACTCGCCCTGTCCTGCGGTCCACTCTTGTTCATATTTTTCTTAAAGACAACAATAAATCGTCTGAGGAAAATTTACGTTCGACAAAAGAAATCATGAAGTTCACTAGACCATCTGATGCAGTGCGGTTTTCCGTCTAAAGTAGTGCGATTTTTCGCCTGATGCAGTACATAAGACGATTTTGGTGTCGCGAAAAAACAGAGTGTCTGCATTTCGTTAGAATCAAAATTTCTCTTTAAATCGTAAGGAATCAAAGAGAATGTTCTACATGAAAAAGTTGCGCCTCGTCGATACCTTTCCAACGGCGTATAATTTGAATCATTTTCAACAAGCGGTTTGTAAAAATTTCGCGAAAAACGGCCGCTGCCTCTCGTCATCAGTCGCACGATTTTCAAAATTAACTAAAAACCGTAAGGAAGCTAAAAACATTTCAACATATGAAAGTTGCGCCTTGTCCGTAGCTTTCCAACAACGTATCATACGCCTTGTTTCGACAAACGGTTCAAAAACTGAAGCAAAAACAGTACCAAAAATTGCGAAAATTTCAAAAAATTGAATTCCGTGATTTAGTAAATTTAAAACTGCTTTTTAACCGTAACGATTTAGGGAAAATAATACAAATGAAAAAGATGCACCTTGATGATATCTTTCCAATGGTGTATTGTTTACTTCATTCCGACTAACGGTTTAGAAACAAACGCAAAAAAAATGCTCGCTGCCATTCATCGTGAGCAGCACCATTTTTGAAACTGCTCTTAAACTATGATGAATCTCGGAAAGTGTTCAAAATGGCGAAGTTGTGCCTAATCCTTAGCTTCTCAACGGTATATTACACGCGTCGTTCCGATAAACGGTTAAAAACTACAGCGAAAAAGGTACCGAAAAAACAACACGTGCAATTTTTTCTGACACGAAGTTCACTGGTCTCTGTATTGCAGTACCTTTGCTACTGAAAGTGCAGTGCACTTGCTTTGAGAATGCAGTGCAAAAGTGTTATCAGAATAGTTATTCTGCTAATATTAGCATAATAGACCAACTGTATATATTAGCAGAATAGTTATTCTGCTATATAATATATATATATATATATATATATATACTATTCTCATCACGGGATCAAAATATTATTCTGATCACAACATGAACTTCCTGAGTTACACGCCTGAACTTCCCTTTGTAGGAACCCAACCTTCGGGCTATCTTCGCAACCGCGTCTCCCCGCGCAAATTATTTTGGTCAGTCGTGTTGTATGTGATGTAAGTGTAATCTCCAAACAGTTTTTAGCAACTAAATGCCTGTTTTAAATAGGAATCTCGCTCATTGGCGGATTTTGCTCTCGGGTCGTGATGAACTTGCGTTTTTTGCAATTTTACTGCCTGAGTTGTTCGACGTGAACTTCCCCCATTGCTATGTTGAACTTCCGCCAACATTGTCCAAATGAGGCTCACGATATACTGTTGGAAAGCTATGGGCATGAGTATCATGACCCAAGTTGAATTTTTGGAAAAATGTAAGCGGTTTAAGAGCAGTTTTGAAAACCGTTTTTTCTTCATACCGCGCCTTCCACATGAGGCATTTCTAAACCATTTATCGGAATGAAGCAAATAATATGGCGTTGGAAAGCTGTTGTAAACCCACGCTTTCCACATGTTGATAGTTTTCTTTAATTCCCTATGGTTAAAGAATAATTTCAAAAATCGTAAAATTTCGCAAACCGAACGGCCGAGTTCGTATTTTCGATATCATTTATAAACGGCTAACCCAATTGAGGCAAATAATATTGCATTGGAAAGCTTATCAAAATGGGCTACTTTTTCATATTGAAATGTTTTTCTAATTTTTAATAGTTTAAAAGTAATTTAGAAAATGGTACAAGTTCCATCGAGTTCGTATTTTCGAGCTAATTTTTTAACCATACGGCCAAATGTAGCAAATGATATGGCATTGGAAAGCTTGAGGAAATGTGAAACTTTTTGGAATATATTGTTTCTCCCAATTCCTTGCTGTTTTAAGTCAATTTTGAAAATGGCTTAAAATATAGTTTCACTGTAATCTCTACCAATTTTATCGGAATGGGGCAAATAATATACCGTTGAAAAGCTACGGAAAATGCAAAATGTTTCATGTTGACGGTTTTCTCTAATTCCTAGCCATTTTAAAGTAATTTTGAAAATGGCGAGATCATGTGTTCTGCCTTTATCGCAAAACAGATTCTTTGAAAATGCACCACGTGAAGAACTTGAACTTCTTGGCCTGTTTACTTGAACTTCACTCTGTTTTTCACGTGCTTTTTTGGCTTGTAGCTCTACATCAACTCACCAGAATTGAGCAAGTGATATACAGACGGAAAGCTGTTGTAAACATGCAACTTTCTTGTGTTGATCATTTTTTCATACTCGCGGCGGTTTTAAAAGTTTTTCATCTGAAATTCATTCAGTGTAGTAGTTGAACTTCCTGCTATTTTCATGTTGAACTTTTGTGACGTATTTTCGTTTATAATTTTCTCATCCATTCGTTTGTGTTGCACAAATGATATTCCTTTTGTACAAACCTCTCTCACAACAATTTTTTTTAACTTTCTCCGGCCGAGGAGTTGAACTTATAACAACAACAAAATTGGACCTTGCCTTTTATTTTATTTTTCTCATATTAAACACACACCATGTAGTACATGAACTTTTTCCATTTTTATAATTTGAATTTTTTATTTCCTTTTTGAAATCAAATTTCTCCCAAATAATAACAGAACTTCTTTGTGGATTGAGAGAATTATTTTAAAACGCAAAAAAACAATTTCTTTTTTTTGTTTTTGAACATGGAAATACAAGGTGAACCTCTCTCGCAAGAATTTTTGAACTTCCCCGAAAAGAGCACTTGAAATTCTTTCAACAAAACTTTTAAGCTTTTATTTTTCTGTACATTTTATTCTCACTTGAAATGCATTCCTTGCAGTACTTGAACTTCTCTTTGTTTTCACTATGAACTTCTGTCGCATTTTCGTTAATACGTCGAATTACACGCAATTGAAGGTCGGATGTCATTTTTTGCCATTTTAAAACATGTAATTGGAGGTCGAACGTCCCGCAATATAAATTATGAACTATGACCGGAGGTGCACATGAACTTCTTGCAACAAATCTGAGTTTTTATATACTTCGAACTTCTCGGTTATTTTAATTTCAACTTCTTAGTCATATTCTTAAAAAGGAAATATGATTTTAAATAAGCATCAAACTTTTTGTAAATTGCACTTCATAGTTTTATTTTCTTTAGAGACGGTAATAATTTGAGTTTCCCGTATACGTAGAACTACTCCTCTCTTTTCATTTGAACTTCATCATTTTTATTCTTTACTACCAAGGACAATCTGAGTTTCTTTATAAATATCAAACTTCACTATTTTGTAATTTGGACTTCTTGGTTTACTTATTTTAGCATCAAAATATCCTAGTTTTGTTGTAAAAACATAGAAACAAATGGGAGAGAAAATTATGTGTGCGTAAAGTGGGTAACAATTTCCAACTTTCCCTCATCGAGCACTTGAACTTCTATCAAGAAACGTTTTTTTATTTTATGAGTTGGTTTTAAAAATGCCAAATTGCATTGGTTTTTGTTTTTGTTTTTCGAACATGTAAATCTCCGGTTTTAATAAAGTCCAAACTTCCATGTTATTTTAATTCGAACCTCGTGTTGGTTTCATTTTCTATTAGCGGCTACAATCCAAGTTTTTACTAAACATTGAACCGCTCCATTACTTTAATTTGAACTTCTAGGTTTCTCTTAGAAATGGGGAAATTCATTTTCTAATTAAATTTTCTAAACTATTTTTGTTATTTTAATTTGAGCTTCCGTTGTGGAAACTTGTTGAAGAATAGGAACTTTTTGAACTTTCCCAGGCTGTGCACTTGAACTTCTAGCAACAAAATTTTTAGACTTCTCCTTTTTATTCCTATGTTCTCATACGAAACACACATCATGTAGTACGTGAACTTCCGTTTATTACCAGTTTGAACTTCTCTCTGTCTCATTTAGTAACGGAAAAATTCTGAGTTTTCCATGGACATCGAACCACTCAACTTTTTTTAACTTCTTTGTGTATTTTTTAGAAATGTGAAAATTGGAGTTTGGTTAGAAACATCGAACTTCTTCGTTATTTCGAATAGAACTTGTTGGTCTTATTCTTTAGTAACCAGAAAAAATTGAGTTTTCAAATAATATAAAACTATTCTTCTTTTAAAAATAGAACTTCTTGGTTTTATTATTTAGTAACGAGAAAAACTGAGTTTTTTAATATGCATTGAACTACTCCGTTTTTTTAAATTAAACTTCGTGGTTTTAATCTTTAGTATCGAGGAAAATCTCAGATTTTTATAAACATCAAACAACTTCATTTTTTTAATTAGGCCTTTTTCGTGTTATTCATTAATATAGGGAAAAGTCCTAGTTATGTAATAAACATCTAACCGCTCACTTCTTTAAATTTGAACTTACAGATATTAAAAAAACAACGCCAAATCCATGTTTACAAACTGTTTAAACTACTCATTTTTTTAAATTTTAAATTCTATGTTATTTAAATTTGAACTTCTTCAATTTTTTAGTAAAACGTAGAAACACCATTTTTTATAAACTTTTTGAACTGCTCCATTTTTTATTTTTGAACTTCTTAGTTTATTCTATGGTAATGAGGAAAATTACTGGTTTGTAATAAACATTGAACCACCCTATTTTTACATTTGAAGTTCAAGGTATTTTTAGAAATGGTTAAACTTACAAAACAAAATTATGTTTTTCCACCTTTCAACGTACTTACTATGTTATATATTGTGAAGTTTTGTTTTTATGTCTCGCGAAATTTTTAGGCATTTTTTGCTGTCGGTGAAATGGCCTAGACGGTCTTTTTTTCATTGATGAATTTCTTCAGTATGTGGTACACATGAACTTATGAATTTCTGAAACATGAACTTCGCACGCTATTCAAATTCAAGTTACACACAACAATACACATACACTTCGTGTGCTACATGCATTTACACAAATACGAATGACACATCTGAAAGAGCATAAAGTTCTCACGCTGAGTTCAAAAAATAGAGTGATTTTTTCCCACAAGAAATGTTGGACATTTTGTTAGACAACCCTATACAGTTTTTCAATTGGTTTGCACGTTGAACCACGTCATCGTTAGAAACTGAACTTCTCTTTTCTTTTCTTATAATAAAGACACAATATTCTTTTTTATTTTTAAAAATAATTGTAACTTTCCTTAGTCATGTATGAAACTAATATTTTTTGAAAGGTGTGTAACACATAGCGCGGATGGAGGCAATTCTTCCAATTATTTTAATTTGAGACATAAACACAAATAGCGTCAACCTATTACTTCCATTCCTATTTTTTGGAAAAGAGAAACAAAAACTAAATTGCTTGAACATATTACGCCATTAACCTCTTTTACAAAATTTCTTTGAAGTACATAGACGGAATGGAAATATGAATGGTTTCCTTAGTGTCTCTGTCTCTCTTCATGAAACACAAGCCTTGATAGAAGCACATAAGAAGAATGCACTCCACAACGTTGATGCATTTTGGAGAAGAAAACTCCTTTTTCCATTCTTGAAGGACCCTTGAAACTGAATAAGCATATCACAACACCTGCTTCTTTGCACCCACAGATAGTACTGAACTTCAGACAAGAAGTTCTTTAGAAACACTACATAAGTGGACGTAGTATAGCAGCAGGGAAGCAAGATTTCTGCTACCGGAGCAAATTCAAAGCAGTCGCGATCTAAGATTTTGTGTTCTAACTTAGTTGGGTTCACAACATGAACTTCAAAAAAGCTATACAACATATATCACAGCACGCAAGCAACACACCCAGTGCACGCACACACGCCAGCATGCACGTCAACACGCATTAGCACATACCACATGCCTCGCTTATGGCGCACTAATAGGGCGTTGGTGACTGGCCGCAGAGGTTGCGAGGACGCAGGATAGCCACGACGGCAGACGAGATGTGAACCTCAAGGGAGACGCTGGGTCACGATGGTGGCCCATCCAAAAACGAGGTGGCACACCATGCAGTGCCTTCATCGACAAGTTAGAAGCACTAGTGCAAGCGATTAAGCACTCAGACGACCGTACCTGTAGCAAAGAGGTAGAAGTTCAGTTTTAAGTAGAAGTTTAGATTCCATATATGTAAGAGGCACTTGCATGTACATGGCGAAAGCAAGAAAATAGCAGGAGACTATAACCCGTAAAAACGAAAGCTAACAAGCGTTCAACAGTGGCCTGGAAGCACACACGTACAGGTGGAATTGAACTTGGCATATAGCCATAGTAGGACTTCACGACGGCCGACATATAGCTATAGTAGAACTTGGCATATAGCCATGGTTGAACTTCTCGCCATCATTGTTCAGAATATCATTAAGGCTACAAAATAGAACATGAATCAGCCAGAAAAGAAGAGCACAACATCTGAACCTTCCATGGCCATGGGGGTAAGAGCATTACCAAACAATAGAAAATAGTACAATAGCAGTTATCCACCTTTTACAAAATTTTCATTCTGGTAGTAACTAGCTCAAACGAATTGCGGGTCAATGTATTTGGTTCACGTTCACTTGTTCACTTCTGAAAATGTTCAAGCTCAAAATTCCCTGCAATTTTTTTAATCTGGTAGTACTGGCTCGACCAAATAGTACATTCCCGCTCTTTCTTCGGAATATGATGACCATTTTGTGGAGTGTGCAGAGTTGCATTTTTGTGTCATTATATTTTTTGCGACTCTGGTAGCAACTTGTCCACTATTTGGTTGAGTTTGTACTATTCTTCTTCAGATGTTCAAATATGATGAGCTGAACATTTTCACAATAGTAACTATCTCAACCTAAGCAACTTATGATGACCTGAACTTCTGAAGAAGAATACACGAAAAATGCAGAGTTAGATTTTAGATTGTAAGTTCTTCCAAATTGCATTAATCAAACACTAGCACCACATCAGTGTCGGAGTGGGTAGCCTCATCGGCCCCCTAAGGTATTTCGAGACATCGGGGCTAGCTGCGCCCCTCACACCTCCTGGACGAGTGGTCGGCTTCTTGGGCCGGCTAGTCTAGTAGGCCGGCTGCTAGAAGACGGCAAGACATTAGAAGACGGCCACGAGGGCGCCGACTCCTGGTAGGCGGCCCCTCATGCCCTCAAAGTTTGCACCCACATAACCACGATGGGACGGGGCGTGGCTACACTGCGTCCTGCCACCCCCAAATCCAGGGCTGAGCGCAGCTATAGTACGGGCGTACCAAGCGGACAACCCTCACCCGGTGAGGTACTATAGCCACGTTGCCTGTGACATCACCTACGACATAGGGAGCGACGCTCCCACTATGGGTGGTCGGTACGGCCCGCAGGCGGCGGGCCCTATGTGTCCATGAGCCACCAGAAGGCAGTGGTAGGGTTTGGACGGCTCCTAGCAGACGGCCGACCCTCCCCTCAAAGTGTGTGCTCCATTAACCAGAAGAAACGGGGTGTGGCTACAGTGATCGCCAAGCAGTGGGACTGTAGCCACGCTCCCCCCGACAAAGCCTCCATCATTAGTAGCAGGGCTACAGTAAAAAGCGACCAGCAAGACCCGCAAGCGGACGGTTTGGCCAGTCGGTTGAGTACACAACAGCCGGCGGGACCCACCCAGAGGTGGGCCCCAGCAGCCGGCAAAGAAGCCGGCGTCTAGAGACACTGACGGCCGGGTCCTACACCCGGCCGGATTACCATTGTGCCCCTGGGGAGTAGGCCTATATAAACCCCAGGCTTCCTCATGCAAAGGGTTCAGACCTTAGAGATCACATACACACATAGCGAGAGAGGAGTAGAGCTAGCCTTGCCCTTCTTCCTCCTCTAGCTAAACAGCTCAAGGAGCAAACTTGTAGCTACTCTATCGACTATAGTCATCATGCAGAGACCCCACAGAGCAGGACTAGGACTGTTATCTCCACGCAGAGCCCTGAACTTGGGTTAGATTCGCAGGCGCATGCGGTCTCGCTCACTCTCGCTTCTAGAGCCCGGCGACGTACTCTTGTCCCTCTCCATGATTAGAGACCCCCTGGCATATGTCGCTGCACATCCCTGATATTTGGCGCCCACCGTGGGGCAAGGTGCACCGTCGTCCAGAGACACGTTCTGGACGGGAACCCTCTTCCTTCCTGGCGAGAGCAGCCAGCCCGGCATGCCCGATAGCGTTTGCGTCGACGCGCTACGCGGCGCAGAAGCCGCCTGCGCCACAAGCTGTCTCGCTGATCTCATTAGCAGGATCTGCCTCTCTGACGAGCCCACGCCCAACGTGGGAGCAGCCAGCTCCGAGAGATGCCTCGTCGACCTCCCTGGCAAGCTCCACATCACCAACGAGCCTGCCTCCAACCTGGAATCCGTCAACTCCACCGACCCGATGCTCATCAATTTCGATGTGCCATCTCCCGATGCCTTCCCCACCAACATGGTGGTCATTGACGACCCGCCCCCTCCTGCAACAAGCGACGCCAACACTAGCACCGTCACGGAAGTGTTGGTCATTAGCCACGATGGAGCCTCCGACAGGGCCGCCCTCGACCCGCTGTAGGCGGCAGTGCGGGACTTGTCCATGCCCGTGGCGGAAAAGGCAGACGAAGCGATGCTGGAAGCCTTCCCGTCTCGCTCCTCGACAACGCCTAAAAGTTGGCGGCCATGAGGCGCCTCAACGAAGCCTACCAGCGCGAGATCGATCGCGCCGTCTGTGGCATGCCGGCTGCTGGTGAGCCGAGCCGGATGGGCACCATTCGGCAGTGTGGTGCGGCCATCGCCAGCATGCAGGGAGCCAACCGCCCCGTCTACGCCACGCCCTTGGAGAACCTGCGTGCCGCCCAGGGGGCGGCAGATGAACTGGATCACTTAGAGGGTGACGAGCGATGCTAGATGACGGAGCACGTCCAGTAGCTCCTCGATGCGGCTGCTGCATAGCAAGAAGCCGGCCGCCGCATGGTGGAACCCGGCCTGCACGCCGAGAACCTCCTCCCCCCCCCCGCCGTGAACATGGGACAACCTCCCGGTCCCCGACAGGCGGTGCCCGCGTCCGGCGAGATCAAGAGTCGACTGCTAGTTGCAGTCACACGCAGCGCACCCACATCACCATCGAGCGCGACCAAGACTGCTGCCCTCGAGCAGTCGAACAGCGGGGCGATCATCGGCCTCCTCCACGCAGGGAGAGGCGCGTCTCCCCGCCGGCTGTTGACCACCCTAATCTCAGAGACCGGCTAGGCCCCCATGAAGGAGTCGGAGAAAACGACACCCGCCATCGGATTGATCGACTGGCTCGATCCCTGGCGATGGAGGAGGAAGATGCACTCGGTACGGCCTATTTTGGCCCACGCATTTGCGACGATCCCTTCCCCAAAGGATTCTCACTCCCTCGAGACACGCCTAAGTACGATGGCTCCGTGAAGCCGGAGGATTGGCTGGTGGACTACTCCACCGCCGTCAGCATAGCAAACGGAAACAAACGTGTTTCCATGAAGTACGTTCCGCTCATGCTCCAGGGCACGGCCCGGACATGGCTGAACAGCCTCAAGCCCTATAGCATAAACAGTTGGTTGGACTTCACAGATGTCTTCATCCGCAACTTCACCAACACCCACAAGCAGCCGCCCAAGCCTTGCCAGCTCTCTTTGTGCGTCCAAGGCCCGACCGAGTCCACCCGCGACTACTTAACGCGGTGGGCTGAACTGCGCAACACCTGCGAAGGGGTGCACGAGGTGCAAGCCATAGAGTATTTCACTGTCTGGTGTAGAGAAGGCAACTTGCTGAAGCACCGCCTCCTTTGCGACGAGCTGACCACACTCGACGAGCTGCTGATCATAGCAGACAAATATGCCACTGTCGACTCCTCCATGAAGTCGGAGTTCCGGGTGGATGCGTCTGGAAAGTTGCTCCCTCCGGCTCCTCAGACGCCGGCTGGCGAGTCCAGTCGGCGCCAGTAGTCGAACGATAACAAGCGCAAGGCCTAGCAGCTGGCTTCCACCAGCCGGCAAGTAGCAACAGTTGAGGATCAGCAGTCGGAGGGTCAGCCTGGCCCCAATCATTAGAAGGGTGGCAAGCCTGTCTGGTTGCCCGCCTTCTCCTTCGAGCAGACCCTTGATGCTCCTTGCAAGTTCCACAGCGGCGCAAAGCTGTCCAACCACACAACCCGGAAGTGCCACTGACTCACCCGCATTGCCAAGGGCGAAGGGCTGCCGCCTCCACCTGCTGGCCCGCCAGCTCCGCCTCCTCAGCAGCTGGTGGTCCACCCAGTCGGTGTTGTCCAAGATGAATTCCCCGAAGAACATGGAGCTTATGTTGTCTTCACCAGCGTGGCTGACAACAGGCACAGCCGGTGCCAGCAGCACCATGAAGTAAATGTTGTCGCCTTTAAAGTCCCAGAGCTCATGCACTGGTCCGAGAAGCCCATCAGCTGGAGCCGTGCCGACCACCCGGAAGTGATGCCTTCTTCGGGTTCCTATGCTATGGTGATGGATGCCACCTTTACAATGGAGAGGCGAGCCTCTCGCTTCTCTCGAATTCCAATAGACGGCGGTAGCAGCACCAACATCCTCTACCACGACACCATGGAGAAGTTGTGCATTAAGGAGAAGGAGCTACAACCCAGTCGGACCATCTTCCACGACATTGTACCCGTCCTTTCCTGCTCACCAATCGGCAAGATCAAGATAGGTGTCCTCTTCGGAGACAAAGATCACTTCCGCCACGAGCCAATCTTGTTCGAGGTGGTTGACCTGGAGAGCCCCTGCCACGCCCTCCTGGGCAGGCCAGCGCTTGCCAAGTTCATGGCGGTGCCTCACTACACCTACCTCAAGATGAAGATGTCGGGTCCCAAGGCATAATTGTCATCGCGGGCGACTATCAAAATTGGCCGCGTGCGCTAATGCCAGCAGCCGGCTGGCCGAGTGCCTTGTGATTGCTACCGAGAAGCGTCTCCTTGACCGGGTTGTGGCCATGGCCAGCAAGCAGCCAGACCTGTCACCAGACCCCAAGGAGTCGGAAGCTCAGGGCTCCTTCCAGCTGGCCAAAGAAACAAAGAAGATTCCCTTGGACCCGGAGCACCCGGAGAGGCACGCTGTCATAGGGGCCCACCTTGACAGCAGCCCCCAAGGACATGTTGGGTGTTCCGACGGATTTCGCCGAGCACAAGCTACATGTTAGGTCAGATGTGAAGCCGGTCAAGCAACCCCTCTGCCGCGTGTCAGAAGAGAAAAGAAGAATTGTTGGTCAAGAGATAGCCCGACTGCTAGCAGCCAGTTTCATCATGGAAGTGTTCTACCTGGAGTGGCTTGCCAACCCGGTCCTTGTATTGAAGAAGAACAACAAGTGGCGCATGTGCATTGATTACACCAGTCTGAACAAAGCCTTCCCCAAAGATCTGTTTGCTCTGCCTCGGATAGACCAAGTAATTGACTCCACAGCCGGATGCGAGCTGTTGAGTTTTTTGGATGCCTACTCTGGTTACCACTAGATCAAGCTAAACCCGGCCTATCGGCTGAAGACCGCCTTCATCACACCATTTGGAGCTTTCTTCTACCTGACCATGACATTCGGCTTGAGAAATGTTGGTGCCACGTTTTAGCGTTGCATGCAGAAGTACCTCCTCAAGCAACTCGACAGAAATGTCCACATCTATGTAGACGATATTGTGGTGAAGACGGAGAAGCATGGCACCCTCCTGGAAGATCTCAAGTAGATCTTTGATAATCTGTGCCGTTTTCAAATCAAGATCAACCCAGAAAAGTGTGTCTTTGGAGTCCTAGCCGGCCAGCTCCTTGGTTTCCTTGTTTCAGAACGTGGCATTGAGTGCAACCCCGTAAAGATCAAGGCCATTGAGGCGATGCAGAGACCTACCCGGCTGCGAGACGTCCAGAAGTTCACCGGGTGCTTGGCATCTCTCAACTGCTTCATCAGTCGGTTGGGCGACAAGTCCTTGCCCCTGTACCAGCTAATGAAGAAAACAACTTGCTTCAAGTGGAATGACAAGGCGGACGAAGCTTTCCTCCAACTCAAGAAGATGTTGAGCACGCCGCCTGTCCTGGCGGCTCTGGCTGCTAAGGAGCCCATGCTTCTCTACATCGCCACCACCAACCGAGTGGTTAGCACAGTCATCGTCGTCGAACGCCTAGAAGACGGCAGAGCACAGCCGGTCCAGAGGATCATCTACTACCTGAGTGAAGTACTATCAGCCTCCAAGCAGAATACACAATAGTCAGCCCAGGGGCTTGCCACCTTGTCCTATATTGATATTACTCGCAGTCGGACAAGTAGTGTGCCGACATCTAAGACCTCTCTTACCATAAGCCGCAGCTCACGGAATGACTGTCCGGGTGGCAAGAGCCAACGGCAGGAAATGGTGTCCACATGAAAAATGACTAAGGAAAAAAGCATCAGCATAGGACAAGCCGGCTCCTTGCCTGACCGTCCGGCTGCTGAGCAGCTGGCAAGCCGGCTCCTCACTTGAATTGCTACGTTCTAAGAGGCCAAAGTACTTGTCTATCCTAAAAACGGCCAAGTCCCTGACCCAGCCACAGACCACAGAGCGGCTGTCCGGCTGGCAGGGCGGGAGGCAAAGGTAGACGACAAAGGAAAAAGCCAAAATAGAATAGAAAAGCAAGGCAAAAGTGGAACCCGGTAGAGCATAGACTTGTGCGATTAAATTAATTTACATAGCAAGGCTCATAGCCAGAATTCAATAGAGTTTGAATACACCCCCGACGGGTGGAATTGCGTGAATTTTACGTACTTGTTCAAAAGATTACAAAAACAGGAAAGATAAGATAAAGTGGCCGCCTAGGCCAGAGGAGCAGCAGGCGGATCCGACAGGTCGGTGGAGGCAGCGGTGCCGGATGGTGGAGCGGCCGACTGAGGGGTCTCGGCCTGGTCGGCCCCGGCAGCACTCGGCGCGGTAGCACACGGCCCACTGGTCGAGGCTTGGTCGGGCTGAGGCCGGCTGTCCGCTCCGTCATCCGGTGCATCGTCTTCATCGTCGCCCTCGTCACTGGAAGCGATCTCTTCCGCCGAGTCCTCCTCATCCTCCGGGTTCAGCCCGAACCAGTTGGGCGGCACCTCAGCGCCTTCCTCGTCCAGTTCGGGGATGAAGATGGTGGTGTTGGCGTACTCGGCGATCGTCGCCGCGCATTGAGTAAGCGCCCTACCAACTGCCGCCAGCTCCGATGCGGCCTCCTGTAGGAAGGTGGCCAGCTGGGCCAGGTCCAGGCCGGGTACCACACCTTGACAAACTCTAAGGCCGTCCAGGCGCCAGTCCGAGCTGGGGCGCCCTTCCAGGCTTCGAAGCGTCCGACTGGGGGTGCGCGGAATCTGCGCATCTGGCCAGAGGGTGGCCAGCACCTGAGACCCGACACGCTGCAGGCGGCGGAGCATCCGATGAGCCGGCTACAGGTGCGTCCGGATGGCAAGAAGCTGCTCGCCGAGAGTCTGGGGCGTGTTGGGTGCGATATTCGTGCCAGCCCTCCTCCGCACCTTGCGCCATGCCTCAATGGCCTGGCTGACGGCGACTGCACGACCGGGAAACTATTTTGCACAAGAAGAGACCAAAAGGTTAGAAGCCAGAAGCCGGCTAGAGAAACAGTCAGTGGCTGACCTAAAGAAGAAGTAACTTACCATCGATCATGTCCTCGATCTTGCCATAGTTGTCGGATAGGAACTTCTCCTTCTCAGCCCAGTTTGAACGATGAGTCTCGAACTCGGCCTGGATGTGAGCCTCGTTGTCCTTCAGCTTTTGGAGCTCCGCCTTGTGTCGCTCCGCCTAGTCCGCCAGCTCCTTGGTTAGACGATCGCACTCCTTGGCCACCTGGATGCGCTCCTGCTCCTTGGTGTGGAGCGTGGGTTCAACCTCGGCCAGGCGCTTCCGCAGATCTGCAGCGGCCTCTGCCAAGATAAAAAGAAAAAGGTCAACACCAACCAAAAGGTAAGTAATTGTTGGGAGATCCGCCCCTACTGCTCAGCAATTGGCTCGAATCTCGGGGGATACACCCAGCGGGTGCGCTGGCGTGCCCCCGCAAGAAGGAAGATGGAATACTTACTCCAGGTCTGGTTCAAGTCGGCGGTCCGCTTGGCCAGCTCCCGGACTTGGAAGTTGTAGGCGGCCACGCGGATGTTGTGATAGTCCTGCAAGAAAGGCAACAAAAGAAAAAAAGCAAGTCAGCACTCGGAACTTACCTAGAAGTTCTGAGCTGCCGGCCTGGAACTCGGGGGCTAACCAGTGGGTGCGCTGGCGTGCCCCCACGGAAGATTGCAAGAAACAACAACAAGAAGCAAGGAACGTACCCGGACGGCCGTCCGGATCACCAAGAACTCCTGCGTATATAGCTGGAGAGTGGCGCCTTGGGCGTTGAACCAGGCCAGGGCATCTTGCGCGGCCACATTCAAGACTCCCATGCCGCCCCCAGGCGTCCAATCCGGTGGGGCGGCGTTGGTGGCCTCGGTGTCAGGGGCTGATGAGCTGGCCGCGACGCTGAGGCCGCCTTCTCCAGACACCGGCGCACCAGAGAATGGGTTGCAGGAGCCAGCCCCACCACCAGCGACGCATCAGGCCGACTGCCCGACGCGTCGGCAGTCGGCGCGTGCGAAGGCGCCTCCGCCTCCAAGATGACGGGGCCTCCTCCTTCCCTCTCCAGGGCCGGTTGGTCGTCGTCGATCCCTCCAGTCGGCGCCTGGCCCTCCGGCGACGGTGGCTCCGCGTGCTGCAGGCCGGTGAACTCTGGAGCTCGGCTGCGGGACGTCTCCTCCTCCTGCGCCTTGGCGGCCGTGTCTGCCTGCTCCTTGGCCGCCGCTTCGGCTTGTGCCTTGGCCGCTGCGTCGGCCTCTGCTCGCGCTGCCGCGTCCTCCTGCTCCATCTCCCGAGCCATTGCCTCCCGATCCTCTTGCACCTCCTGCGCGTTCCTCTCTGTCGCCTCCTTAAGGGCAGCTAATACATCTCCAACATATCTATAATTTTTAATTGCTCCATGCTATATTATCTACTATTTTGGACTATATTGGGCTTTATTTTCCACTTTTATATTATTTTGGGACTAACCTATTAACCGGAGGCCCAGCCCAGAATTGCTATTTTTTGCCTATTTCAGTGTTTCGGAGAAACAGAATAACAAACGGAGTCCAAACGGAATGAAACCTCCGGAAACTTGATTTTCTCATCAGATAAGATCCAGGAGACTTGGACCCTCCGTCAAGAAAGCCACGAGGCGGTCACGAGGGTGGAGGGCGCCTCCCCTAGGGCGTGCCCCCGTGCCTCGTGGGCCCCTCGAAGCTCCAGCGACGTACTTCTTCCTCCTATATATACCTACGTACCCCCAAACGATCGGGGACGGAGCCAAAAACCTAATTCCACCGCTACAACTTTCTGTATCCACGAGATCCCATCTTGGGGCCTGTTCCGAAGCTCCGCCGGAAGGGGCATCGATCATGAAGGCCTTCTACATCAGCATCCAAGCCCCTCCGATGAAGTGTGAGTAGTTTATTTCAGACCTACGGGTCCATAGTTAGTAGCTAGATGGCTTGTTCTCCCTTTTTGGATCTCAATACAATGTTCTCCCCCTCTCTCGTGGAGATCTATTCAATGTAATCTTCTTTTTGCGCTGTGTTTGTTGAGACCGATGAATTGTGGGTTTATGATCAAGTCTATCTATGAATAATATTTGAATCTTCCCTGAATTCTTTTATGTATGATTGGTTATCTTTGCAAGTCTCTTCGAATTATCAGTTTGGTTTGGCCTACTAGATTGGTTGTTCTTGCCATGGGAGAAGTGCTTAGCTTGGGGTTCAATCTTGCGGTGCCCTTTCCCAGTGACAGAAGGGGCAGCAAGGCACGTATTGTATTGTTGCCATCGAGGATAACAAGATGGGATTTTTTATCATATTGCATGAAATTATCCCTCTACATCATGTCATCTTGCTTAAGGCGTTACTTTGTTTTTAACTTAGTACTGCGGTCGATGAGTGGAGTAATAGTAGTAGATGCAGGCAGGAGTCGGTCTACTTGTCTTGGACGTGATGCCTATATACATGATCATACCTAGATATTCTCATAACTATGCTCAATTCTGTCAATTGCTTAACAATAATTTGTTCACCCACCATAGAATACTTATGCTCTTGAGAGAAGCCACTAGTGAAACCTATGGCCCCGGGGTCTCTTTCTCATCATATCAATCTCCATCACTTTATTATTGCTTTGATTTTACTTTGCTTTTACTTTTTACTTTGCATCTCTATACCAAAAATACCAAAAATATTATTTATCATCTCTATCAAATCTCACTTTCATAAGTGACCGTGAAGGGATTGACAACCCCTAAGCATGTTGGTTGCGTTGAGCTATTGTTTTTGTGTAGGTACGAGGGACTCGCGCGTAGCCTCCTACTGGATTGATACCTTGGTTCTCAAAAACTGAGGGAAATAGTTATGCTACTTTGCTGAATCATCCTCTCCTCTTCGGGGAAATCCAACGCAGTGCTCAAGAGGTAGCAAGAAGAATTTCTGGCGCCTTTGCCGGGGAGTCTGCGCAAAAGTCAACATACCAAGTACCCATCACAATCCCTATCTCCCGCATTACATTATTTGCCATTTTCTTCTCTTTTTCCTCTCCCCCACTTCACCCTTGCCGTTTTATTCGCCCTCTCTCTATCCTCCCTCTCTCTCTATTTGCCTCTTTTTGCCCGTTTTCTTTTTGTTTGCTCGTGTGTTGGATTGCTTGTTTGTCGCGATGGCTCAAGATAATACTAAATTGTGTGACTTCACCAATACCAACAATAATGATTTCCTTAGCACTCTGATTTCTCCTCTTACCGATGTTGAATCTTGTGAAATTAATGCTGCTTTGCTGAATCTTGTCATGAAAGATCCGTTTTCCGGCCTTCCTAGTGAAGATGTCGCTACCCATCTTAATAGCTTCGTTGATTTGTGTGACATGCAAAAGAAGAAAGATGTCGATAATGATATTGTTAAATTGAAGCTATTTCCTTTTTCGCTTAGAGATCGTGCTAAAGCTTGGTTTTCATCTTTGCCTAAAAATAGTATTAATTCTTGGAACAAGTGCAAAGATGCTTTTATCTCTAAGTATTTTCCTCCCGCTAAGATCATCTCTCTTAGAAACGATATTATGAATTTTAAGCAACTTGATCATGAACATGTTGCACAAGCTTGGGAGAGAATGAAATTAATGATACGTAATTGCCCTACTCATGGTTTCAATTTGTGGATGATTATACAAAATTTTTATGCCGGATTGAATTTTACTTCTAGAAATCTTTTAGATTCGGCTGCGGGAGGCACTTTTAAGGAAATCACTTTAGGAGATGATACTAAACTCCTAGATAATATTATTGGTTAATTATTCTCAATGGCATACTGAAAGATCTACTAATAAAAAGGTGCATGTGATAGAAGAAATTAATATTTTGAGTGGAAAGATGGATGAACTTATGAAATTATTTCCTAATAAGAGTGTTTCTTCTGATCCTAATGATATGCCCTTGTCTACTTTGATTGAGAATAACAATGAATCTATGGATGTGAATTTTGTTGGTAGGAACAATTTTGGTAACAACGCGTATAGAGGAAATTTCAATCCTAGGCCTTATCCTAGTAATCCATCTAATAATTATGGTAATTCCTACAACAATTCTTATGGAAATTATAATAAGATGCCCTCTGATTTTGAATCTAATATTAAAGAATTTATTTCTTCGCAAAAGAATTTTAATGCTATGATTGAAGAAAAATTGCTTAAGATTGATGATTTGGCTAGGAACGTTGATAGAATTTCTCTTGATGTTGATTCTTTAAAGCTTAGATCTATTTCTCCTAAGCCTGATATCAATGAGTCTCTCAAAGCCATGAGAATGTCCATTGATGAGTGCAAGGAAAGAACCGCTAGGACGCGTGCTATGAAAGATGCCTTTATTAAAGCGTGTTCTTCTGGTTCCTATGAAAATAATGATGAAGATCTAAAAGTTATTGATGTGTCCCCTATTAAATCTTTGTTTTGCAATATTAATCTTGATAATGATGGGACTGAATATGATCCACCTTTACCTAGAAGGCGTTCTAAAAAATCAGAGTATTTAGATCTTGATGGTGAAATTGATAAAAGTGGGATTAAAAGAAATAAAACCCTAGATGATGCTAAACCCACTATATTAGATTTCAAGGAATTTAATTATGAAAATTGCTCTTTGATTGATTGTATTTCCTTCTTGCAATCCTTGCTAAAATCTCCTCATGCTTATAGTCAAAATAAAGCCTTTACCGAATATATCATTGATGCCTTGATGCAACCTTATGAAGAAAAACTTGAGTTGAAAGTTTCTATCCCTAGAAAACTTTATGATGAGTGGGAAACTACTATTAAAATTAAAATTAAATATTATGAGTTGTATGCTTTGTGTGATTTGGGTGCTAGTGTCTCTACTATTCCCAAAACTTTGTGTGATTTGCTAGATTTCTGTGATTTTGATGATTGCTCTCTAAACTTGCATCTTGCGGATTCCACTATTAAGAAACCTATGGGAAGAATTAATGATGTTCTTATTGTTGCAAATAGGAATTATGTGCCCGTAGATTTTATCATTCTTGATATAGATTGCAATCCTTCTTTCCCTATTATTCTTGGTAGACCTTTCCTTAGAACAGTTGGTGCAATTATTGATATGAAGGAAGGGAATATTAGATTTCAATTTACATTAAAAAAGGGCATGGAACACTTCCCTAGAAAGAAAATAAAATTACCATATGAATCTATCAGGAGAGCCACTTATGGATTAACTACCAAAGATGGCAATACCTAGATCTATTCTTGCTTGTTATGCCTAGCTAGGGGCGTTAAACGATAGCGCTTGTTGGGAGGCAACCCTTTTTATTCCTTGCTTTTTATCCTGTTTAGTAATAAATAATTTATATAGCCTCTGTTTTGGTTGTGTTTTTTGTGTTTAATTAGTGTTTGTGCCAAGTAGAACCATTGGGAAGACTTGGGGAAAGTCTTGTTGAACTTGCTGTAAAAACAGAAACTTTAGCGCTCAAGAGAACTGCTTTCATTTTTATTTTGAAAGTTCTATTTAGTTAATTATTTTTTAAGATGATTAATAGATAAATTCCTCACGTCCAGGAATTTATTTTAGAATTTTTGGGGTTCCAGATCTTGCGCTAGCTACAGATTACTACAGACTGTTCTGTTTTTGACAGATTCTGTTTTTCGTGTGTTGTTTGCTTATTTTGATGAATCTATGGCTAGTAAAATAGTTTATAATCCATAGAAAAGTTGGAATACAGTAGTTTTAACACCAATATAAATAAAGAATGATTTCATTACAGTACCTTGAAGTGGTCTTTTGTTTTCTTTCGCTAACGGAGCTCACGAGATTTTCTACTTTAAGTTTTGTGTTGTGAAGTTTTCAAGTTTTGGGTAAAGATTTGATGGATTATGGAACAAGGAGTGGCAAGATCCTAAGCTTGGTGATTCCCATGGCACCCCCAAGATAATCTAAGGACACCTAAAAGCCAAAGCTTGGGGATGCCCCGGAAGGCATCCCCTCTTTCGTCTACTTCTATCCGTAACTTTACTTGGAGCTATATTTTTATTCACCGCATGATATGTGTTTTGCTTGGAGCGTCTTTTATGATTTGATACTTTGCTTGTTAGTTTACCACAATAATCCTTGATGTACACACCTTTTGAGAGAGCCATACATAATTTGGAATTTGTTAGAATACTCTATGTGCTTCGCTTATATCTTTTGAGTTATATAATTTTGCTCTAGTGCTTCACTTATATCTTTTAGAGCACGATGGTGGATTTGTTTTATAGAAACTATTGATCTCTCATGCTTCACTTAGATTATTTTGAGAGTCTTAATAGCATGGTAATTTGCTTAAAATCCTAATATGCTTGGTATGCAATATTAATAATAAAACTTTCTTATGAGTGTGTCGAATACTAAGAGAAGTTTGATGCTTGATGATTGTTTTGAGACATGGAGGTAATAATATCAAAGTCGTGCTAGTTGAGTAGTTGTGAAATTGAGAAATACTTGTGTTGAGGTTTGTAAGTCCCGTAGCATGCACGTATGGTAAACGTTATGCAACAAATTTGAAACATAAGGTGTTATTTGATTGTCTTCCTTATGAGTGGCGGTCGGGGACGAGCGATGGTCTTTTCCTACCAATCTATCCCCCTAGGAGCATGCGCGTAGTGTCGAGGTTGTTGATGACTTGTAGATTTTTGCAATAAGTATGTGAGTTCTTTATGACTAATGTTGAGTCAATGGCTTATACGCACTCTCACCCTTCCATCCTTGCTAGCCTCTTCGGTACCATGCATTGCCTTTCTCACATTGAGAGTTGGCGCAAACTTCGCCGGTGCATCCAAACCCCGTGATATGATACGCTCTTTCACACATAAACCTCCTTATATCTTCCTCAAAACAGCCACCATACCTACCTATTATGGCATTTCCATAGCCATTCCGAGATATATTGCCATGCAACTTTGCATCATTCCGTTCATCATGACACATTCATCATTGTCATATTGCTTAGCATGATCAGGTAGTTGACACAGTATTTGTGGCAAAGCCACCGTTCATAATTCTTTCATACATGTCACTCTTGGTTCATTGCATATCCCGGTACACCGCCGGAGGCATTCATATAGAGTCATCTTTGTTCTAGTATCGAGTTGTAATCATTGAGTTGTGAATAAATAGAAGTGTGATGATCATAATTATTAGAGCATTGTCCCAAGTGAGGAATCTAAAAAAGGCCATAAAAAAGAGAAGGCCTGAAAAAGAGAAAGGCCATAAAAAAATAAAAGGCCCAAAAAATGAGAGAAAAAGAGAGAAGGGACAATGTTACTGTCCTTTTACCACACTTGTGCTTCAAAGTAGCACCATGATCTTCATAGTAGAGAGTCTCTCATGTTATCACTTTCATATACTAGTGGGAATTTTTCATTATAGAACTTGGCTTGTATATTCCAACAGTGGGCCTCCTCAAGTGCCCTAGGTCTTCGTGAGCAAGCAAGTTGGATGCACACTGTCGGTGTCAAAACCGGTGGATCTCGGGTAGGGGGTCCCGAACTGTGCGTCTAAGGCAGATGGTAACAGGAGGCAGGGGACACAATGTTTTACCCAGGTTTGGGCCCTCTTGATGGACGTAAAACCCTATGTCCTGCTTGATTAATATTGATGATATGGGTAGTACAAGAGTAGATCTACCACAAGATCGGAGAGGCTAAACCCTAGAAGCTAGCCTATGGTATGATTGTATGTTGTGGTTGTTGTGTCCTACGGACTAAAACCCTCTGGTTTATATAGACACCGGAGAGGGTTAGGGTTACACAAGGTCGGTTACAAAGGAGGAGATACACATATCCGTATTGCCTAGCTTGCCTTCCACGCCAAGTAGAGTCCCATCCGGACACGAGACGAAGTCTTCAATCTTGTATCTTCATACTCTAACAGTCCGGCCAATGGAGATAGTCCGGCTGTCCGGAGACCCCCTAATCCAGGACTCCCACACACACCCACTAGTTTCTTTTGTTGAGCTTTCATACATTTATAGCTCTAGTGCATCCGTTGCATGGCAATCCCTACTCCTTGCATTAACATCAATCGGTGGGCATCTCCATAGCCCATTGATTAGCCTTGTTGATGTGAGACTTTCTCCTTTTTGTCTTCTCCACATAACCCCCCTCATTATATTCTATTCCACCCATAGTGCTATGTCCATGGCTCGCGCTCATATATTGCATGAAAGTTTATAGGTTTGAGATTACTAAAGTATGAAACAATTGCTTGGCTTGTCATCGGGGTTGTGCATGATGAGAGCATTCTTGTGTGACGAAAATGAAACATGAATAAATTATATGATTTTGTAGGGATGAACTTTCTTTGGCCATGTTATTTTGAGAAAACATAATTGCTTAGTTAGTATGCTTGAAGTATTATCATTTTTATGTCAATATGAACTTTTTCCTTGAATCTTTCGGATCTGAATATTCACACCACAATTAAGAAGAATTACATTAAAATTATGCCAAGTAGCACTCTGCATCAAAGTTTCTCTTTTTATTATTTACCTACTCGAGGACGAGCAGGAATTAAGCTTGGGGATGCTTGATACGTCTCCAACGTATCTGTAATTTTTGATTGCTCCATGCTATATTATCTACTATTTTGGACTATATTGGGCTTTATTTTCCACTTTTATATTATTTTTGGGACTAACCTATTAACCAGAGGCCCAACCCAAAATTGCTGTTTTTTGCCTATTTCAGTGTTTCAGAGAAACAAAATATCAAACGGAGTCCAAACGGAATGAAACCTTCGGAAACGTGATTTTCTCATCAGATAAGATCCAGGAGACTTGGACCCTCCATCAAGAAAGCCACGAGGCGGTCACGAGGGTGGAGGGTGCCCCCCCTAGGGCGTGCCCCCTGCCTCGTGGGCCCCTCGAAGCTCTACCAACATACTTCTTCCTCCTATATATACCTACGTACCCCCAAACAATCGGGGATGGAGACAAAAACCTAATTCCACCGCCGCAACTTTCTGTATCCACAAGATCCCATCTTGGGGCCTATTCCAGAGCTCCGCCGGAAGGGGCATCGATCACGGAGGGCTTCTACATCATCATCCAAGCCCCTCCGATGAAGTGTGAGTAGTTTATTTCAGACCTACGGGTCCATAGTTAGTAGCTAGTTGGCTTCTTCTCTCTTTTTGGATCTCAATACAATGTTCTCCCCCTCTCTCGTGGAGATATATTCGATGTAATCTTCTTTTTGCGGTGTGTTTGTTGAGACCGATGAATTGTGGGTTTATGATCAAGTCTATGTATGAATAATATTTGAATCTTCTTTGAATTCTTTTATGTATGATTGGTTATCTTTGCAAGTCTCTTCGAATTATCAGTTTGGTTTGGCTACTAGATTGGTTGTTCTTGCCATGGGATAAGTGCTTAGCTTTGGGTTCAATCTTGCGGTGTCCTTTCCCAGTGACAGAAGGGGCAGCAAGGCACGTATGGTATTGTTGCCATCGAGGATAACAAGATGGGGTTTTTATCATATTGCATGAAACTATCCCTCTACATCATGTCATCTTGCTTAAGGCGTTACTCTGTTTTTAACTTAATACTCTAGATGCATGCTGGATAGCGGTCGATGAGTGGAGTAATAGTAGTAGATGCAGGTAGGAGTTGATCTACTTGTCTCGGACATGATGCCTATATACATGATCATACCTAGATATTCTCATAACTATGCTCAATTCTGTCAATTGCTCAACAGTAATTTGTTCACCCACAGTAGAATACTTATGCTCTTGAGAGAAGCCACTAGTGAAACCTATGGCCCCTGGGTCTCTTTCTCATCATATCAATCTCCATCACTTTATTATTGCTTTGCTTTTACTTTTTACTTTGCATCTCTATACCAAAAATACCAAAAAATTTATTTATCATCTCTATCAGATCTCACTTTCATAAGTGACCGTGAAGGGATTGACAACCCCTAAGCACGTTGGTTGCGTTGAGCTATTGTTTTTGTGTAGGTACGAGGGACTCACGCATAGCCTCCTACTGGATTGATACCTTGGTTCTCAAAAACTGAGGGAAATACTTATGCTACTTTGCTGCATCATCCTCTCCTCTTCGGGGAAATCCAACGCGGTGCTCAAGAGGTAGCAGCGGCGAGTGGGTCCACGCGGCGGGCGTCCGTGGAGCCGTCTGTGGCTCCAACCACCGAGCCAGACGGGGCCTGCGAGAGAGGAAGCGGGGCCCTGCTCAACAAGACAAGAAAAACGAAGAATAAGAGAATAAGAGGTTTGCAAGAAAAGAGGAAGCAAACACAAGAAGAATCAAGGCACTTACGCGGACACCAGCGGGAGCCGCCTTGGGTCCTTCTGGAGGAGGGCCACTCTCATGGCGGCCTCTTGCCGCCTGGTCGCGGCGGCCGAAGCTTTGGGCTTCTTGGGCCAGCTCCCGAATAGTCCGGCATCAGCTCGATACTCCGGCGCGCCGCCTGCTGCAGTCGGCACGGCCGAGGAGCCGGCGCCCATCCTGACGGCGCCATGGGTGCGACGCGGCTCGTCGTCATCCGACCAGTCCCCAAGGTCACCTCCTCCGGAGCCGCCTACTCCCGCGGTGTCGTCCTCCTCCACGGTGGTCGCCCCCAGATCGGGGACATCCGCATCACTCTCCACCCAGTCCACCGGGTATTGATGACCTTAGGCTGGCACTATAACACCCTCGATGCGACTATATCTCCCACGTGTCGAGGCACGACTTAGAGGCATAATCGCATTGAAGGCATATGTCGCAAGTTAGGCAATCTTCACAACATCCCATGTAATATGAATAATAAAGGGGAGATAACATAGTTGGCTTACACTCACCACGTCAATCAAGTACATAAATAACATTACATCATCCAAACACTCATGGCCCGACTACGGCGCCAAAATAAAAGAGAACCCAACATGCGACAACGGTCCCGTTCACCCCCAACTGGGCACCACTACTGATCCTCGGGAAAGGAAACATAGTAACGTTGAGAGTCTTCGCCAAACTCCCACTTGAGCTCATATGCGTCTCCTGGAGCGGAATCATCAGGCCCTGCATCTGGTGTAATAGTAATCTGTGAGCCACAGGGACTCAGCAATCTCGCACCCTCGCGATCAAGACTATTTAAGCTTATAGGTATGGCAAGGTAAATATATGTGGAGCTGCAGCAAGCGACTAGCAAAATATGGTGGCTAACTTATTCGCAAAAGAGGGCGAGAAGAGGAGGAAAAGTGCGAGCGAGAAACTAGAGAACAACCTGCGCAAACATTACTCCAACACCGTGTCCACTTCCCGGACTCCGCCGAGAAGAGGCCATCACGGTAACACACTCAGTTGATTCATTTTAAATAATTAAGGTTCAACTTATCTACAACCGGACATTAACAAATTCCCATCTTCCCATAACCGCGGGCACGGCTTTCGAAAGTTCAAATCCCTGCAGGGGAGTCCCAACTTAGCCCATGACAAGCTCTCACGGTCAACGAAGGAATAGACCTCCTCCCAAGATGTTCCGATCAGACTCGGTATCTCGGTTATTCAAGACACTTCGACAGGTTAAAACAAGACCAGCAACACCACCCGAATGTGCCGACAAATCCCGATAGGAGCTACACATATCTCTTTCTCAGGGCACACTCAGATTGTCTTAGGTACGGGTAGGCCAGCCCAGAGTTGCCCCTGGTGGCCACCGGTAGCTGACAGGTGGACCAACACTCAGAGGAGCACTGGCCCGGGGGGGTCAAAATAATGATGACCCTTGAGTCTGCAGAACCCAAGGGAAAGAAAAGGCTAGGTAGAAAATGGTAAAACCAAGGTTTGGAATTGCTGGAAAAGCTTTAATCAAGGCGAACTATCAAGGGGTTCCCATTATAACCCAACCGCGTAAGGAATGCAAAATCCGGGAACATAACACCGATATGACGGAAACTAGGGCGGCAAGAGTGGAACAAAACACTAGGCGAGAGGCCGAGCCTTCCACCCTTTACCAAGTATATAGATGCATTAAGATAACATAGCAATATAATGATATCCCAACAAGTAAATAAAAGTTCCAACAAGGAACGGCCTTCGATCTTCACCTGCAACTAGCAACGCTATAAGAGGGGCTGAGCAAAGCGGTAACATAGCCAATCAACGGTTTGCTAGGACAAGGTGGGTTAGAGGTTTGACATGGCAATTTGGGAGGGTTGAAAACAAGTGGTAGGCATCGTAGCATTGGCATAGCAAAAGAGCGAGCAAACTAGCATAGCAAAGATAGTAGTGATTTCGAGGGTATGATCATCTTGCCTGCACAGTTGTCAGAGTTGACTGGATCCTCGAAAGCAAACTCAATGAGCTCCTCGTTAGCGAACTCGTCTCCCGGCGCTACCCAAACAAGACAAACAAGCAACAAGGATACAATCAACCACGTGCAAGGATCAAGCAATATGATGCAATGATGATATGCTATGCGGGATGCGATGCGGGATGCAAAATGCAAGATATGATAGGAAATGCATGAACCTGGCCTCAACTTGGACAACCAAGTGTGCCACTGGAAAGATGAGATGAAATCGCTTGAAAACGATATAAATAACACCGGAATCGGAGTTACAGTTTGGAAATGGCAAGCGATACAAAAATGACACCGGTCTGCGATTTACAGCAAGTAGCCATCTAAATGCAATGAGATGAACATGCTACAGCACTCAAACATGACAACAAAATACATGTCAGGGATGCACACAAGATTCTTAACAAGAGTCTAGCACTAAGCTACGGCCAAATCATTCATTAACAGGTTCAAACAAGCATGGCAAAAATGCATATGGCAAACATATCTCAGACTTAGTGAAATTAACACTTGTCTGGAATTTCAGATCAGGTAGCCCTCTTCGGAGCAACAAAACTACATGCTACAGGATCTGAACATGGAAAAGTAAAACATGGCACGGAGCTACTCAAAGAGTTTAACAAAAGTCCCTTAGTGATCTTGAGCCAAAAGGGATCAGAAAATATACTAACAAGCACGTGAACATAGCAAAAACATAATCAGTTTTCAGACTTGGTGAAAACTGACACATGCTGAAATATAACTCAAGTAGGCATGTTTACGAGCTCGATGCACTCACTACGCTGCAAGTCATGGCAAGAAAAGCATACAACCATCAAGAAGGCACAAAATTCAAGCTAGACATGGCAAGACCAATAGCATAGCATGCACGGATCAACTACAACATCATCGGCAAAATTGCAAACAAGTTGACAATCTGCCCAGATTCACAAAGTAGCAAAAGTAGAGCTCGACTGACTCAAGCTAGGGTGCTCCATAATTGCAAACAAAGACATGGATGGATAGAGCACTACAAGATTAACAAAACATCCTTATTGATCATCCTCAAAAGAGGCACGGATCACTAGGAAACAACATGAACATATGGCAACATGAGATAAACAGATCCAGGACTTAGTGAAATTACCAAGTCCCTGAAAACAGAATTAGCAAGTGCACCACTTTGCAAGCTTGCACTAGTCACCACACACATCACAAAAATACATGGGTTGCACCTCTGGAAAGATGACAAAACCCTTAACAAAACATATGTAGAGCATAAGGGCATATCATGCACACATTAATCATGGCAAAAATGACAAAAACCTAAATGGAGCAGCAGATCTGACAATTAACTCAAGTAGCCCTCTTCTAACAGCATTTCGGGCATCAAGATGAACTCAAATGAAAATGATGCAATGGAATGAAATGATGTACTCTCCGAGATGAACATTTTGGTATGCTATATGCATGAATAGGAGCTACGGATGCAAAGTTACAAGGCTATGAACATGGCAATTTGGATCTGGAATTCTAGGACTTAGAGAAAAATCAACCTCGTGAAAATTAGGGTTACTGTTCACGGATCTCAGATCTGCACGCAAAACGAGGTCGGCCGGGTCCCTCGCTAGAGTTCGTCGCCGGAGAAGAGGGAGGGGCTGGGCCGGAGCTTGGGGGCGACGCCGGTGAGCACGGAGGCCGGGGCGGCCGCGGGCGGCGCGAGCGGCGCCCG